>NC_086104.1:108375918-108726135 GCF_963921235.1 Mobula hypostoma
TTGTTAAGACGTTGATAGTGGTGTGTTGGCCCTTCATTACTCAGAGGATTGTTAAGACATTGATAGTGGTGTGTTGGCCCTTCATTACTCAGAGGATTGTTAAGACGTTGATAGTGGTGTGTTGCCCTTCATTACACAGAGGATTGTTAAGACATTGATAGTGGTGTGTTGGCCCTTCATTACTCAGAGGATTGTTAAGACGTTGATAGTGGTGAGTTGGCCCTTTATTACTCAGAGGATTGTTAAGACGTTGATGGTGCTCTGTTCCCCCTTTATTACTCAGAGGATTGTTAAGACGTTGATAGTGGTGTGTTCACCCTTCATTACTCAGGGGATTGTTAAGACACTGATAGTGGTGTGCTGGCCCTTCATTACTCAGAGGATTGTTAAGACGTTAATTGTGGTATGTTGTGCCTTCCTTACTCAGAGGATTGTTAAGACGTTGATAGTGGTGTGTTGGCCCTTCATTATTCAGAGGATTGTTAAGACGTTGATGGTGCTCTGTTCCCCCTTTATTACTCAGAGGATTGTTAAGACGTTGATCGTGGTGTGTTCACCCTTCATTACTCAGGGGATTGTTAAGACATTGATACTGGAGTCTTGGTCCTTCATTACTCATAGGGTAGTTAAGACGTTGACAGTGATGTGTTGGCCCTTCAGTACACAGAGGATTGTTAAGACGTTGATAGTGGTGTGTTGGCCCTTCATTACTCAGGGGATTGTTAAGACGTTGATACTGGTGTGTTGGCCCTTCATTACTCAGAGGATTGTTAAGACGTTGATAGTGGTGTGTTGCCCTTCATTACACAGAGGATTGTTAAGACATTGATAGTGGTGCGTTGGCCCTTCATTACTCAGAGGATTGTTAAGACGTTGATAGTGGTGAGTTGGCCCTTTATTACTCAGAGGATTGTTAAGACGTTGATGGTGCTCTGTTCCCCCTTTATTACTCAGAGGATTGTTAAGACGTTGATAGTGGTGTGTTCACCCTTCATTACTCAGGGGATTGTTAAGACACTGATAGTGGTGTGTTGGCCCGACATTACTCAGAGGATTGTTAAGACGTTAATTGTGGTATGTTGTCCCTTCCTTACTCAAGAGGATTGTTAAGACGTTGATAGTGGTGTGTTGGCCCTCATTATTCAGAGGATTGTTAAGACGTTGATCGTGGTGTGTTGGCCCTTCATTACTCAGGGGATTGTTAAGACGTTGATAGTGGTGTGTTGCCCCTTCAGTACTCAGAGGATTGTTAAGACGTTGATAGTGGTGAGTTGGCCCTTCATTACTCAGAAGATTGTTAAGACGTTGATGGTGCTCTGTTCCCCCTTTATTACTCAGAGGATTGTTAAGACGTTGATCGTGGTGTGTTCACCCTTCATTACTCAGGGGATTGTTAAGACATTGAAACTGGAGTCATGGCCCTTCATTACTCATAGGAATGTTAAGACGTTAATTGTGGTGTGCTGGCCCTTCATTACTCAGAGGATTGTGAAGACGTTGATAGTGGTGTGTTGGCCCTTCATTACTCAGAGGATTGTTAAGACATTGATAGTGGTGTGTTGGCCCTTCATTAGTCAGAGGATTGTTAAGACGTTGATAGTGATGTGTTGCCCTTCATTACACAGAGGATTGTTAAGACATTGATAGTGGTGTGTTGGCCCTTCATTACACAGAGGATTGTTAAGACATTGATAGTGCTGTGTTGACCCTTCATTACTCAGGCGATTGTTAAGACGTTGATAGTGGTAAGTTGGCCATTCATTACTCAGAGGATTGTTAAGACGTTGATGGTGTTCTGTTCCCCCTTTATTACTCAGAGGATTGTTAAGACGTTGATAGTGGTCTGTTCACCCTTCATTACTCAGGGGATTGTTAAGACATTGATACTGGAGTCTTGCCCCTTCATTACTCATAGGATTGTTAAGACGTTAATTGTGGTGTGCTGGCCCTTCATTACTCAGAGGATTATTAAGACATTGATAGTGGTGTGTTGGCCCTTCATTACTCAGAGGATTGTTAAGACATTGATAGTGGTGTGTTGGCCCTTCATTACTCAGGGGATTGTCAGGACGTTAATTGTGGTGTGTTGGCCCTTCCTTACTCAGGGGATTAAGACGTTGATAGTGGTGTGTTGGCCCTTCATTACTCAGGCGATTGTTAAGACGTTGATAGTGGTGTGTTGGCACTTCATTACTCAGAGGATTGTTAAGACGTTGATAGTGGTGTGTTGGCCCTCATTACTCAGAGGATTATGAAGACGTTGATAGTGGTGTATTGGCCCTTGATTACTCAGACGATTGTTAAGACGTGATAATGGTGTGTCAGCCCTTGATTACTCAGACGATTGTTAAGACGTTGATAGTGGTGTGTTAGCCCTTCATTACTCAGAGGATTGTTAAGACGTTGATAGTGGTGTGTTGGCCCTTCATTACTCAGGGGATTGTTAAGACAGTAATTGTGGTGTGCTGGCTCTTCATTACTCAGAGGATTATTAAGACATTGATAGTGGTGTGTTGGCCCTTCATTACTCAGGCGATTGTTAAGATGTTGATGGTGGTGTATTGGCCCTTCATTAGTCAGAGGATTGTTGAGACGTTGATTGTGGTGTGTTGGATTATCAAGTCGTTGATAGTGGTGTGTTGGCCCTTCATTACTCAGGGGATTGTTAAGACGTTGATAGTGCTGTGTTGGCCCTTCATTACTCAGAGGATTGTTAAGACGTTGATAGTGGTGTATTGGCCCTTCATTACTCAGAGGATTGTTAAGACATAGATAGTGGTGTGTTGCCCTTCATTACACAGAGGATTGTTAAGACATTGATAGTGGTGTGTTGGCCCTTCATTACTCAGAGGATTGTTAAGACGTTGATAGTGATGTGTTGCCCTTCATTACACAGAGGATTGTTAAGACATTGATAGTGGTGTGTTGGCCCTTCATTACTCAGAGGATGTTAAGACGTTGATAGTGGTGTGTTGGCCCTTCATTACTCAGAGGATTGTTAAGACGTTGATAGTGGTGTGTTGGCCCTTCATTACTCCGAGGATTGTTAAGACGTTAATTCTGGTATGTTGTCCCTTCCTTACTCAGAGGATTGTTAAGACGTTGATAGTGGTGTGTTGGCCCTCATTACTCAGAGGATTGTTTAGACGTTGATAGTGGTGTATTGGCCCTTGATTACTCAGACGATTGTTAAGACGTTGATAGTGGTGTGTTGGCCCCTCATTACTCAGGGGATTGTTAAGACATTGATAGTGGTGTGTTGGCACTTCATTACTCATAGGATTGTTAAGACGTTAATTGTGGTGTGCTGGCCCTACATTACTCAGAGGATTATTAAGACATTGATAGTGGTGTGTTGGCCCTTCATTACTCAGAGGATTGTTAAGACATTGATAGTGGTGTGTTTGCCCTTCATTACTCAGAGGATTGTTAAGACGTTAATTGTGGTATGTTGTCCCTTCCTTACTCAGAAGATTGTTAAGACGTTGATAGTGGTGTGTTGGCCCTTCATTACTCAGGGGAATGTTAAGACGTTGAAGTGGTGTGTTGGCCCTTCATTACTCAGAACATTGTTAAGACATTGATAGTGCTGTGTTGGCCCTTCATTACTCAGGCGATTGTTAGACGTTGATAGTGGTGTGTTGGCCCTTCATTACTCAGAGGATTGTTAAGACGTTGATAGTGGTGTGTTGGCCCTTCATTACTCAGAGGATTGTTAAGACGTTGATAGTGGTGTGTTGGCCCTTCATTACTCCGAGGATTGTTAAGACGTTAATTGTGGTATGTTGTCCCTTCCTTACTCAGAGGATTGTTCAGACGTTGATAGTGGTGTATTGGCCCTCATTACTCAGAGGATTGTTGAGACGTTGATAGTGGTGTGTTGGCCCTTCATTACTCCGAGGATTGTTCAGACGTTAATTGTGGTATGTTGTCCCTTCCTTACTCAGAGGATTGTTAAGACGTTGATAGTGGTGTGTTGGCCCTTCCTTACTCAGGGGATTAAGACGTTGATAGTGGTGTGCTGGCCCTTCATTACTCAGAGGTTTGTCAAGACGTTAATTGTGGTGTGTTGGCCCTTCCTTGCTTAGAGGATTGTTAAGACGTTGATAGTGATGTGTTTGCCCTCATTACTCAGAGGATTATTAAGACGTTGATTGTGGTGTATTGGCCCTTGATTACTCAGACGATTGTTAAGACGTTGATAGTGGTGTGTTTGCCCTTCATTACTCAGAGGATTGTTAAGATATTAATTGTGGTGTGCTGGCTCTTCATTACTCAGAGGATTATTCAGACATTGATAGTGGTGTGTTGGCCCTTCATTACTCAGGGGATTGTTAAGACATTGATAGTGGTGTGTTGGCACTTCATTACTCAGAGGATTGTTAAGACGTTGATAGTGGTGTGTTGACCCTTCATTACACAGAGGATTGTTAAGACGTTGATAGTGGTGTATTGGCCCTCATTACTCAGAGGATTGTTAAGACGTTGATAGTGGTGTGCTGGCCCTTCATTACTCAGAGGTTTGTCAAGATGTTAATTGTGGTGTGTTGGCCCTTCCTTGCTGCGAGGATTGTTAAGACGTTGATAGTGGTGTGTTTGCCCTCATTACTCAGAGGATTATTAAGACGTTGATAGTGGTGTATTGGCCCTTGATTACTCAGACGATTGTTAAGACGTTGATAGTGGTGTGTTTGCCCTTCATTACTCAGAGGATTGTTAAGACGTTGATAGTGGTGTGTTGGCCCTTCATTACTCAGGGGATTGTCAAGACGTTAATTGTGGTGTGTTGGCCCTTCCTTACTCAGGGGATTAAGACGTTGATAGTGGTGTGTTGGCCCTTCATTACTCAGGCGATTGTTAAGACGTTGATAGTGGTGTGTTGGCCCTCATTACTCAGAGGATTATGAAGACGTTGATAGTGGTGTATTGGCCCTTGATTACTCAGACGATTGTTAAGACGTGATAATGGTGTGTCAGCCCTTGATTACTCAGACGATTGTTAAGACGTTGATAGTGGTGTGTTTGCCCTTCATTACTCAGAGGATTGTTAAGACGTTGATAGTGGTGTGTTGGCCCTTCATTACTCAGGGGATTGTTAAGACATTAATTGTGGTGTGCTGGCTCTTCATTACTCAGAGGATTATTAAGACATTGATAGTGGTGTGTTGGCCCTTCATTACTCAGGCGATTGTTAAGACGTTGATGGTGGTGTATTGGCCCTTCATTAGTCAGAGGATTGTTGAGACGTTGATTGTGGTGTGTTGGATTATCAAGTCGTTGATAGTGGTGTGTTGGCCCTTCATTACTCAGGGGATTGTTAAGACGTTGATAGTGCTGTGTTGGCCCTTCATTACTCAGAGGATTGTTAAGACGTTGATTGTGGTGTATTGGCCCTTCATTACTCAGAGGATTGTTAAGACGTAGATAGTGGTGTGTTGCCCTTCATTACACAGAGGATTGTTAAGACATTGATAGTGGTGTGTTGGCCCTTCATTACTCAGAGGATTGTTAAGACGTTGATAGTGATGTGTTGCCCTTCATTACACAGAGGATTGTTAAGACATTGATAGTGGGGTGTTGGCCCTTCATTACTCAGAGGATGTTAAGACGTTGATAGTGGTGTGTTGGCCCTTCATTACTCAGAGGATTGTTAAGACGTTGATAGTGGTGTGTTGGCTCTTCATTACTCCGAGGATTGTTAAGACGTTAATTGTGGTATGTTGTCCCTTCCTTACTCAGAGGATTGTTAAGACGTTGATAGTGGTGTGTTGGCCCTCATTACTCAGAGGATTGTTTAGACGTTGATAGTGGTGTATTGGCCCTTGATTACTCAGACGATTGTTAAGACGTTGATAGTGGTGTGTTGGCCCCTCATTACTCAGGGGATTGTTAAGACGTTGATAGTGGTGTGTTGGCACTTCATTACTCATAGGATTGTTAAGACGTTAATTGTGGTGTGCTGGCCCTACATTACTCAGAGGATTATTAAGACATTGATAGTGGTGTGTTGGCCCTTCATTACTCAGAGGATTGTTAAAACATTGATAGTGGTGTGTTTGCCCTTCATTACTCAGAGGATTGTTAAGACGTTAATTGTGGTATGTTGTCCCTTCCTTACTCAGAAGATTGTTAAGACGTTGATAGTGGTGTGTTGGCCCTTCATTACTCAGGGGAATGTTAAGACGTTGAAGTGGTGTGTTGGCCCTTCATTACTCAGAGCATTGTTAAGACATTGATAGTGCTGTGTTGGCCCTTCATTACTCAGGCGATTGTTAGACGTTGATAGTGGTGTGTTGGCCCTTCATTACTCAGAGGATTGTTAAGACGTTGATAGTGGTGTGTTGGCCCTTCATTACTCAGAGGATGTTAAGACGTTGATAGTGGTGTGTTGGCCCTTCATTACTCAGAGGATTGTTAAGACGTTGATAGTGGTGTGTTGGCCCTTCATTACTCCGAGGATTGTTAAGACGTTAATTGTGGTATGTTGTCCCTTCCTTACTCAGAGGATTGTTCAGACGTTGATAGTGGTGTATTGGCCCTCATTACTCAGAGGATTGTTGAGACGTTGATAGTGGTGTGTTGGCCCTTCATTACTCCGAGGATTGTTCAGACGTTAATTGTGGTATGTTGTCCCTTCCTTACTCAGAGGATTGTTAAGACGTTGATAGTGGTGTGTTGGCCCTTCCTTACTCAGGGGATTAAGACGTTGATAGTGGTGTGCTGGCCCTTCATTACTCAGAGGTTTGTCAAGACGTTAATTGTGGTGTGTTGGCCCTTCCTTGCTTAGAGGATTGTTAAGACGTTGATAGTGATGTGTTTGCCCTCATTACTCAGAGGATTATTAAGACGTTGATTGTGGTGTATTGGCCCTTGATTACTCAGACGATTGTTAAGATGTTGATAGTGGTGTGTCGGCCCTTCATTACTCAGACGATTGTTAAGACGTTGATAGTGGTGTGTTTGCCCTTCATTACTCAGAGGATTGTTAAGATATTAATTGTGGTGTGCTGGCTCTTCATTACTCAGAGGATTATTCAGACATTGATAGTGGTGTGTTGGTCCTTTATTACTCAGGGGATTGTTAAGACGTTGAAGTGGTGTGTTGGCCCCTCATTACTCAGGGGATTGTTAAGACGTTGATAGTGGTGTGTTGGCCCTTCATTACACAGAGGATTGTTAAGACGTTGATAGTGGTGTATTGGCCCTCATTACTCAGAGGATTGTTAAGACGTTGATAGTGGTGTGTTGGCCCTTCATTACTCAGAGGATTGTTAAGACGTTGATAGTGGTGTGTTGGCCCTTCATTACTCAGGGGATTGTTAAGATATTAATTGTGGTGTGCTGGCTCTTCATTACTCAGAAGATTATTCAGACATTGATAGTGGTGTGTTGGCCCTTCATTACTCAGGGGATTGTTAAGACGTTGAAGTGGTGTGTTGGCCCCTCATTACTCAGGGGATTGTTAAGACGTTGATAGTGGTGTGTTGGCCCTTCATTACACAGAGGATTGTTAAGACGTTGATAGTGGTGTGTTGGCCCTTCATTACTCAGGGGATTGTTAAGACGTTGATAGTGGTGTGCTGGCTCTTCATTACTCAGAGGTTTGTCAAGACGTTAATTGTGGTGTGTTGGCCCTTCCTTGCTTAGAGGATTGTTAAGACGTTGATAGTGGTGTGTTGGCCCTCATTACTCAGAGGATTATTAAGACGTTGATAGTGGTGTATTGGCCCTCGATTAGTCAGACGATTGTTAAGACGTTGATTGTGGTGTGTCGGCCCTTGATTACTCAGACGATTGTTAAGACGTTGATAGTGGTGTGTTGGCCCTTCATTACTCAGGGGATTGTTAAGACGTTGATACTGATGTGTTGGCCCTTCATTACACAGCGGATTGTTAAGACGTTGATACTGGTGTGTTGGCCCTTCATTACTCAGAGGACTGTTAAGACATTGATAGTGGTATGTTGGCCCTTCCTTGCTTAGAGGATTGTTAAGACGTTGACAGTGGTGTGTTGGCCCTTGATTACTCAGAGGATTGTTAAGACGTTGATAGTGGTGTGTTGGCCCTTAATTACTCAGGGGATTATGTTCAAGAGCTATGATGTAACATTGCAGCTCAATAAAACCCAGACTGGACCACACTTGGAATATTGTGTTCAGTTCTGGTTGCCTCATTATAAGGAGGATATTGAAGCTTGAGAAAAGGTGCAGAGGAGATTTACCGGGATGTTGTCTGGCTGCATGTCTGATGAAGATAGGTTGAGCGAGCTCAGGCTTTTTCTTTTGGAGTGAAGGAGGATGACAGGGAAACTGCACAAGATGCAAAAAAGCAGAGATAGAGTTGATAGCCAGTGACTTTTTCCAAGGTGGAAATGGCTAATACAAGGGCACATAATTTTATAGTAATTGGAGTAAAGGGGGATTGTCAGAGGTAAGTTCTTTACACAGAGAATGGTGGGTGCATGGAACGTCCTGCCAGGTTCAGTAGTAGAGGCAGTTATATCAAGGGCATTTACAAAACTCTTAGATATGCACATACATGACAGAAAAATGGAGGATTACGTTAGGACAGAAAGGTTAGTTTGATTTTAGAGTCGGTTAAAAGGTTGGCTCCAAGGACTTGCACTGTGCTGCAATGTTCTCTGTAATTTGTCTTCAGTATAAATGACTTGAACGTACACTTTGGCTGGAATGGACAAATATGAGCTGAAGGTTCTTTCTCCAACAGTACAGCACCAAGACCCTATTTCTGTTGATGTTATCACAACTTGTATAGCAAAATATCATGCTGTCATTAACAGTCACACAAATTGTGCCCTATTTTAGCCACAGATTCTTCTCAAATTCTGGCTGAATGTGCATGAGGAAAGGCCAGAAACACTAAAGAGCTATAAATCAAGGTTAATAAATTATTTCAGGATATAGAAGGTTCATAGCTGGATTCCATCCTTCACTTTCACATAAAATAAACTGTGAACTGCAGCAATGCACAAGGAACAGTATCAAACCCCTGGACACGCTTAAAATAAATAAGGAAAAACAGTCTCTTGCTCTGTTTCCTAACTCCTCCACAAGATCGCACGAGATTCTTTATTTCCTTATGGGACCATGTGTAGGTTACAGCACGAGCTCCCTGTGAGGCAGTCAGCGGGCAGGGATTCCCAATTTCCTAGTGAATCATTCCTCAAGTCTAGCTTTCTGAGCTCCCCCAATGGAACATGCTATACATAAAATGGGATTCCTGAGATTTTCAGAGCAGACCATAAATTGGGATTCTTAATCTCCAAATGGGATTGGCAGCAGGCATGGATTCCTCAGTTTCCAATGTGCAGCAGTAAACATCAATGATACATACCATTATAAAGCAGTAACAATGGCAATAAGATGGACATCCATTTCTGTTCAATCGCCCAATCTCGCATTGAAAACTTCCTCAAAGAGTGAGCAAACAGGCACTGTGGGATGAACATAAAGTTCTTCAGAGATTGCCATCTCAGGAATGATAACATTTCAATTGACATTTCCACAAATTGTGGAGCAACATATCACATTGACATTAAGAAATGCATGTCCAACCACCAGTTTTAAACACAGCTGCTGGATGTGATGATGTGTTAAATGATCATCAAATAAAGTTAAAAATAGAAAATGCTCTAAGTCTTCACTGGTCATGTAGCAACTGGAGAAATAATAGTAATAGTGAGAGATCGTGTGAGAAGGATAAACGGCCACAAATTCCTAGAGTATATTCAGGAGTAACGCTTTTAGAAATGTGAGCAAATACAGCAAGAGCAGTGGTGGGAATATTCTTGGAGTTAGCTTCACAGAATGGAGCTTGGCTGTGGAAGAAGTTTCTGCGGAAGATCTACTTTACCATAGTTCAGTTCAATTTAGCATAATTATGGAAAAGAACCAATGAAAAATAGGAGTAAACTTTCTAAATTGGGCAGGCCAACTTTAGCAAAGAAGTGGTCTGAAGATGACTCAGTTTCAGAGTTATGAAGGCTTTCAATAAGGAGATTCAGATCTTCCTCCAAAAAATCTGGTGGGGCTGCGCAATCTAAAACCCTTAGATGACAAGGTGAACACAAGGTCATCTCAGACAGACAAGTTAAAAGAACAGAAAGCTTGGAGGATTATCAAATGCAGAACAATGGAATTAAAAGGAAACTTTGGAAAGCAGGTGGTTAGAAAACAAGTAAAATAATAAAAAAAATTAAACAAAGATAAGGCTGGGATTGTATTGGGGACCAAATCCAACCTGTGTGTAAGAGGATGAGAGGAAGGTTCCTATTGAGTACTTTGCAACTGCCTTCACAAACGAGGATAATGCTTGACGTGATGAAAGGAAATGATGTGAAATACTGTCAGAGAGGAAACATCAGATGATAGAATCTGGAGCAACATACAACATGCTGGAAGAACTCTGTAGGTCAGAAAAATAGCCAATCTACATCCAGAGATGACACCGGACCTGGTATTAGTAAATGAGCTTGGCCAAGTGACTGACCTTTCAATGGGTAAATACTCCTTAAATTTTAAGATAACAATGAAAAAGGCTAAGTTATAGACCTGGCGGGAGAATGTTAATTTGGGAGGGCAAATTATGAGAATATTAGCCAGGAACTAGGAAGAGTTCATTGGGAACAGCTGTTTTTGGGCAAGTACACGTGACCACTGAGGCCCTCTGTTGATGGGGGTTGATGATGAATGTTACGTTCTTGCTGTCTATGTGCAAACCAGTAAGAAAGCCAGGGCAGTATGATATGGAGAGCAAGCTGTTGCCCACGCAGCAGGATCCCCCTCTCCATCCAGCTGATGAATCCAAAGAAATGGCAGAGACCGATATAGTTTGGAACCAGCAATGTCACAGGAATTGTCAGTCAGCATTGAACTCAACATTGGACTGCCTTAGGGACTTCAGCTCTGGATGAACCAACTCTAAAATCAAACTAACCTTTCTGTCCTAACGCACAACACACTGGAGGAACTCAGCAGGTCGGGCAGCATCCGTGAAAACGTACAGTCAACATTTCAGGCAGGACTGAAGAGGGAGGGGGCAGGGGCAGAGGTTTAAGGTTCCTTGTCCTAGATGAACTGCCCACCATAACTGAAGAGCCTTATTTGCTCAAAGCAACTGGTTTTAAGGCGCCAGTAAATCTCCTTTGCCCCCTCCCATCAGTAGAAATGGTTCCACAAGGCTTAGTAGCTAAACCACATGCGAAAGCCAGGAACTGACTTGGTTGTCAGAGACTATTTGAAACATCTGCCTTTGGGAGAATCAGTAAGGTTTCAGAACTTTGGATGTCAAAAGAGGTGGTGAATTTAGTCAAAAAAGTGAAACATATATAAGAAGCTAACATCAAATGGAGTCATGAGGATTATAAAGAATCTAGTCAAGAATTTAAGAATGGAGTTAGGAAAGCCAGGAGGGGCCACGAAAAGTCTTTGGCAAGTAGGATTAAAGAGAATCCTGAGGTATTCTCTACACACGTTGAGCAAGAGGATTACTAGAGAGTGGGTAGGAGCACTCAGGAATAAAGAAAAGAACACGTGCTTGGAGGCAGAGGAAATAGATTAGTCCTAAATGAGCACGCTGCATTGGTATTCATGTAGGGATTCACCAAGGAGAAGGACATGGAGCATAGTGAGATCAACTTACTAATAAGCTAGGGCATTTTGAGAAAAAGAAAGAGGTACTGTTTGGTCTCTTGAAGAATGTTAAGGTGGTTAAGTCCTAAGGGCCTGAGGGATATACCCCAGATTATAGAAGAGGCAAGGAGTGAGATTGCTGGGATATTGATCAAGATATTTGTGTCCTCTCTAGATATAAGTGAGGTCCTGGAGGAATGATGAGTAGCTATTGGTATTCCTTAGTTCAAAAAGGGAAAAGGGATTCCTGGAAACGACAGACTGATGAATCATATCAGTAGCAGGGAAGCTATATGAGACGTCCATTAAGGATAGAATTTATGAGTATTTGGTAAACCATGAACTAATTAGTGACCGTCAGCACGGCTTTGTATGTGGTAAGTCATTTTTTACAAACTTGATTGAGTATTTTGAGGACATTATGAAGGTAGTTGATGAAGGTCCAACTGCAGATGTTGTGGACTTCAGCAAGAGATTTGACATGTTTCCTGTTGGGAAGCTCATCCAGAAGACTAAGATGCATGAGATCTAGAGTAACTTGGCCAATTCAATTAAGAATTGGCTTGCCTACTGAAGGCAGAAGGTAGTGATATGTGAAACTTAGAAAGATTGCAGACAATACAAAGGCTTGTGGTGTTGTGCGTACTGTAGAAGATTGCCAAAATATAGATAGAAACATAGAAAACCTACAGCACAATACAGGCCCTTTGGCCCACGATGCTGTGCCAAACATGTAATTTTTTTTTAGATTATGAAGACACGTAGTCCCCTTTTATTGTCATTTGGTAATGTATGCATTAAGAAATGATACATTATTTCCTCCGGTGTGATATCACAAAAACACAGGACCAACCAAGACTAAAAAAACTGACAAAACCACATAATTATACATATAGTTACAACAGTGCAACAATACCATAACTTGATGAAGAAGTCCATGAGCACAGTATTTTAGAAATTACCTACGGTTACCTATAGCACTCTATTTTGTAAGCTCCATGTACCTATCCAGGAGCTTCTTAAAAGACCCTAAAACCACCACTGTCGCCGGCAGCTCATTCCACACACTCACCACCCTCTGCATAAAAAACTTGCCCCTAATATCTCCTCTGTACCTACTTCCAAGCATCTTAAAACTGTGCCCTTTTGTGCTAGCCATTTCAGCCCTGGGAAAAAGCCTCTGACTATCCACACGATCAATGCCTCTCATCATCTTATACACCTCTATCAGGTCACCTCTCATCCTCCGTCGCTCCAAGGAGAAAAGGCCAAGTTCACTCAACCTATTCTCATAGGGCATGCTCTCCAATCCAGGCGACATCCTTGTAAATCTCCTCTGCACCCTTTCTATAGCTTCCACATCCTTCCTGTAGTGAGGTGACCAGAACTGAGCACAGTTCTCCAAGTGGGGTCTGACCAGGATCCTATAAAGCTCAACATTATCTCTCGGCTCTTAAACTCAATCCCATGGTTGATGAAGGCCAATGCACTATATGCCTTCTTAACCACGCAGTCAACCTGCGTAGCAGCTTTGAGTGCCCTATGGACTCGGACCCCAAGATCCCTCTGATCCTCCACACTGCCAAGAGTCTTACCATTAATGCTATATTCTGCCATCATATTTGACCTACCAAAATGAACCAGCTCACACTTATCTGGGTTGAACTCCATCTGCCACCTCTCAGCCCGGTTTTGCATCTTATCAACGTCCCTCTGTAACCTCTGACAGCCCTCTACACTATCCACAACACCTCCAACCTTTGTGTCATCAGCAAATTTACTAACCCATCCCTCCACTTCCTCATCCAGGTCATTTATAAAAATCACGAAGAGAAGGGGTCCCAGAACAGATCCCTGAGGCACACCACTGGTCACCGACTTCCATGCAGAATATGATCCATCTACAACCACTCTTTGCCTTCTGTGGGCAAGCCAATTCTGGATCCACAAAGCAAGGTCCCCTTGGATCCCATGCCTCCTTACTTTCTCAATAAGCCTTGCATGGGGTACCTTATCAAATGCCTTGCTGAAATCCATATACACTACATCTACGGCTCCTCCTTCATCAATGTGTTTAGTCACATCCTCAGAAAATTCAATCAGGCTCGTAAGGCACGACCTGCCTTTGACAAAGTCATGCTGACTATTCCTAATCATATTATGCCTCTCTAAATGTTCATAAATCCTGCCCCTCAGGATCTTCTCCATCAACTTACCAAACAACCAGTATGCACTGGAATATAGATCAGTTGTAGATATGGGCAGAGAAATGGCAGATAGACTTTAATCCTGACAAGTGTGAGGTGTTGCACCTTAGGAGATTGAATGTAAAGAAAGGTCTAGAACCTGTAACACTGTTGAAGTATAGGGTGATCTTGCATTCCAAGTTAATAGCTCTCTGAAACTGCCTGTAGGATGGTAAAGACCCTGATGAAGGGCAGCGGCCCTGAAATGTCAGCTCTTTATTTCTCTCCACAGATGCTGCCTGACTTGCTCAGTTCCTTCAGTACTTTGTGTGTTAGGTGGAGGGGCAGGTAAAGGTTGAAAAAGTAGGGAGGCTGCAGAAGGATTTAGACAGATTAGGAGATTGGGCAAAGAAGTGACAGATGGAATACAATGTACAGCAGCTTATGGTCATGCACTTTGGTAGAAAGAATAACGATGCAGAATAACGATGCAAATTAAGAAATCAAAGGTATAAAGAGTCGCTGGAGTCCTTGTACAGGATTCCCTAAAGATTAATTTGCAGGTTAAGTTGGCGGTGAGGAAGGTAAATACAATGTCAGCCTTGAATATAAAAGCAAAGATATAATGCTGAGGCTTTATAAGGCATTGGTCAGACAGTACTTGCAGTATCGTGAACAGGTTTGGGCCCTTTATCTAAGAAAAGATGTGTTGGCATTGGAGAGAGTCCAGAGGAGGTTCACAAAAATGATTCTAGGAATGAAAGACTTAATGTATGAGGAGCATTTGATAACTCTGAGCCGTAATCACTGGATTTTATTAGAATAAATGGGGATGTATTTGAAACCTGTAGAATATTGAATGGCCTAGACAGAATGGATGTGAAGTTGATGTTTCCTATGATGGGGGAGCCTAGGACCAGAGGTCACAGCCTCAGAATAGACGGACATCCATTTAGAACAGAGATGAGGAGGAATTTCTTTTGCCAGAGGGTAGTGATTCTTTGGAATTCATTGCCACAGATGGCTATGGAGGCCAAATCATTGGGTATATTTAAAGAGGAGGTTGATAAGTTCTTGATTAGTAAAGGTGTCAGGGAGAAGGCGGGAGAAGGAGGTTGAGAGGGATGATAAATCAGCCATGCTGGAATGGTGCAGCAGACTCGATGGGCTGAATGGCCCTATTCTGCTCCCATGTTTTTATGCTGTTATGGTACACATATGGTATACTTGCCTTTATTCACCAAGGCACTGAGTTCAAAAGTCAAAGATTATGTTGCAGCTTTATGTACCTCCGGTTAGGCTGCATCTGGAGTATTGCTTTCATTTCTGATTGCCAAATTATAGGAAAGATGTGCAGGCTTTAGACAGGGTGGAGAAGAGATTTACCAAGATGCCGACTTTATTGAAGGCCATGTGGTTCAACAAACTTGGATCATTTTCTTTGGAGCATCAGAGACTAAGGGGAACTGTGAACGGGACAACCAGATGGTATGTTGCCTCCCAAGTGCCAGAGTCAGGGGCATCTCAGATCACGTCCACAACATTTTAGAGAGGGAGGGACATATTGGTACCAATGACATAGGAAGGAAAAGAGGTCCTGAAAAGAGAATTTAGAGAGCTAGGTAGAAAGCTGAGAAGCATGTCCTCCCGGGTAGTAACTTCCGGATGGCTGCCTGTGCCACGCACCAGTGAGGGAAGAAACAGGATGATTTGGCAAATTAATGCGTGGCTGAGAAGCTGGTGCGGGGGCAAGGCTTCAGGTTCTTGGATCATTGGGATCTGTTCTGGGGGAGGTATGACCTGTTCTAAAGTGACGGGTTGCATCTGATCCTGGGGGGAGACAATATTCTCACAGGCAGGTTTGTTAGAACTGCTGAGGAGGGTTTAAACTAATTTGGCAAGGGGGTGGGAATTGGAGTGAAGGGACTCAGGATAGGATAGATGGTAAAAAAGTAAAGATAGCTTGCAGTCAGACTGTCAGGAAGGACAGGCAGATGATAGGACATAATTGCAGCCAGCAGGGTGAGTACCAGTGTATTAGGGATGCAGAATCAAGCAAGGTTGTAAATGCAGCTCTCAAAGTGTTATATCTCAATGCACAGTGTATAAGAAATAAGCTGGATGATCTTGTTGTACTTTTACAGATTGTTGGGTATGATGTGGCCATCACCGAATCACGGCTGAAGGGCTGAAGGATGGTTGCAGTTGGGAGCCGAATATCCAAGGTTACACGTTGCATGGGAGGGATAGGAAGGTTGGCAGACGGGGTGGCGTGGCTCTGCTGGTAGAGAATGGCATCAAATCAGTAGAAAGATGTGACATGGGATCAGAAGGTGTTGAATCCCTGTGGGTTGAGTTAAGAAACTGCAAGGGTAAAAGGTCCCTGATGGCAGTTATATACAGGTTTCCCAACAGTAGCTGGGATGTGAACCACAGATTACAACAAGTAATAGAAAAGGTATGTCAAAAGGGCAATGCTATGATAGTCATGGGAGATTTCAACACGCAGGTCGATTGGGAAAATCAGGTTGGAAATGCATCCCAAGGGAGTGAGTTTGTTGAATGCCTTTGAGTTGACTTTTCAGGGTAGTTTGTCGTTAAGCCTACTGGAGGATCAGCTACACTGGATTAGGTGTTATGGAATGAACCAGAGGTGATTAGGGAGCTGAAGGTAAAAGAACCCTTAGGAAGCAGTGATCACAATATGATTGAGTTCAACTTGAAATTTGATAGGGAGTAAGCAAATTCTAACGTAGCAGTGTTTCAGTGAAGTAAAGGAAATTACAGTGGTATAAGAGAGGAGATGGCCAGAGGAAATTGGAAGGAGATGCTGGCAGGAATGACAGAAAAGCAGCAATGGTGTGAGTTTCTGGGAAAAATGAGGAAGGTGCAAGATAGATGTATTTCAAAAACAAATGGCAAAACAGTACAACCGTGGCTGACAAGGGAAGTCAAAGCTTATGTAAAAGCAAAAGAGAAGGCATACAACAAAGCAAAAATTAGTGGGAAGACAGAATTGGTAAGCTTTTAAAAACGTACAGAGAGCAACTAAAAGAATCATTAGAAAGGAAAAGATAAAATATGAAAGCAAGCTAGCAGACACCATCAAAGTGGATAGTAGAAACGTTTTCAAAAATGTAAAAAAATAGAAGAGATATGAGAGTGGATATAGTCTGGAGAAATAATAATGGGGGACAAAGAGATGGCAGATGAACTAAATGAGTATTTTGCATCAGTCTTCACTGTGGAAGACTCTAGCAGTGTACCAGATGTTGAAGGGTGCGAGGGAAGAGAAGTGAGTACAGTTACTATCACAAGGGAGAAGGTGCTTAAAAAGCTGAAAGACCTAAGGGTATATAAGTCACCCGGACCAGATGAACTACACCCGAGGGTTCTGAAAGAGGTAGCGGTAGAGATTGTGGAGGCATTGATAATGATCTTTCAAACATCATTGGATTCTGGCATGGTGCCAGAGGACTGGAAAATTACAAAGGTCACTCCACTCTTTAAGAAGGGAAGAAGGCAGCAGAAAGGAAATTATAGAGCAGTCAACCTGACCTCAGTGGTTGGGAAGATGTTAGAGTCAATTGTTAAGGATGAGGTTAGGGAGTACTTGGGGGCACAGGACAAAGTCAGCATGGTTTCCTTAAGGGAATATCTGGCCTGACGAACCTGTTGGAATTCTTTGTGTAGATTACACATAGGACAGATGAAGGGGATGCAGCTGATGTTGTACATTTGGACTTTCAGAAAGCCTTTGACAAGGTGCCACACATGAGGCTGTTTACCAAATTAGAAGTATTATAGGAAAGTTACTGGCATGGCTAGAGCATTGGTTGATTAGTAGGAGGCTGCGAGTGGGAATAAAAGGATCCTTTTCTGGTTGGCTGCCAATGACTAGGGATGCTTCTTCTTGTGCTGTATATGAATGATTTCAAGGATGGAATAGATGGCTTTGTTGTCAAGTTTGCAGATGATACGAAGATTGGTGGAGGGGCAAGTACTGTTGAGGAAACAGGTAGACTGCAAAAGTTTAGGAGAATGGGCAAGAGAATGGCAAATGAAATACAATGTTGGAAAATGCATGGCCATGCATTTTGGTGGAAAAAATAAATGTGCAGACTATTTTATAAATGGGGAGAAAATACAAAAATCTGAGATGCAAATGGACTTGGGAGTCCTTGTGCAGAACACCCTAAAGGTTAACTTGCAGGTAGAGTCGGTGGTGAGGAAGGCAAATGCCATGTCAGCATTCATTTCAAGAGGTCTAGAATACAACAGCAAGGATGTGATGCTGAGGCTTTATAAGGCACTGGTGAGGCCTCATCTTGAGAATTGTGAATAGTTTTGAGCCCCTCATCTTAGAAACGATGTGCTGGCATTGGAGAGGGTCCAGAGGAGGTTCAGAAAGATGCTTCCAGGAATGAAAGGGTTATCATACAAGGAATGTTTGATGGTTCTGGGTTTGTACACGCTGGAATTCAGAAGGATGAAGTGGGGTGGGGGGATCTCATTGAAACATTTCAAATGTTGAAAGACCTAGACAGAATAAATGTGGAAAGGATGTTTCCCATGGTGGGGGAGTCTAGGACACAGCCTTAGGATAGGGGGGCGTCCATTTAAAACACAGATGCAAAGAAATTTTCTTTAGCCAAAGGGTGCTGAATTTTTGGAATTTATTATCACAGGCAGCTGTGGAGGCCAGGTCATTGGGGTATTTAAGGCAGAGCTTGGTAGGTTCTTGATTGGACACAGGACCAAAGGTTATGGGGAGAAGGCTGGGAAGTGGAGCTCAGGAAGGTAAAAAAGTATCAGCCATGATTAAATGGTGAAGCAGACTTAATGTACCAAATGGCTCCTATGTCTTATGGAAACCTGTTAGAAGATTGTAAGAGGCATAAATAGGTATCTTATTATTATAGTCAAAATGTCCAATACTTTCATTTAAGATAAGACGAGCCAAGTTCAAAGGAGATGTGTGGAGCAGGTTTTGTTTTCTAAACAGAGGGTGTTAAGAGCGTGCAATCTATTGCCAGGGATAACAGTGGTGCAAGCAAGTATGAAAGAGGTGTTTAAGAGGCTCCTGGATTGGCACATGAATGTGCAGAAAATGGAGGTATATGAATTGTGTCAGCAGAAGGGATTAGTTTAATGACAGATTTAATTAGTTCAGCACTACATTGTGGGCTGAAAGGCCCATTCCTCTGTTGTACCGCTGTAATTCAATACTCATGCAGTTGCACAACTAGATCCTCTGCACAAAACCATGCTGACTTCTGATCCATATCCTGTGGCAGGATCATCACATCATTACAACGTGCCCTCCCACATATTTTTGTGTAATGGCCAAACTTGGAAACCATACATTTGATTCCCTCCTCCCCGAAAAAAAACACACTTGATCATCTTGCCAATAGATAGGTATTCAATGCAGTCAGGCCATTTGTACCTGTGCTAAACAACTCTAAAGCCATTCCGTTTCTAATACCATGAAGGTATGCAAGCAGAATTATTCAAAACACAGCCACCCTTCAAAATATTAATTGCTCCTGGCACATATTGTACTTACTGTGACCATGAAAGTGAAAACTACAAAGATGAACCGGAACCAGATCTCCACTTGTGAAAATGAGGCATTATACATCTTCAGCTGTTGACAGAAGCATAACACCAGCTTTAAATAAGCAAGGCAAACAGTCTCCACAGTAGCATTCAATTTATTTCAATATGAAACATGGTCTGTGGCTTCAAAGATGGAAATGTAGCTATTACAGTAGGGGAGCAAAATGGGGGATTTGCTTGTGAGGAGAGTAGACAGGAATTTCTGTGGCTGCAGGTAAAGACTGCTGGAGGGTATGGGCTTCCTTTGAGCCAGGGTCAAGGATGTCTCCAAGCTGCTGCAGGACACACTAAGAAAGGGTATCAGTTATCATGGTTCATTATCTCCATGCCCGCCCTTGTACTTATCTGCAGTAGTTGCATTTACTGGCAATAAATATAGTCTTTTACCCCTTGACAATTTAAATGTTTATTTTGATGTTTCTTAAATGAGACAAGCACTTTCCTCCGCCACCTCCTCACGCAGCACACTCCAGGTTCAAATCACTATGTGGATAAAACTCTACCCAAAAGACCACTAAGCTGCCTACCTCACAGCTTATACTTACGGGAAAAAGATTCTACCCTAACTATCCCTGTCATAGTTCAAGGTAAGACAGGCTTGGCAAGTTAACATTCCAGGGTATAGAAAAGGGGTTCTCAACCTTTTTCATGTCATGGACCAATACCATTAAGCAAAAGGTCAGTGAACCCCAGGTTGGGACTACCTGGTATAGAAGTTCTACATGTGACTGGGTACAGGGTGTGCAAAAAGGGAAGGGGGCACTGTAGTATTGAGTATGAGCCTATTGCATCCAGGAGAGCTTTTTGTAAACCAGTACATGGATATGCTTACCAGAGAAGAGCCACTGTGAGATCTACTGTTATGAGAGGTATCATAACACCATTTTGGAAATAATGATCATAACCCTTTAAGTTTCAACAGAAATGAAGATCCTAGATTTGGGTAAAGCTGATTTAACATTACAAGACAGGATTGACAAAATTAGACTGCAAACAGCTATTTGAAGGTAGATCAACAACCAACAAGTGGGAAAACCAACAAGAGTTGATGGTAAATGTGTTCCCATAAGGGTGAAAGGAAATAACATCATATTCTAGGGATCCTGGTTGTCAAGTGAATCAATTGAGAACAGGATAAAGAAAAATGCAAATATATGACAGACATAAAGAATGGGGAGCAGAAGAGGCAAAGGGATTCTAAAAAAGAGATTTAAAGAAAAAGTAAGAATCTATGGAAATTACAAAGGCTTTTTAGTAAACAAAGTAAGGACAAAGTATAACCAGGGAAAGAGTAGGGCTTAAAAGGGGACAAAATAGTAACATGTAAATGGAGCCAGAGGACACGGAGTTGTTAAATAAATACTTCTCACTTGTATTTACCAAAAAGGACATCATTGTACCTGGAGAATTAATTGGAATGGGTAATAAAATTCTTGAACACATTAGCATTAAAAAGGGAATTAAGTGTGTGTTGGTGGGCTGGAGGGTGAATAATTTCCTAAGGTTTGATTAGATATATTGCAGGCTTCACTGGGAGATGAGGAATGAGATCACTGGAGCCCTCCCAGACATTGCAGGAGACAACGTACAGTTGGAAGAAAAAGTTTGTGAACCCTTTGCAATTACCTGGTTTTCTGCATTAATTACTATGTGGTATGATCTTCATCCAAGTCACAACAATAGACAAGCACAATCTGCCTAAACTGATAACACACGAACAATTGTACTTTCATATCTCTATTGAACACAATGTTTAAACATTCAGAGTCCAGGCTGGACAAAGTATGTGAACCCTGATAGAAAACAACAGGAATTCTGCAGATGCTGGAAATTCAAGCAACATGCATCAAAGTTGCTGGTGAACGCAGCAGGCCAAGCAGCATCTATAGGAAGAGGTGCAGTCGACGTTTCAGGCCGAGACCCTTCGTCAGGACTAACTGAAGGAAGAGTGAGTAAGGGATTTGAAAGCTGGAGGGGGAGGGGGAGATGCAAAATGATAGGAGAAGACAGGAGGGGGAGGGATGGAGCCAAGAGCTGGACAGGTGATTGGCAAAAGGGGATACGAGAGGATCATGGGACAGGAGGTCTGGGAAGAAAGACGGGGGGGGGGTGACCCAGAGGATGGGCAAGAGGTATATTCAGAGGGACAGAGGGAGAAAAAAGAGAGTGAGAGAAAGAATGTGTGCATAAAAATGAGTAACAGATGGGGTACGAGGGGGAGGTGGGGCCTTAGCGGAAGTTAGAGAAGTCGATGTTCATGCCAGCAGGTTGGAGGCTACCCAGACGGAATATAAGGTGTTGTTCCTCCAACCTGAGTGTGGCTTCATCTTTACAGTAGAGGAGGCCGTGGATAGACATGTCAGAATGGGAATGGGATGTGGAATTAAAATGTGTGGCCACTGGGAAATCCTGCCTTCTCTGGCGGACAGAGCGTAGATGTTCAGCAAAGCGGTCTCCCAGTCTGCGTCGGGTCTCACCAATATATAAAAGGCCACATCGGGAGCACCGGACGCAGTACATCACCCCAGTCGACTCACAGGTGAAGTGATGCCTCACCTGGAAGGACTGTTTGGGGCCCTGAATGGTGGTAAGGGAGGAAGTGTAAGGGCATGTGTAGCACTTGTTCCGCTTACACGGATAAGTGCCAGGAGGGAGATCAGTGGGGAGGGATGGGGGGGACGAATGGACAAGGGAGTTGTGTAGGGAACCCTGATAGAACCTCCTTTACCATCAACAACCTCCACCAAATGTTTCCTGTAGTTGCTAAGCAGACTTGCACAATGGCAAGGAGAAATTTTAGACCATTCCTCCATACAAAGCTGTTTCAGTTCATCAATATTTCTGAGCTATTTTGCATGAACAGCCCTCTTCAGGTCATGCCACAGTATCGCAACTGGGTTAAAGTCTGGACTTTGACTTGGTTATTCCAAAACACAAATTTTCTTCTTTTTAAACCATCTGGTTGTTGATTTACTCTTGTGTTTTGGATCATTGTCTTGTATCATCCAACTTCTAAGCTTCAGATGACAGACTGCTACCCCGACATTCTCCTGTAAAATGTCTTGATACAATTTTGAATTCATTGTTCCCTCGATGATTGCAAGCTGTCCAGGCCCTGAGGCAGCAAAGCAGCCCCAAACCATGATGCTCCTTCCACCATGCTTCACAGTTGGTGTTGGTGTGCAGTGCCCTTTTTCCTCCAAACACAGCGTTGTGCATTTCTGACGAAAGGTTCAACTTTTGTCTCATCTGTCCAGAAGTGTTGTGGAATATCCAGGTGGTCTTCTGCATACTTGAGAAGTACAGCAATGTCTTTTTTTGGAGAGCAGTGGTTTCCTCTGTGGTGTCCTTCCACGAACACCATTCTTGTTCAGTGTTTTTCTTATAGTGGACTCATGAATAGAGACTTTACCAAGTTCTAGAGATCTCTGCAGGTCTCTGGCTGTTACCCTTGGGTTTGTTTTCACCTCTTACAGCATTGCACATTGTGCTCTTGGTGTGATCTTTGCAGGATGACCACTCCTAGGGAGAGGCGCAACAGTACTGAATTTCTTCTATTTGTAAACAATTTCTCTGACTGAACTGATGAATATCCAGGTCTTTAGAAATGCTCTTGCAGCCTTTTCCAGCTTCATGCATCTCTACAATTCTTCTTCTGAGGACCTCTGAAAGTTGTTTTCATTGAGGCATGGTACACATAACCAGATCTTTCTTGGGAAGAGCAGGCTCTGTCAATAATCTGACTTTGTGCATCTTTTTTATATATAAGGCAGGGCACCTCTACGACCCACACCTCCAATCTCATCTCATTGATTGGAACACCTGACTCCAAATAGCTTTTGGAGAGGTTCACATACTTTTTTGAACCTAGACGGTGATTGTTTAAACTGTCTACTCAGTATTGATGAAAAGAAGTACAATTATTTGTGTGTTATTAGTTTAGGCAGATTGTGTTTGGTTATTATTGTGACTTAGATGAAGATCAGACCACATTTTATGAGTAATTCATACAGAAAACCAGGTAAATGCAAAGGGTTCACAGACTTTTTCTTGCAACTGTATGCTGTATGTGGTGCAAGAAGGCTAGTAATTCCAGGCTTGCTAGTCCAATGTCCTCAACAAGAAGCTATTGGAAAAATCCCGAGGAATTTAACTTTTGGAAAGACAGCATAGCATGGTTTTATTAAAAGGGCACATATGATTGTACTTAGATGGAACAAAATGTAACGATAAACCCATCATCAGGGATTCCCATCCTGGGGTTCACGAACCCCTCGGTTAATGACAGGGGTCCATGGTGTAAAAAAGATACCCTACATGGACTTCAGTAAATGCTCTGACAAGATCTCACATGGTCAGTTCATCCAAAAGGTTAAGGTTCAAGGGATCCAAGGCAATTTGGGAAAACGGATCCAAATGAAAGAGACTGCAGTTGCTGGAACCTGGAGCAACACACAAAAAGCAGGAGGAACAACAGGTCAGCGAAGGGAAATGGAAAAATCCTTCCTCTCGACTTAAGAGTAGAGGGAAGAGAGCCAGTATAAAGATGTGAGGAGAGGAGGTGGGACAAGAACTGGCTGGTGACAGATGGCTCTGGGTGAGGAGAGGCGATATGCAAATGGAGGAGGGAAGAGTTGAATAAACAACAGATTTTGCAAGGTGATAGATGGAGGGAAAAAATGGCTGCAGATGATTCTGATGGGAAAGGAAGGTGGAACATACAACCAAATAAGGGAGGTGGGGAGGGCAGATGGGAACAGAGAGAACTCAGTCAGAAGAATGTGTGGGTGATTGACAGATGGGCTGGGTGAAGGAAGGGGAAGAAGGGATAGAAAAATATATATTGGGGCTGTGAGTGTGGTGTAGGAGGAACTGGACAAATCATGAGGAGAGAGAAAGGGACAGAGGAGGAACAGTTTACCTGGACTGGATCCAAAATTAGCTTGGTAAAAGGCAAAGGGTGACGGTGGAGGATTGCCCTTTTTGTGATTATATGCCTATGACCAGTGGTGTACCACAGGAATTGGTACGGTGACACTTACCATTTGTGATATTGACTAATGATTTGCATATGAATGTAGGGATTATAATAGTAAGTTTGCACATCATACAAAAGGTAGTGATATTATTGATAGTTAGGAGATGGCCTTGGACCACAGAATATCTTGATCAGTTAATTGAAGTGAATAGAACAATGGAAAACAGAACTTAATCATGTTAAGTCTGAGCTGATGCACACACAACAAACAGTATGGCCCTAGGGAGTAGTTACTGAAGGACCTGGAAGGTGACAGAAATAGGTAGCTAAGGTGGTGAAGGTGGTATACAGGATACCTAACACAAGACAAAATACAAATGCAGAGAGGTTATGTTACTGCTTTATAAAATATTGGTTTGGCCACTTCTGGAGTAGTGGTGGATTTCTGGTCACCCCACTATAGGAAAGGATTGCCAAGGAGAGGATACAGAGGAGACTCACCAGAATGTTGCCTAGAAAATTTCACATGATGAATAATTTGATGTTACAGGTTTATTTTCTCTGGAGCAGAGGAGGCTGATGAGGAAACCGACTGAGAAACACAAAATAAGGAGCATAGGTAGGAGTTAATAGGAAATCTTTCCTCATAGTTGGGCTATCAAAAACGAGAGAGCACAAGTTTAAGGTAAGGAGGAACAGGCTTAGAAGGTGGCTGAGGAAAAAGATTTCATGCAGGGAGTGTCCGTAATATGTAACACACTACCTGACGTTACGAAGGAAGCCACGCTCATAACATTGATGCATCCAGACTTGGTGTTGGGTAATGGAGTCACTGTAGGTATGCAAGTAATTGCTGGTATGGACATCGTGGGCTATATGACTGAGTCTATACAATTGTAGGCACCTACAAACTTTCCTACCGCAATACTGAATGCTGGTACATAAATTATATGGATATGAATTTACAAGCCATGGATAGTTAGCTTGTAAATGATACTAAAATAGGTGGCATTATAGATAACATAGAAGATTGTGAAAAATTACAGGGGTATCTTAATCGACTAAATTGATATTTATTTTATTCTCACAACCACTGAGGTACAGTAAGAAACTTGTCTTGCATTCCATCCAAACAGTTTATTTCATTGCAGCACTACACTGAGGTAGTACATTATTGTGCAAAAGTTTTAGGCACCCTAGCTATAAAAATGTGCTTAAGTATTTTGCGCAATACTGAACAAGGTGAAACAATAACAAAATGAAGAATAAAGTGTTATAGTTACAGAGGAGGTGCAGTGTGGTAGATAATAGTCTTATAACAGCAGGATAGAAGATGTCCTTGGGCCAAGGTATGTGGGCTGAGGATTGGCAATTGACTCTCAATCCAGATAAATGTGAAGCATTGTGTTTTTGAGATGAGACCACAGTGGGACTTGTACAGTGAATGAGGAGTATTGTGGAACAGAGGTTCTGAGTTATGTGGGCATTGCTTGCTGAAAGCAGCCGCAAGACTAGATAGGGTTGTGAAAACAGTTGCCACCCATTTTAATTCCACACTATTCCCATTCCGATGGCCTCCTCCACTCTCGCGATGAGGTTACACTTAGGTTGGAGGAACAACATCTTATATTCCATCTGGGTAGCCTCCAACCTGATGGCATGAACATTGATTTCTCGAACCTCTGGTAATGGTCCCCCCACCTCTCCTTCACTATCCCCCTTTCCCTCTTTCAACTTAGCTCATTGCCTGCCCATCGCCTTCCTCTGGTGCTCCTCCCCCCATTCCTTCCCCCTTTTCTTTCTTCCATGGCCTTCTGTTCTCTCCTATTGGATTTCCCCCTTCTCCAGCCCTGTACCTCTTTCACCAATCAACTTCCCAGCTCCTTACTTCATCCCTCCCCCTCCCAGTTTCACCTACCACCTTGTGTTTCCCCTCCCCCACCTTTTAAATCTACTCCTCATCTTTTTTTCTCCAGTCCTACCAAGAGTCTCAGCCCAAAACATCAACTGTACTCTTTTCCATAGATGCTATCTGGCCTGCTGAGGTCCTCCAGCATTTTGTGTGTGTTGCTTGGATTTCCAGCATCTGCAGATTTTCTCTTGTTTGTGACTTGGCACACTGACATTCATTAGTTAGGGCACTGGGTACGGGAGTTGGGAAGTTATGTTGCAGTTAAGTTGGTGAGGCTGCACTTGGAGTATTGTGTACTGTTTTTAGCACCCTCATATTAAACTAGAAAGAGTACAGGGAAGATTTACCAGGACGTTGCTTGGACCTGGCGGAGATGGGGGCCTGACTTACAAGGAAAGGTTGCATAGATTAGGACCTTACTCCCTGGAAGACAAGAGATTCAGGGTGGCCTGATCAAGGCATGAGGAGTATAGACAGGGTAAAAGCACATAATCTTTTCTCCAGGAAGGGAGTGCTAAAAACAAGAGAGAGGCGAGAGATTTACAAGGAATATCAGGGGCAGCTTTTTCCACACAGAGAATGATGTACATTTGGAATGAGTTGCCAAAAATAGTGGTCCAGGCAGACACATTAGCATCATTTAAAAGCTATCTCGTTAAGTACAAGGAAATGAGAGAAGTAGAAAGCTAGGGGTGAAATGCAGGCAGATGGGACCTGTTTTACCGGGTAACACAGTTGGGCCAAAGGGCCTGATTCTATGCTGTTTGACTCTACAAAGTCACTGCTGTGATAACGGAAATGTCACTTTATGTACAGCAAATTCACACAACAACGTTATGTTGACCAAATGATATGATGAAGAGAAAAATAACACATCCACTTTCATCTAATCCAATCACTTAATAAAAAGTAGTAGTAGATATGCACTATTAAAAAATGAACAAGCTGCCTTCTCTATTGCCAATTATACTATATAAAAACACTTGATCAAAGCACAGGAAGGGAACAATATATAAAGAGCATAAACACGAGAGCATCTGCAGATGCTGGAAATCCAAAGCAACACACACACAAAATGCTGGAGGAACCCAGCTAGTTCAGACAACATCGATGAAATGAACAAACAGTCAATGTCTTGGGCCAAGACTCTTCAACAGGACTGGAAAGGAAGGGGGAGGACACCAGAATTAAAAGGAGAGGTGTGGGGCAGGAGGATAGCAAGAAGGTGATAGGTGAAGCCAGGTGTGTAGAAAAGGTAAAGGGCTGGAATGGAAGAAACCTGATAGTAAAGCAGAGTGGACCATAGGAGAAAGGGAAGGTGGAGGGGACTCAGGGAGAGGTGATAGGCAGGTGAGAAGAGGTAAGAGGTCAGAGTGGGAACAGAAGATTTTTTTTTAACCTGAAGGAGAAATCGATATTCATGCCAATTGGTTGGAGGCTACCCAGATGGAATATAAGGTGACCTTGAGGGTGACCACATCTTGACAGAAGAGGAGGCAATGGACCGACATGTCGGAACAGGAATGCCATGTTAAGACCATGTGGACGCTGCCAGTGTACAAGGGGACTGGAAATCGACAAGAATTGGACAAGGTATTTCACCAAACACAAGAATCAGTATCAATCTTGACCTTTAACACCAACATATGAAACATGGTATGTGCAATAAAGCAAAATGTAAAAACAAAGAGGAAATTGGTTACACAAAAGTAAAAATTCACAGTGACAGGGATTCTGGAGACTAAGTTACATCTCTGAATCAAATACTGTTCTCTTTTGAGAATTACTCAAAGTTGGTGTAGTGAAAGGAATACACAAATAACAACACTACCAACTGGATATGCAGGACACACTGCAGAAAATATTTTTTTTTAAACCTTTAGCCACTGTAATTAAAGGATCTTTGTACATGTATTTGCATGAACTATTTGTAAAAGACAAGGGGTTAATACTAGAAACATTGTTGAAAAAAATCATAAATGGTGTACTTACTGTGAAATTCACATCCTTGATTGAAAACTCAGTGTTTACTAGATTGTAAAATGTGACAGTAATCACATATTCCGTGTAGTTTAGATAACCAAGATGGAGTACAATTATTTCATCACAGAGCCGCTATAAAATAAAATAAAAACCCCAATTAGTCACATTCTCACAAAAAAACTGAAACACTGATGCAACTGTATTATTCAAAGAGGTTCAGGACAGTGCACATGACATACAGGTGTCCCCCGCTTTCCGAATGTTTTCTTCATGACATTTCACTTTTACAAAAGACCTACATTAGTACCTGTTTTCGTTAACCGAAAGAGGGTTTTCGCTTTTACGAAAAAAGACGCTTGCTTTAAACTTGCGTTTACCCCAATAAAGACTACCATGACCATGAAGCCTTGCGCGGGCAGGTTTGTGTGCATGCATGACATGTGAATGCGTGTATGTGCGAATGCGTGACGTGCACATGTGTTTACGTGCCAATTTTTTTTGACAAATCAATTTTGGCTTAAACTTCCCGATTCTGTTAAGTGAAACTATACTGTACATAAATTATTTCTACTTTATATAGGCTGTGTATTTATCATACCATTCCTGCTTTTACTATGTGTTAGTGTTATTTTCGGTTTTATGTGCTATTTGGTATGATTTGGTAGGTTATTTTTTGGGTCTGGGAACGCTCAAAAAATTTTCCCTTATAAATTAATGGTAATTGCTTCTTCGCTTTACGCCAGTTCGGCTTACGAATGGTTTCATAGTAACGCTCAACCTTTGGATAGCGGAGGAAACCTGTATTACACTTGATGTACACATCCTGTCAAAATTTCTGGCTATATTTATGTTTAAATATAATATTAAAAGATGTTTATGTTTATGAAGCTTGGGCTGTAAACATTTACATCCATACAAATACAAATTCTGTCAGTAATGGAATGACTAAGAAAACCGAAGTTCTTAAAATGGTGGAAACCTGAAATGCAGGAAATGCTGGAAACAGTAGACAAGCATCGTCTACACGATAAAGTCTGCAGATGCTGAAACTCCAGAGCAGAACACACACAAAGTGCTGGAGGAACTCAGCAGGTCAGGCAGCGTCTATAGAAATGAACAAAGAGTCAACATTTCAGGCCTAGACCCTTTTTTAGAACTGCAAGTCGGGAAGAAGGGTTTTGGTCTGAAACATCGAATATCTAACCAATGCTGGAGGAACTCAGCATGCTAAGCAGCATCTATGGAAAAGAGTACAATTGACATTTGGGATGAGACTGGAGGGAAAAAAGACAAGGAGTAGATTTAAAAGTTGGGGGAGGGAAGAGAGAGACACAAAGTAACAGGTGAAACCTCAAGGGGGAGGGATGAAATAAAGAACTGGAAAGTTGGTGAGAGAGATACAGGGCTGGAAAAGGGGAAGTCCAATAGGAGAGAACAGAAGGCCATGGGGAGGAGCACCAGAGGGAGACAGATGCTGCCTGGCCTGCTGAGTTCCTCTAGCATTTTGTGTGTGTTGCTTGGATTTCCAGCATCTGCAAATTTTCTCTTGGTTGTGAACATTGAATATCTATTCGTTTCTATTGATGCTGCTTGATCTGCTAAGTTCTTCCAGCATTTTGCATGTGTTGATAAGCATTATCTGTTGGGGATAAAAAAAAAGAGTTGTGGGCTGCATGGTGGTATAGTTCAAATCCCAACTCTACGTGACTGCCAGTTTTTAACCCATGCTAACACACTTCCTCCAATCCCTTAACTTCATTTATCTCCAGCCTTTTATGTGGCCCCTTGTCAAATACCTCTTAGAAATCTAAGACATCTGAATAGGGTTCCACTCCATCAAATATCACATTCTTTAAAGAACTCATTCAAATTTGTCAGACAAGATTTACTTGGCATAAAACTATCGTAAATAGCTTTGACTATATTCAGCTTTACTAAATCATTAGTTATTTCATCTTGCCTAAAATAGATGTTCAAGTTCAAAGTAAATTTATTATCAAAATACATGTATGTCACCAGATACAACCCTGGGATTTATTTTCTTGCGGGTATACTCAATAAATTCATAATAGAATCAATGAAAGACCACATCAACTTGGGCCTTCAACCAGTGCGCAAAAGACAGCAAACTGTGCAAATACAAAAAGAAATACTACTACTACTACTAATAATAATAAATAAATGAGTAATAAATATCGAGAACATGAGAGGAAGAGTCCTTGAAAGTGAGTCCATAGGTTGTGGGAACATTTCAATGATGAAATGGAGTTGAGTGAAGTTATCCCCCAACATTCAAAAGCCTGATGGTTGAGTGGTAATAACTGTTCCTGACCCTGGTGGTTTGAATTATCTGGCCTCTAATTCCCTGCCTTCTCTTCCTGCATTTTGAACAAGGGAATCATACTCACCTTCAGACAGCCTGCTAGAATTGAGTGAGTTCTGAAACATTTCACTTCCTGAATTCACTGTCTTTCCAAAGAAGCTGCGTGATCAGCTTGCTGTTATAAGATTATCTGTCGTTTATTTTTAATTTTCATATTCAAGGTACAAAGAATGATGTGGAAGATGGGATTGTTTAAAGCCCCTTCCTGCAGTTACAGTACAGCAATGGGAGTTACAGAGCCTCACAGTTACAGTTCAGTGATGGGAGTTTCAGAGCCCCACAGTACTGCACAGGGGTTTTAAACTGGAGGGGCAGAGAGATAAGAACCACAGAGCCAGAACAGTTAGTGGAGAGGTTACAGAGACACATTGTTAAGACCTTTGACAAAGTCAGGAATCAAAAAGTTGAGCACAGTGCAACTATTATCCTGAGCTGCGTATATTTCAATGCAAGAAATATCGTAGGAAAGGCAGATGAGCTCAGGGCATAAATCAACACCTGGATTTATGGTATTGTAGCCATTAGCGAGGCTTGGTTCTAGGAGGGACAGGACTGGCAGCTCAGTATTCTGGGTTTCCATTGTTTTGGACAAGACAAAGTGGTAGGGATTAAAGGAGGGGTAGCATTACTAGTCAAGGAAAAATGTCAAGGTAGTGCTCAGTCAGGACAGACTGGAGAATTCATCTAGTGAGGTGTTGTGGGTGAAATTGAGGGATAAGAAAGGTGTTAATGAGGCTATATTACAGATCATCCAACAGTCCGAGGGATTTGGAGGAACAAATTTGTAAAGAGAGATTGCAGACTGTTGCAAGAAACATAAGGTTGTTATAGTAGGTGATTTTAACTTTCCATATATTGACTGGGACTCTCATAATGTCAAAGGACTAGATGGGATAGAGTTTGTCAAATATGTTCAGGAACGTTTTCTTAACCAGTACATAGTAGTCCCAACAAGAGAGTGTATGATACATGATCTGCTATAAAGGAATAAGGCAGGGCAGATGACAGAAGTTTGTGTAGGTGAACGCTCTGCATCTGGTCATCACAATGCTATTAGTTTCAAAGTAAATATGAGAAAAGATAGGTCTGGTCTGCAGGTTGAGATTCTAAACTGAAGAAAGACCAATTTTGAAGGTATCAGAAAAGATCTGGAAAGTGTGGTTTGACAAGTTGTTTTCTGGCAAAGGTGTACTTGGTGAGTGGGAGGCCTTCAAAAGTGAAATTTTGAGAGTACAAAGTGCCTGTCAGAATAAAAGGTAAAAATAACAAGTGTAGGGAATCCTGATTTTTAAGAGCTATTGAGGCCCTAGTTAAGAAGAACAAAGAAGTGTATTTGTATTATAGGTCCAGGTAAGTAGGAAGAAATGGGGCGCTTATGGAGTACAAGAAATGCAAGAGAGCACTTAAGAAAGAAATCAAGAGGGCTCAATTAAGGCATGAGATTGCTTTAGCAGACAGAGTGAAGGAGAATCCCAAGGGATTTACAGATATGTTCAGAGCAAAAGGATTACAAGGGACAAAATTGGTCCTCTGGAAAATCAGAATAGTAATCCTTGTGTGGAGCCAAGAGAGATGGGGGAGATCGTAAATAAATTTCTGCATCTATGTTTACTTAAAGTAAGGCAAAACAGCATCAACTTCATAGACTGTATACAAAGGTTAATGGATTATCAAAGTCTACAACTCTAAAATTCTTCAATTCTCCAGGTAGCCATGAAACCAAGAAAGAAAAGAAAGGCAGCACGATTATCAACCCCCAAATCCCACCTCCCCTCAAATAAAAAATAAACACAAAACTGGCATATCAACCCCCCCCCCCAAAATCCTTCCTCTTGCACAAAAAAAAGAACAAAATGGATCAGGCACATGGACCCCTGAGTCCCTCTTCCCGCACAAAAAAACAAACAATAACTGATCAGGCACATCAACCCCCAAATTCCCCTCCCCACACAAAAAATCGAGACGATCAGGTGAAAAAATACAGAATATAAAACTATAAGACTGAAAGAAAAGAGTCTATAGTCAAAGTCCACATCCAAAACGCAGAAAACCCTTGGGCAACACTCTGGGTGCAGCAGCAGTCTCTTCCCTCTCTGGTAAAGAGCAACCAATCAAAAGGCAAGCAGCCAGTGCTCCTATTACAGAGGATGAGTTGTTTGCTGTCTTGAGGCAAATTAGGGTGGATAAATCGCCAGAGCTTGACAAGGTGTTCCCTCAGACACTGCGGGAGACAAGTGCAGAAATTGCTGGGGCCCTAATAGAGATATTTAAATCATCCTTAGCGACAGGCGAGGTGTGGGAAGATTGGAGGATAGCCAATGTTGTTCCGCCATTTAAGAAAGGCTCTAAAAATAAACCATGAAGTTATAGGCTGGTGAGCCCAACATCAGTAGTGGGAAGGTTACTGGAAGGTATTCTAAGGGACCAGATATATGAGCATTTGGATAGACATGGACTGATTGAGGATGGTCAGCATGGCTTCGTGCGTGGTAGGTCGTGTTTAATCGATTTTATAGAGGTTTTGAGAAAGTTATCAGGGAAGTTGATGAAGGCGAGACAATGACAAGGTCCCGCATGGGAGATTGGTCAAGAAGGTTCAGTCACTTGGCATTAAAGCTGAGGTTGTGAGATGGATTAGACATTGGCTTTGTGGGAGAAGCCAGAGAGCGGTAGTGGATGGTTGCCTCTGTGACTGGAGGCCTATGATGAGTGGAGTTCCACAGGCATCACTGCTGGGTCCATTGTTGTTTATCATTTATATCAACAATTTGGATGATAATGTGGTTAATTGGATCAGCAAATTTGTAGAAGACATCAAGATTGGGGGTGTAGTGGACATCACAGAAGACTATCATAGCTTCAGCAGGATCTGGACCAGCTGGAAAAATGGGCTGAAAAATGGCAGATGGAACTTGACGCAGACAAGTACGAGGTGTTGTACTTTGGTAGGACCAACCAGGGTAGGTCTTACATAGTGAATGGCAGGGCACTGAGGAATGAGGTAGAACAAAGGGCTGTGGGAATACAGGTCCATAATTAATTGAAAATGGCATCACAGGTTGATAGGGTCGTAAAGAAACTTTTGGCACATTGGCCTTCATAAATCAAAGTATTGCATACAGGAGATGGGATGTCATGTTGAAGTTATACAGACATTGATGGGGCCTAATATGTAGTATTGTGTGCAGTTTTGGTCACAAACCTACAGGAAAGATCGAAATAAGGTTGAAAGAGTACAGAGAAAATTTACAGGGATGTTGCCGGGTCTTTAGGACCCGAGTTAGATGTTAAGATTGAATAGGTTAGGACTTTATTCCTTGGAACATAGAAGATTAAAAGGTGATTTGATAGAGGTATACAAAATTATGAGCGGTTTAGATACAGTAAATGCAAACAGGTTTTTTTCCACCTGGGTTGGGTGGGACTACAACTAGAGATCATGGATTAAGGGTGAAAGGTGAAAAGTTTAAGGGGAACATGAGGGGAAACTTATCTCAGAGGATTGTGAGTGTGGAATGAGCTGCCAGTGCAAGTGGAGCATGCGAGCTCGATTTCAAAGTTGAAAAGAAGTTTGGATAGGTACATGGATGGTCGGAGTATGGAGGCCTATGAGAATAGGCAGTTTAAATGGGCCTGTTTCTGTTCTATACTTTTTTTTCTACAACTCTATGACCCTTTGATTCTAACTGAACATGTGAAAAACCAACAATGGTAAGTGTAATCAAATCAAAATACAGTGCACAGAGCTTCAAAGTAAACTGAAGCAGTATTAGAAAACTCAACAGGGACCTCAAGTGGGCCAGTGACAATCCTCCTGGGGAAACATCCCGTACATTGGACAGACTTCTGAGACAGCATCACCATCTTGCAGGTGGGTTTGCTAGCATGGCTCGCGAGGGTTTAAACTAATTTGCGAGGGGGATGGGACCCAGAGCGACAGAGCAGTGAAAGAAGTGCATGGAGTAAAGCCAGATCTAACATACAGAGAGGGTTTAAGGAAAGAGAAGCAGAATAAACGGTGTAAAGACAGTAAGGTAGAAGGGCTGAAATGTCTGTACCTCAATGCAAGAAGCATCAGGAACAAAGATGATGAACTGAGAGCTTGGATACATACATGGAATTATGACATAGTGGCCATTACAGAGACTTGGCTGGCACCAGGGCAGGAATGGATTCTCAATATTCCTGGATTTCAGTGCTTTAAAAGGGATAGAGAGGGCGGGAAAAGGGGAGGAGGGGTGGCGTTACTGGTCAGGGATACTATTACAGCTACAGAAAGGGTGGGTAATGTAGCAGGATCCTCTTTTGAGTCAATATGGGTGGAAGTCAGGAACAGGAAGGGAGCAGTTCCTCTATTAGGGGTATTCTATAGGCCCCCTGGTAGCAGCAGAGATACAGAGGAGCAGATTGGGAGGCAGAATTTGGAAAGGTGCAAAAATAACAGGGTTGTTATCATGGGTGACTTTAACTTTTCTAATATTGATTGACACCTGATTAGTTCCAAGGGTTTAGATGGGGCAGAGTTTGTTAAGTGTGTCCAGGATGGATTCCTGTCACAGTATGTGGACAGGCCAACCAGGGGGAATGCCATACTAGATCTAGTACTAGGTAATGAACCAGGTCAGGTCACAGATCTCTCAATGGGTGAGCATCTGGCGGACAGTGACCACCACTCCCTGGCCTTTAGCATTATCATGGAAAAGGATAGAATCAGAGAGGACAGGAAAATTTTTAACTGGGGAAAGGCAAATTATGAGGCTATAAGGCTAGAACTTGCAGGTGTGAATTGAGATCATGTTTTTGCAGGGAAATGTACTATGGACATGTAGTCGATGTTTGGAGATCTCTTGCAGGATGTTAGGGATAAATTTGTCCCAGCGAGGAAGATAAAGAATGGCAAGGTGAAGGAACCATGGGTGACAAGTGAGGTGGAAAATCTAGTCAGGGTGGAAGAAGGCAGCATACATGAGGTTTAGGAAGCAAGGATCAGATGGGTCTATTGAGGAATATAGAGAAGCAAGAAAGGAGCTTAAGAAGGGGCTGAGAAGAGCAAGAAAAGGGCATGAGAAGGCCTTGGCGAGTAGGGTAAAGGAAAACCCCAAGGCATTCTTCAATTATGTGAAGAAAAAAAGGATGACAGGAGTGAAGGTAGAACCGATTAGAGATAAAGGTGGGAAGATGTGCCTGGAGGCTGTGGAAGTGAGCGAGGTCCTCAATGAATACTTCTCTTCGGTATTCACCAATGAGAGGGAACTTGATGATGGTGAGGACAATATGAGTGAGGTTGATGTTCTGGAGCATGTTGATATTAAGGGAGAGGAGGTATTGGAGTTGTTAAAATACATTAGGACGGATAAGTCCCCGGGGCCTGACGGAATATTCCTCAGGGTGCTCCATGAGGCGAGGGAAGAGATTGCTGAGCCTCTGGCCAGGATCTTTAAGTCCTCGTTGTCCATGGGAATGGTAAAGGAGGATTGGAGGGAGGCGAATGCTGTCCCCTTGTTCAAAAAAGCTAGTAGGGATAGTCCGGGACCAGTGAGCCTTATGTCTGTGGTGGGAAAGCTGTTGGAAAAGATTCTTAGAGATAGGATCTCTGGGCATTTAGAGAATCATGGTCTGATCAGGGACAGTCAGCATGGCTTTGTGAAGGGCAGATCATGTCAAACAAGCCTGAAAGAGCTCTTTGAGGAGGTGACCAGGCATATAGATGAGGGTAGTGCAGTGGATGTGATCTATATGGATTTTAGTAAGGTATTTGACAAGGTTCCACACGGTAGGCTTATTCAGAAAGTTGGAAGGCATGGGATCCAGGGAGGTTTGGCCAGGTCGATTCAGAGTTGGCTTGCCTGCAGAAGGCAAAGGGTGATGGTGGAGGGAGTACATTCAGATTGGAGGATTGTGACTAGTGGTGTCCCACAAGGATCTGTTCTGGGATCTCTACTTTTCGTGATTTTTATTAACGACCTGGATGTGGGGGTAGAAGGGTGGGTTGGCAAGATTGCAGACGACACAAAGGTTGGTGGTGTTGTAGATAGTATAGAGGATTGTCAAAGATTGCAGAGAGACATTGATAGGATGCAGGAGTGGGTTGAGAAGTGGCAGATGGAGTTCAACCCGGAGAAGTGTGAGGTGATACACTTTGGAAGGACAAACTCCAAGGCAGAGTACAAAGTAAATGGCAGGATACTTGGTAGTGTGGAGGAGCAGAGGGATCTCGGGGTACATGTCCACAGATCCCTGAAAGTTGCCTCACAGGTGGATAGGGTAGCTAAGAAAGATTATGGGGTGTTAGCTTTCATAAGTCGAGGGATAGAGTTTAAGAGTCGCGATGTAATGATGCAGCTCTATAAAACTCTGGTTAGGCCACACTTGGAGTACTGTGTCCAGTTCTGGTCACCTCACTATAGGAAGGATGTGGAAGCATTGGAAAGGGTACAGAGGAGATTTACCAGGATGCTGCCTGGTTTAGGAAGTATGCATTATGATCAGAGATTAAGGGAGCTAGGGCTTTACTCTTTGGAGAGAAGGAGGATAAGAGGAGACATGATAGAGGTGTACAAGATAATAAGAGGAATAGATAGAGTGGATAGCCAGCGCCTCTTCCCCAGGGCACCACAGCTCACTGCAAGAGGACATGGCTTTAAGGTAAGGGGTGGGAAGTTCAAGGGGGATATTAGAGGAAGGTCTTTTACTCAGAGAGTGGTTGGTGCGTGGAGTGCACTGCCTGAGTCAGTGGTGGAGGCAGATACACTAGTGAAGTTTAAGAGACTACTAGACAGGTATATGGAGGAATTTAAGGTGGGGGCTTATATGGGAGGCAGTGTCTGAGGGTCGGCATAACATTGTGGGCTAAAGGACCTGTACTGTGCTGTACTATTCTATTTTTTATTTGTATATCCAAGATCCCAAGAATTACAGCATGAACATGACATGAACTCTACAGTGACTCAAGTGAAGGTGACGGTGATGAAATAATAGGATTGGCAGCCATGTCACAAACTGCTCCAACAAAGACCAAGGAAGTAAAGACACACAGGACTGAAGATGGAACTTTTGAAAGGAGACAGATGGTCTTTCATCAACCACCTTATCAATTCAATTTATCAAAATTCATAAATTATCCAAAGAAATTCAACATTCTAAAAAAACAAAGTTTAAAGATGTGGGCTGAAATTAAATACATTAAGAACATATACATATTGCACCCATATGATGGCACCTAAATTTTGGCTATTGTGTTGTCTTAGCAGATCAGACAGTTGCCATGTAGAGCTGATGACAAAATGGGAGATGATAAACAAAACATACAAGGTGGTAGGGAAGTTAATAAGGGGTGGTTAGAAAGATCAGAACCCAATATGGGCCAATTGGAGGAAAGTAGACAATGGCAAGCAAAAAATTTCTGAGGATGTTTCGAAATAAGAAGGGCCCTTCAGAATAGCTTGGTTAATTTCCTCAGGTGTTCCAGGAATAAATGAAGACAATATAAAGGACTCCACATGTGGTTTCTTGAAGTCAACTTTTATGGATGACTTGAAACCAGACATTGCCAAAATGATGAAACTGACAAAAACAAATTGGAGTGACATTAGTTTTCCATATAGTGAGCTAGTGCAAGCCACCAAACAAGAAATGTCAAAATCCAAATAAAATCATTACAGTCACCTGTTGACCAACAGCCAACGACCATGGGTCAACAGTCATTGGTTACTGGTCAACATCCACAGTTGCTGCAGGGATTGGAATTGGAATTCACTGAGTGCAGTCCAGCAATCTCAGTCTGAGCCACATCTCCAAGGCCAATGCCCCACAACTAGATGCCACTTGCAGTAAAGAAGGAAATTGGGCTAGACGTTTTTGGCATAGGAAGCAAGATGGACAACAGAAACAAGCTCAACAAGTTCAGTCCTCTCCCTCACATGTCAGGAGACCCAGATCTGATGACAAGATTCTTAATAAGCAATTTCAGATGTTTTAGACGTATTGTCCAATTCAAAAAATGACTTAAGCCCTTTCCTACAGCCTTTACTTGCTTTGATAGAAAAAAGAACAGATGACTTACATGTGAAATGACTATTTGGAAATGAATATGCTGAATTCTTATTGGACATGGAGGACTATGATGACTATTACTAAGCCAAGATACTAACACATTATGAAGATGCAAATTATTATAAAGATCCACGTTTACTGAACCCAAATCTGACTCTGGACACCGATGGTTCCTCAGCAACTGATGGAGGAATTCAAGTGGCTATTTGGACCGCTGTTTCTAAAACTGAAGTGCTGGTATCAGGAAGCATGACTCCTGATACCTCTGTGCAATAGACAGAACTGAAAGCTTTGACTGAAGTCTATAAGTTGGCAGAAGGAAGATCAGCTATTATCTACACTGATTCTCAATATGCTTTTTGAGTTTTTCATGATTTTGGAAACTTTTGGAAGCAAAGGAGACTTCTGACAGCTGTAGGAACCCAAATGAAGAATGTCCAACTACTACATTAATTCATGAATGGTAAACAACTGTTGTCAGAAGTGGATGTATTAAAATGTAAACGCCAATCCAAATCGACTATAATTAAAAGCCATAGAAAGGGGAAAAAATGCAGCAAAGAGGGAAAAGAAATTTTAAAAAGTTAAACAAAAGGTCAGATGATTAAGAGAATTACCAAAAATATATGTAGTGAACCCAACAGCTGAAATTACAGAAACAATTATCGATACTCTTCAGAGATTGTCTGCTTGGCATCAGGGGTCGTACAACCAGGACTTGAGATATACACCAGCTGCTCCCATGGCTTCATGTGACCATGATCAGGGGGCTAATGAGGTTCAAAACCTTACCCCAGGGTGACCTAGAAGCTAGCAGAGGAAAGGAGCACCTTACACCTCCTTTGGTAGAGACATATCTGCACTCTGCCACCCAAAGGTACGTAGCAGCTTTCTTAAAAATGGCTCACTGCAGAAATTCATCTCTACCTTATGTCTGCAACATGATGGCAGGCATCTGTGAAATACGAGCCAGGTCTTAATTCATATTTTTAACAAACTGGAAGGAACCTCAGCCATTAATTCAGTTCCAAGGGGAGCAACCTCACTGGTACGATGCACCTTCACCTAATTTCTCTATACCTCTGCAATATATAACCATTAACCCTTCTGGTTCATTCTGCCATTAACCAACACCAAGGCATGTTAACCTAGTAGTCAATTAACCCAGCAGCATATCCTCTGAGATGTGGGAAGAAACCAGAACACAGAGAAAACCTACACAGTCACAGAAAGAACATACAAGTCCCATACAGAGAACACACAAATCTGGATGCCCTGGACCTTCAAAGTATCAGCACTACCTGCCACACCATCAGGTAGCTCAAAGTAGAGCAATCATGTCAAGCAATTCTCCAACATATGAAACAAAAAAATATTTTTAAATTTGGAAGGGTAAGTCACTCACAGGTTAATTAGACTGGATGGAGATAAAATCACAAGAATAAAGGGTTCAAAAGTGGACCTGGTAAGAAATTAGTAGATCACAGCTTGATGGGATTTTCTGAAAAAAAGCTCTTACATTCAACATCTGCAGCACCCAGATCCAAAGGTGAAAGGTGAAAGGTGAAAGGTGAGCCAGTCACCACTAAACATTACATTTATATAAATAGAACTACCGTTTAATTATCAGTGTTTAACTGAAAGCACATCTACAGAAACTTACATTTGGACAGTGAAGAGACCGAGTATGGTTATGAGGTTGCACCCTAATGTTTGGCACACTGGTGTCTTGCATGACTCCACTTATTGCAACCATCATGGAAACATTTTTCCGGAATTCCACTTCTGAAAATCAAAATTGAGATTTGATAGGCACTGAATATTTTTACATTATTCCCAAGAAGATACTGTAAATCTGTGGTTTCAAATTAAACAAAGCTCACACAATGCCACATGAAGTCTATAAAGTTCCTCTGATGAATAATCTACTACATTTACAGATCAATGAATTATACAAGTACACGGGTACAATCTACAATAAGCATCACCATTAAAATCACAGTAGGCCATTCATAGGCTCAAATTAGAGCAGGTAATAGCTTTTAACTGCATTTAGTGACATCAGCATACATGAGATGAACAACATGAGACTGAATTTTGCAGTAATTACCGAGCTCATAATCTGTAAACATTTTCCTGATTTGGAGTCATCTATATACTACTAAAACTCTCATGCTCTGTCTGTCTGTTTGTCACCTCCAATTAGCGCAAGCGGTGTTTTACAGCGGCACTTTTTTTGGCTAAATCAAATTAAAATGCGCTAACTTACAGAATGCATGCAAAGTTCAGGGTTATATATTCGTATAAAATTGCTCATTCGCAAAAATCAACAGGCTCCCTTTTAATCAGAGAGCCGATCCGCCATCATGGAAATCAGGACACGGACAGCCCGACGCATGTGCACGGCCAGCCTCAGCAGCAACACCTACCGGAGCAAAAGGACAGGGCAGCTCTATTTTGAGGGGTCACATTCTGCTAATCACCATCAGCACATGCAGGACTGGGACAGATCTAACTGCCACCCATCAATAAGAGATAATTAAATCTTATTGTAATGACGTACTTCGAGACACCCATAAAACCCTTTACTGCGGTCAAAGGACAGCGGTGACTATATCACGTCCATTTAGGAGAGCACCAACCACATCATCAAGAATAATCAGCATCCTTCGGTGTTAGTGCTTCGTATCTTCTACCCAGCATTAGGGTAAAAAAAAATGGTCAGCCTAATTATGCCACGTGGAAAGGGAAGGGAGCCATTATGGTCAAGAGATGACCCCAAACGTCGTCAGGAAGCAGCAAGGAGAGGGAGAGGACAAGAATCAGATGAGGCCAGGGCCGCATGATTCCAGGATCAAAGAGTCAGGACAAAAAAAGATGAGAGAAAAGAGACAGAGGAGGAGAGGCATGCACGTCTCCAGGATCAGAGACAAACAACAAACAGCAGAAGAGGTGAAGAGACGGGGGATGAAAGGGCTGCACGTCTCCAGAATGACGAGAGGCACAAGGGTGGCAGATAAACCAGAAATGAAGCCATCAGACGTGTCCTTCGTTAACTGAGGAACAGCTATATTTGCTTTGCTACACGTCATTCTTCTTTAATAAACTGAGGTTTTCTACTTCAGTTTCCAAAGCAAAATGATACCAATAGCATGGAGGAAAATTTAATGTTTATTCTGGTCACATCAGACTGCACTACCCTTCTCTCTAAGGGTGCCCCAACAGGTCACCCTGTTGTCCAGTGAGTCATAAGGTCACTGCATTCATGCCAACAATCAAGTAACCCATTTATAGTAATCCCACTAACCAATCCTTGGTCTGTAGGCTTGCAAACCTTGGTGATTCCAACACTCATTTGAATACTTAGTCAATGCTTCATAAACTCCTGCCTCTACCACCTTCCGAGGACTGACGCTCGTCAGAACCCGTTTGGCAACAGTCTCCTGCCCCAATTAAGTGGCATAGTGTCCCAAATCAACAGAGGAAATCCTGGCAATTTTGTCAATTACTTTTTATTAAGAGAGGTCCCAAATAAGCAGCTGCCCTGATTAACTGAAGGCCCAATTACTGAAATCTACTGCGTACAACAAACAGTAAGGCTCCTAGTATTGATCCATGCAGTACATCACTGGTCACAGGCTTCCAATCACAAAATCAACCCTCTGCCACTTGTAATTTAGTAACAAGCTAACTTTGAATCCAATTTGCCAACAAGCTTTAGATCCCTGGGCTCCAACCTTTGGATTGACCTTGTATATGGGGCCTTGTTAAAGTTCATGCAGACTACCTAAACGTACTGCCCTTAACAACAAGGTGAGTCAGAGAATCTACCACAATAAAAGTGCACTGTCTTTCCAAGCACAGATAAATCCTGCCCTTCAGGATATTTTCCAATACCTTTCCTACTAGACAGTACACTGACTTATCAGTATTTACCGGGCTTACTGCTATTCCTCTTGAATAAATTTACTACACTTGTCGTCCTTTAGTCAGTCAGCAGGCATTTCACCAAGTGCCCAGCAAAGATTTTAAAAAACATTCTGACCCCAGCAACCACCCCCTTACCCTTCAGAACTCATCAGCCCTATAGATTTACCCACCTTTATGTCTACTAAAACATCCAATGTAAGACCACATGACATAGGAGCTGAATTAGGCCATTCAGCCCATCAAGGCATTCCATCACGGCTGACTTACTAATACACTCAACATCATTCTCCTCCCTCTCCCCATAACCTTCGATGCCCAGACTAATCAAGAACCTATTAACCTGTGCTTTAAATATACACAATGACTAGGTCTCCACAAACATCTGTAGTAATACAATTCCACAAATTCATCACCTTCTGGCTACAGAAATTCCGCCTCGTCTCTGTTCTAATTGGGTGTCCATCTATTCTGAGGCTCTAAGTCCTTCTGCAGACTAAGTGTTTCCTCAACACAACTGGCCCCTCCACCGATTTTCTCATCATCCACAAACTTGGCTACAAAGCCATCAATTCCATCATCCAAATCATTGACACACAAAGTAAAAGAAGTGGTCCCAACACCAATGACCCCTGCAGAGTACCATTAGTCACTGGCAGCCAATCAGAAAAGGCTCCCTTTATTACCATTCTTTGCTTACTGCCATTCAGCCAATCTTCTATTCATGCTTGTATCTTTCCTGCAATACCAAGGGCTGTTATCTTGTTAAGCAGCTTCATGTGTGGCACCTCATCAAAGGCTTTCTGAAAATACATGTAAACAACGTCCACTGACTCTCCTTTGTCTATCCTACCTGTTATTTCCTCAAAGAATTCCAACAGATTTTGTCTCGTTTACCATGTGCCTCCAAATACCCAAAACCTCATCCATAATGATGAACTCCAACACCCTCCTAACCACAGAAATCAGGCTGAGTGGCTTGTAATTTCCCTTCTTCTGTCTCACTCCCTTCTTAAAGGGTGAAGTAACTTTAGTAATTTTCCAGTCCTCTGGAACTATTACAGAATCTAGTGATTCTTGAAAGATCATTACTAAAGCCCCCCAACAATCTCTTTAGCTATCTCTTTCAGAACCCAGGTCCAGATGACTTATCTGCCCTTAGACCTTTCAGCTTCCCAAACGCATTTTCCTTAATAGCGACTACACTCACTGATGCCCCCAACACTCACTAATTTCTGGTGTCTTCCACAGGGAAGACTGACACAAAATACTTACTTAAGTTTGTCTGCCATTTTATTTGTCCCCCATTACCTCTCCAGTGTTATTTTCTAGCAGTCCAATAACTAGTATCCTCTTTTTTATTACTGGCTAGCTTACCTTCATGTTTCATCTTTTCTCTCCTTATGGCTTCCTTAGTTGCCTTTTGTTGGTCTTTAAAATCTTAACAATCCTCTGTTTCCCCACTACTATTTGCTATATTGTATGTCCTCTCATAGAAAATCTACAGCATGTTACAGGCCCTTCGGACCACAATGTTATGCCGACCATGTAACCTATTCTAGAAGCTGCCTAGAATTTCCCTACCGCATAGCCCTCTGTTTCTCTAAGCTCCATGTACCTGTCTCTAAAAAGACCCTATTGTATCTGCCTCTACCACCTTCGCTGGCAGTGCATTCTGTGCACCCACCAGTCTGTGTGTGAAAAACTTACCCACGTACCTACTTCCAAGCACCTTAAAACTATGCCCCCTCGTGTTAGCCATTTCAGCCCTGAGAAAAAACCTCTGACTATCCACCCGATCAATGCCTCTCATCATCTTATACACCTATATCACATCACATCTCATCCTCTGTCACTCAGAGGAGAAAAGGCCAAGTTCACGCAACCTATTCTCATGAGGCATGCTCTCCAATTCAGGCAACATCCTTGTAAATCTCCTCTGCACTCTCTCTATAGCATCCACATCCTTCCTGTAATGAGGTGACCAGAACTGAACACATTACTCCAAGTGGAGTACTCTGTTACTTTTATGCTGTCCTTTGTCAGCCACGTTGTCTCATTCTCCCTTTAGAATACTTCTTCGTTCTTGGAATGTATTTATCCTGCACCTTCCGAATTGCTCCCGGAAACTCCAACCATTGCTGTTCTGCTGTCATCCCTGCTAGTCCAATCAAAACTTTAGTCAGTTCCACTCTAATGCCTCTGTAATCCCCTTAACTCCACTATAATATTGATACATCTGATTTTAGCTTTTCCCTCTCAAACTGCAGGGTGAATTCTATCATATTATGATCACTGACTCATAAGGGCTCCTTTACCTTAAGTTCCCTCATCAAATCCAGTTCATTACAGAACACTCAAACCAGGAGTGCCTTTTCCCTAGTGGGCTCAACCACAAGCTGGTCTAAAAGCTATCTTGTAGGCATTATACAAATTCCCTCTCTTGGGATCTAGCATCAACCTGATTTTCCCAATCTACCTGCAGATTAAAATATACCATGACGATGATAACATTACACTTTTTACATGCCTTTTCTATCTCCCGTTGTAATTGGTACCCCATATTATGGCTACTATTCAGAGGCCTGTATTTAACTCCAATCAGGGTGTTTTTACGGTTGCATTTCCTTAACTCTTCCCACAAGGATCCTACATCTTCCAATCCTATGTAACCTCTTTCTAAATATTTGATTTCATTTTTTTTAATAACAGAGCCACCCCACCCCTCGGCCTACCTGCCTGTCTTTTCGATATATCTTGTATCTTTGAATGTTAAGTCGACAACTCTGATCTTCTTTCAGCCACAACTCACTGATGCCCACAAAGTCATACCTGTCAATCTCTAACTGTGCAACAAAATGATCTACCCAATTCTATATACAGAGTGCATTCCAATATAACAGCTTTAGTCCTGAATTCATCACCCTTTTCAATATTGCCCCTATATTTACACTTCCACTCATCCTGACTGAAATGTTATCCTATCACCTGGTTGTCCTTCCTCACAATCTCATGACACACTGCGCCTACTTGTATACCAGCTGCCCCACCCTCAACCCGAATTCTCTGTTTACCTTCCCCTGCCAAAGATATATATCCTTCAAAATATTAACATGCTTTTGAATATTCCCCATCACCCTCCCCAAAATCTGCAAAAGTAATGTCTTTGACTATAAGACCATAAGACATAGGAGCAGAATTAGGCCATCTGGCTGATCGAGTCTGCTCCGCCACTCAATCTTGGCTGATCCACTTTTTCTCTCCTCCTCAGCTCCGGTTCCCAGCCTTCTCCCCGTAACCTTTGATGCCATGTCCAATCAAGACTGAGTGAACATGAGTGAGAAATACTCATTTAAGACCACGCCCATGTCCTTAGAATTCCCTCTGGTCCCTAATGGGCCCTGATCTTTCCTGGATACCCTCTTGCCCTCAATATACTTACAAAATGCCTTGGGATTTACCTTAATATTGTCTGCCTGTGCTATTTTGCAGCATTTCTTTACCTTCTTCATTTATCTCTTTTTTAAGTACTTTCCCTATACGTCCTACAGACCTGAAAGTAGTGTTGGATGTATAGAGGGAGTACTTAAAAAACTTGATTGCTGTATTTTTTTCTTTATCAAATCCTTGACATCCAGGAAACATCTCATTATGCTTCATCCTCAGTGGTTGAACAAGTTAGAAATACTTTACCTCTGAACTCAATATTACTTATCCTTTTCAAGAATACTTTGAAACTGAAGGATTATTGTCCTTTGAGCCCAATGAGCTCATCCACTGACATTTCAACCACCAGCCCACTTCATTCCGAAAGATTAGTTCCAGCATTGTCCCATCCCTCGTTGAACTATGCAGCTTTCCTGGAGCTCTTTAAAAATATAATTGCCTCATCTAATTCTTTCACACCAACGTGATCCCAGCTAATATTAGGGAAGATGAAATCCTCTAAGACTACAAACTTATTCCTCTTAAGACTTCTGTGATTTGCTTTCATATCTGCCCCTCTATCACCTGCTGACTGTTGGGAGGCCCACAGCAGAATCATAGCAAAACAATTTCCTTTTTATTAAGCTCCTCATTTGGAGAGTCTTCAGAGACATCTTCCATCATGACTGCAATGGTCTCCTTTGCCAATATTGCAATGCCCTCTATTTTACTTCTTCCACTATCATATCTTAAGCTTGTATACCCTAAATGTTAAGTTGTCAGTCCTGCCTTTCTTTCAGTCACCTCTCAGTGGTTACAACTATTTTATATTCCCATGTACCGACCAACAGTGCAAGGTCGTCTGGTTTTATCTGAGACTCCTTGTATTAAAATAGATGTAATTCAACTTTCTATTTCTCAGTTGACATTACCTCTGTGATACTGATCAGGGACTGGAAGATTATAAACAATTTGCACTATTTACAAAGTGTAGAGCAGAACAGCTTGCTCTTTATTCAGATATTCCTACCTGTACTTTGTTCAAACCGACATGTTAACCATAGCTCCTGGTTGTATGTGGACAACCCTGGTGTTCGCAGTTTCAGTGGGCTAGACTGGACAGAGGGAATAAAAAGTCAAGGTTTAACCGCTGAAGACAGGTGTCAATATAATCAATAAAATTTAGCTCACATATCCGAGAATTTGACATCAATAATTCAGGCTAATTTTGATTATGCATAACTGATTTGAATTCAGATTTCTAAGTTCTGTACTTGAAGCTGCTGTCTGTACTCGAACAGTTAACAACTGAGGTCATGCAAAACCAACGTAAGAGAGAAAGGTGTAGGGCAGGGAAGGGGAAAGGGTATAGATACATATTGAAAGAGCAACAACTCACATTCCTGTTTGATAGTCGCTAACCTGACAGCATCAATATTGATTTCTCAAGTATTAGAAAAATATGGGTTAGGAACATCTTTTATAAATTGGATTAAAACTTTAAATTCTAACCCTAAAGCTAAAGTAGTGACAAACTCTCAAATTTCAACACCATTCCAGTTAAAAAGGTCAACTAGACAAGGTTGTCCACTATCACGTGCTTTATTTGTATTGGCGATAGAGCCATTAGCAGAACTAATTAGAATTGATCCAGATATTATGGGTTTTAGAGTTAACCAAGAGGAATATAAAATTAATCTTTTTGCCGATGATGTTTTGATCTATTTAACAAACCCACAACATTCGTTACATAAATTATCTTCTAGATTGGATGAATATGGGAAGGTATCAGGTTACAAAATAAACTGGGATAAAAGTGAAATTTTACCTCTTACTAAAGGAGACTATAGTCAATATCGATTAGTAACCCAATTTAGATGGCCGGTAAATGGTATAAAGTATTTAGGTATAAGACTTGATAATGATGTAAAGAATTTATATAAATTTAATTATTTACCACTATTGAAAAAAATTCAAGAAGATCTTGACAAATGGATGATACTACCAATAACATTAGTAGGTAGAGTCAATGTTGTAAAAATGAATATATTTCCTAGATTACAGTATTTGTTTCAAACATTACCAATACAATTGCCACAGAAATTTTTTCAAGAGTTAAATAAATGTGTGAGAAAATTTCTTTGGAAAGGTAAAATGTCAAGAATATCATTGGAAAAACTGACGTGTAAATTTGGGTTAGGAGGGTTACAACTTCCAAACTTTAAAAACTACTATAAAGCAAATCAACTTAGATTTATTGCATCTTTTTTCGATGATCAAAAACCAGCATGGATTAAAATAGAACTAGACAAGATAGGAGAAAATAAACCTGAAGATTTTATATATAAATGGGAATCTAAATGGATACGGGAAAAGAAAGAATCTCCTATATTAACACATTTGATTGATCTATGGAATAAGATAATTGTTGATAAGGAAACACAGAAATCTCTATTAGCAAGGAGACCTTTGTTCCAAAACAGACTTATTCCTTTTACAATGGACGATCAACTTTTATATAATTAGTACCAAAAAGGGATTAAATTTATAGGAGATTGTTTTGAGCAAGGTATATTGATATCATTTGAACAATTAAAGGATAAATATAAAATATCTAATAATACTTTCTTTTGTTACTTTCAATTAAGGGCTTACTTAATAGGTAAGCTGGGTCAAACAATGTTTTTGCCAAAGCCTAATGAAATTGAAATTTTAATTCAAAAAGGGAAAATTTAAAAATTTATTTCTTGTATGTATAATTTGATTCAAGAACAGACAATTAAACAAGGAACCCATAAGTCAAAGCAAAAATGGGAAACAGATCTGAATATTAATATTGATGAAACAAATTGGTCAAGATTCTGTCTTGACAGTATGACAAATACAATAAATGTTCGACTTAGATTAGTACAATATAATTTTTACACCAATTATATATTACACCACAAAAAATAAATAGATTAAATTCAAATCTATCTGATAAATGTTTTCGGTGTAATCAAGAAATTGGTACTTTTTTACATTCTACTTGGTCTTGTTTTAAAATTCAACCCTTTTGGATAAATTTAAGAGTCTTATTGGAACAAATTACTGGAATTCAACTTCCACATAACCCTGTATTATTTCTATTAGGTGATATTGAAGGGATAAAACCGAAACTTAAATTGAATAAATATCAGAAAGAATTTATAAAAATTGCATTGGCAGTAGCTAAGAAGACTATAGCAGTTACTTGGAAATCTGATTCGTATTTAAGTATGGATCGTTGGAATAATGAAATGGCTAGTTCTATTCCACTTGAAAAAATTACTTATAATTTAAGAGATAAATATGTAACATTTTTGAATATTTGGCACCCTTATTTACAAAAGATAGGATGGCACATTTAGTTGCTCCGATAAAGATCTTGGTCCCTTGGGGAAAGTAACGAATAATTATACCAAATTTATTTTGAATCCCATGGAGCATGTGGAAACCTTCCAATACCCAGGCGGCTCTTTTTTTTTCTCTTTCTTTCTTTTTGGGTAGGACTATATATGGGGGGGGGGAGGGTTAAGGGGAGGGGGGGTGGGTAGATTTTATCTTTTCATGTATTCTTTTTGAAAATTTAATAAAAATTATATTTAAAAAAAATATTGATTTCTCTAACTTCCAAACCTCCCCCCTCTGATCCCGCCCCTTTGCCTTCCTTTTCCTTTTAGCCCCTTTACCCCTCCCCTTTCCCCTCCCCACTCTCATGACCTGCCTATCATCTACACCTTCATCCCTCTGGTTCCCTGCTTCTTCCCCTTATTCCCTGGTCTACAATCCTCTTCTATCAGTTTACTCTTCCTTCAGCTGTTTACCTCTTCCTTTTATTACCTCCATGTTTCTCACATCATCCCCTTTTCCCCCTCCCCCCATTTCAACCTTGTGCTCCTCCCCTCCTCCCACTCTTATTCTGGCTTCCTCCCTCTTTCTTTCCAGTCCTGATGAAGGGACTCAGCCTGAAACATCAAATGTTCATTTCCCTTCCGAAAGGGCCAGAACACCCTACACTGCACTGTAACATTAATAAAGGCAAAACGTGGAGGGAGTTCTCCTCAGGCGTTGGTCAGGGCAGCACGGTAGTGTAGTGGTTGCACAACGCTTTAAAGTACCAGGGATCCAGTTTCAATTCCCGCTGCTGTCTGTAAGGAGTTTGTATGTGCTCCCTGTGACCGCGTGGGTTTCCTTTTGGTGCTCCGTTTTCCTCCCACAGTCCAAAGACGTAGTGGTTGGTTATTGTAAATTGTTCTATGATTAGACTAAGGTTATATCAGGGCTTGCCAGGCAGTGCAGCTCGAAGGGCCACCAGAGCCTGTTCCGCACTGTATCTAAATAAATAAATAGATATTTAGAACCCTCAACTCAAGAGAGCAGTGGTTGTTAAATTGTTACATATGTCCAAGACCAAAATATACATACTTTTAGCCTACTGCAAATTCGGCTGCCCATAATTGAACTGAATGGCAGAGGCATAAAGTACAACTCCTCTGGCCACTTCTTAAGTTGCAAGCAAGATGATGGAGGGGCTCAGTGGCTCAGCAGGAACCTGAATTTAATGCCCTTGCACAAAAAGGATATTCTTAGAACCCTTGCCAAGAAATAATACACTCCTCTGAGCAATCTTGCCTGAAACAACACTCAGCCTTTTCATGAATTGCCAATAATGTTACAAGTGTGTTAACTTAATAAAACCATTGTAACATGCAAACAAGAACAAATGATATATAACTTTAAGATTTCAATCAGAAATTTCACACACCTGAAATGCTAACTATATGCTCTGACCTGCTGAGTATTTCCAGAAAAAGCAGTTCATGCTTAGTGTTATTCACTTACCAGATTACCTTTCCTTGTGGATGGAATTGGTGGTAATGCTCTGGATGTAATAATTTCTGGACCTGTAATCAGACAAAATGTATGTAAAAACAATTCACCAATATCAATAGGGTAAGGAAGAAAGGGAGGAGGAAAATCCATGTATTCCTTTCCTGCTGCCTTTCTGTACAATGCACTGGTGAATAGACAAATAATCTGTCTCAACTTCAGGAGATACTACGGAAAGATTTGGAAAAAGCTTCCATGTAGAAACAAAATGAGTTGGAACAATTGCTCTTCCAAAAAAAGACTGCATAATGACAATCAAATAAAGAAATTCAAGCACAAAACTGGAAGGGCTCTGCTTGCCTTCAGCAATCATACCAGCAGTCTTCAAATTCAATGCATTGGTCTCAATAATTTAGAATGCCTTCAATCTAATGTTACCACCAGACATATCCAAAGTGACTACCTCATCTGCAATCACTCTTTCGTCTCCATCAATCCCTTTTTTTTTGCTCACACCACCTCGACAACCACAGGAGATGTAATCCCTGCCCTTTGACCTTTTCTCTCCCCACCATCCAGAGACACAAACATCTCTTCTAGATGAACAGCTATTCACATTTACTTGCTCTGGTTTAGTCTTCTGCACTTGGTGCTCATGATCTAGTCTCCTCCACTCTGGGAAGAACAAAATGTGACTTTGAGCTTTCCACTGCTTGTCACTAATGCCCACTTCACTCCTACATGTTCAAATGAAGCCCAAGAAACATCCCCTCAACGAACTCAACATATGAAGTAAACATGTGCTCTTGCCTTCTATCTCATTTTCACAATTTTGTACTTTTCTGATCTTCAGGTTCATATTCCATTCATTACCCCTCCCCAGATACATGTACTTGTTTTTCAATAGCCCTTCTCACACAATTTAATGCCACTGTTTGTGTCTTTGCTTTTCACTTGATCACACAACTTCCTTTTGTTCTCTCACCAACTTCTTGCACTCAACTTAAAACTTGTTTCATTTCTAAATTTTCCCAGTTCTGACCAAAAGTCTTCACCCTGAAACAGCTTACTGGTATCTGCACAAATGATGCTTGTGGATTCTGTTTTTTCAATCTAAGGTTCTTTCAGAAGTCAAGGAAGTGGCACAACACTTGTTGCTTCATGATCATTTTATTAAGCACTATTAAAACAAAGAGAATCATAAACACAGAGTCACAGAAGTCTGGTGGCTAAGAGCAAAGACCAGAAAGACTCAAAAAAAATGGAAGGTCGACATGATGTACCCTTCTTATACCCCACAGATAAGAAACATTCTATTCAAATATGTAGATAAGAGTTAACCAATCAGATAACCCCTATTCAAATAATGCGACACAGAAAAAGCTTCCAGAATCATACAAATGTAACTGCTAATGGACACACTGAACAACTGCATATAAGTACTGTGACCACTATGAAACACTAGAAGTAGTCATATGAAATACAAATTAAAACTAAAGTTAAGCTACAAAGAAAATTATAATTATACAGTCCAATCTAACATGTCTGACCAACTTTTTCCAGTGCTTTGATTTTATTTCCTACCCCAGCAGTATTTTTGCTTTTGATTATAGCTGAGAAACAGGATTAGCCTCAAGAGCTCTGTCACACAGAATAAATGAATAAATGTGTTGCGAACTGTCTCCTTGTCTCTTTCTTTAACTCTCATGAATCAGTAAGTTTTTCTTTTGTAGTCTTATTAAAGATCACAGACAAGCAACATTTCTCTTTCAAAGACCATACTTGTCATGCAAGCTATATGTCTTCGAGTTTAATTCTACCTTCTCTGGATGATCCAACATTAAAGCCAATGTCATGGTTTTACTGAAACACTCAGTTGTATGATTCATTCATCTATTTTCTGTCCTTACACTATGATGTTAATACAACCCAAGACAATTGTGACCAATAGCCCTTTTCTATCAGGTTCTATAAATCAACAGAAATATTCTTTCTCAAATAAGTCATCCTCATTTCTGTCTGCTCTTCTCCAAACACATCTATTGGCCATTTTGCTGCTGTCTCTAACCAACCTCATGTCATTCTTCTTCCCATTCCTGTGTCAATCACGAAGGAAACAAATCCAGCTCTTTAACCCTGAGTAAATAATGTTCAATGAATCATTTGAATTGTCTTCAAAGCCTCCACATTACTCACCCTGGGGTGAAACTCAAAACAGTATCCTTTGTTTTACCATAAAATATACTGTACACCTATACAATAACTTGCAAATACATTACACAGCACATTCATGTGCCATTGTTCATACACTAACATAAAGTAGAAATACCAGACAATGGCAATCATCAACAAGAGTGTATTTCTCCCTTTTATCAAAGAATATCCTCTGTACTTTGTATCATTGGCAAGGTTAAGGCTCAGCACATAGTCTAGTGTTCATCGTAGCTTGATCAATTTTTCAAAATATCCAAAATATACACCTATTTGCTGTTCTCACAACACCCTACCAGACTGTCTCACGTTTCCTGTACCCAGTGATCAAAGGGCTAAGAGCAATTTGAGACTGGGGATCACTGTAGACAAGGGGAAGGATTTAGTTTATAGAAAGATGTCAGAAGGCGAATGTCGTTTGCAAAAGTACCTTTGGAATTATCAGCAGCTTTATCAAAGAACTACCTCAAAATACTTGATGAATAGCTGAACATATTCTGCATTGAATACATTAGGGACTAAGATGCTCGAGTGAAACAATTATGGAAAAACAATGAGAAAGTACTTCTTGCAATTTGAAAAAAAGCAAGCCCCCATGAACAGCATGAAATCTTGTGGCATAGTGGAGTGAGGGATGGTAGGGCAATGTTAATGGGATGTGAGGTGCACCACCTTCTGGCTACTACACATCTTTCGAAACAACTCACTGTAAACTAAATCAAGCTTTTCCTATACAGTTACAATACCAGTATCTATATGACAATACTTGAGGATTTTTTTTATTATTGAGTTTCAGCACGGAATAAGCCCAATTTAACCGTAGCCTAGTCACGAGACAATTTACAATGACCAATTAACCTTCTAACTGGCACTTCTCTGGTTTGTGGAAGGAAACCACAGCACCCAGAAAAAATCCAAGCACTTCATGGGAAGGATGTACAAAGTCTTTACACGTGATATCAGAATGGAATTCTGAACTCCTACGCCCCAGCTATAAGAGCATAGCGCTAACCTCTGTGCTACAGTGGCACCCAGGATGGTCGTAGCCACAAGTTTAAAACAAATCCAGCAGCACAAAGCACAACTCCAGTTCATTCTCAAGCTCCTTGTTTGCTGAAGATATTGTCAACAGTGCTACCAAGTAGCAGTCCCTCAACAACAACCTGTGCTTTTAGTTTGAGTTAATTCAGATGCATTACAGATTCAATCCAAATTCAAAGCTAGGTGCAAATGAGAACTGTGCCTGTTGTTCCCAGTTGGAAGGAAATAGTGTAGCACTTTCCTCTCAAAGTTTATTTCTGTGCCTAGCATTAAGAAACATTCTTTTTGATTACCTGTGAGACATGAAGCTAGGTACCTGGCCTCTTACAGGGGTGCATTTTGAATAATTTGGTTGCCGTCCAAATTCACAGACAAGTGTATGCATGGTCCAGTATACCCAGATCCAGCAAGTCATTTGGAGCATACATCCGACATCATAGGCATATATTTCCCTCAACAATGTGCAAAGCACATCTCCAAGAATGCTTCGACAGCTGCTCACAAATCCTTCAGTTCTCCTATGAGCAGCAATTTCAAGTTTACCCACATTACAAGATATCTGGGTGCATTCAATAATGTTTTATCAAATTCTCAAAACTAGCTAACAACAATGCCAGAAGCAGGTTAAAAGCAATTAGGATGTGAAAGTCTCTGAGTTCAATGCTTATCCTATGAGTGAATAAATAATAAAAATAATCACAAAGATATTCTACTTTCACAGTCTTACCCTGGACAAACAAGGGGACAGAGCAGCTCATCTGGAATTTCCAACAATTCAAAGACAGTGGTCAAATTTACTATGCATTTATCCAGGATTTCCAATACTCGGTTTCTTCCCAGCTGCACATATCTGCCCAGGTAACAGCACTGAGGACCCCTTTGCTGTTCAAGATTACACAACAATGTCTTTATTAATGTTTTCCAGACTACAAAAAGTCATCATGAACTTTATTGCTCTGAAATGGGATCACTAAGTGTGTTTCTGTAGTTATGGAACTCAGATGCTTTATTGTCCATTTCACTTTACATTTTAAAATACGAAATTCACAAAGTTACCTCAAATATTGTCTCTGGAATGCCACTGATATACCCATTGATAATTCTCATTTTCTTTAATGTAATATGAATATGTGGTTTTAAAAAAATGGCTATAAACTGGATTAGACATTGACTTAACAGGAGAAGCCTGTAGGAGATAGTTCACTCTCTGACTGGTGGACTGCCACAGGAATCTGTGCTGGATCTGTTGTTGCTTGTCATCTATATTAATGTTTTAGATGATAATGTGGTAAACTTGATCAGCAAATTTGTGGAAGACACCAAGGTGGGGGGTGTAGTGGATAGACAGGAAAGCTAGGAAAGCTGTGGACCAGCTGGAAAAATGGGCTGAAAAATAGCAGATGGAATTTAATGCAGAGAAATGTGAGGCCTTGCACTTTGGGAGGACAAACCAGGGCAGGAACTATACAGTGAATGGTAGGGTGTTGCGGAATGTGGTAGAACGGAGAGATCTGGAAATACAGATCCTTAATCCCTTGAAAGTGACATCACAGGTAGATAGGGTCGTAAAGGAGCTTTTGGCACATAGGCCTTCACAAATCAGGGTATTCACTACAGGAGTTTGAAGGCTATGTTGAAGTTTGATAAGACATTGGTGAGGCCTCATTTGGAATATTGTGTACAGTTTTAGTCATCTACCTACAGGAAAGATATCAAAAGATTGAAAGAATATAGAGAATATTTACACGGATGTTACTGGGACTTGAGGATCTGAGCTATAGGGAAAGGTTGAATTAGATTTGGACTTTATTCCATGGGGCGTAGGAGAATGAGGAGAGATTTGATAGAAGTATACAAAATTATGAGGGTACAGACAGGACAAACGCAAGCAGGCTTTTTCCACTGAAGCTGGGTGAGACTAGAACTAGAGGCCATGGGTTAAGGGTGAAAGGTGAAATACTTAAGGGGAACATGAAAGGTAACTATGGTAGCATAGTGATCAGCACAATGCTATTACAGATCAGAATTCAGAGTTGAATTTTGGGGCAGAGTGTAAGGAGCTTATATGTCCTCCCCATGAATGTATGGATCTCCTCCCACAGTCCAAAGACTGACTGGTTAGTAGGTTAATTGGTCATTGTAAATTGTCCTTTGATTAGACATGTTGGGCCAGAAGGGCATGTTCCACATTGAATCCCTAAATAAATAAATAAACTTCTTCACTCAGAGGGTGGTGAGAGCATGGAAGTGGTGGATGAGGGTTCAATTTCAACATTTAAGAGTAATTTGGGTAAGTACATGCATGGAAAAGATATGGAGGGCTATGATCCATGTGTTGGTCAATGGGACTATGTAGAATAATAGTTTGGTATGGACTAGATTGGTAAAAGGGCCTAATTCTGTGCTGCAGTGCTCTATGACTCTATAACAGGCACAGTTTTCAGTCTTCAATCCTATTCAGTCTTATTCACTTAATGTATAATTAACTGCTTATATTTTCAGTTAACTAATTTTTTTGACCTGGTCAACTATTGTCCCATATCACTTTTTTTGCTCAGAAGTTCCATGTTTAAACTTGAAAGGAAGTCTGTAACTAAAAATGAAGTCTATAACTAAAATTATTTCTAGAGTCAGAGATATACAGCATTGAAACAGGCCCTTTAACTCAACTGATCAATGCTGGCCAAGATTCACATCTATGCCCACATTTGGCCCATATCCCTCTAACCCGGGGTTAACAATCTTCTTTATGCCATGGACCCCTACCATTAACCAAGGCTGCGTGGATTCCAGGTTGGGAACTCTCTGATCTAAATCTTTCCTATCGATGTACCTGTCCAAGTACCTTTTAAATGTTGGATCAATCACCACCCTGGCAGCTCATTCCATATACTGAACACTCACTTGCCGAAAATGTTGCCATTCGGGTTTCTATTAAATACCTTCCCTCTCACCTTAAACCCATCTCTTCTGGTTCTTGATTTCCCAACCCCGGGAAAAAGATTGCACATTCACCCTGTCTATGTCCCTCAATTTTATACACCTCTATAAGGCCACCCCTTATCCCCCTACATCCCACTGAATAAAGTCCCAACCTCTCTCTCTAATACTGTCCTTGGAGTTCCAGCAACATCCTTGTTAACATCCTCTGCACTCTTTCCAACTTAATGCTTCTTTTCTCTTACAGGTTGACCAAACTGAACACAATATTCCAAACACTGTCTCACTCTTTCTGAATTCCACCAAAAATACACACAGTACATGTGAACTTCATTGTGGACGATAAGTTAAACTGGTAATTCATAGCTTGGCACCAAAGGAAAACATGGAAGCTGCTAGAATGTTGTAAAAATCCAATGACTCACTGATACTCCTCAGAGAGTGAAGGAGCTGCCACCACACCACGCAACGTAATTAAGACTTTCCACTCCGGTCAGTTGAGGATTGATGTTTAACTATGCAGTACCTATGTCCCCCACTTCCTAAGCATATTTTAAAAAACAAACTGGCAATAAGTGTAAAATCTTTCTACCTGGTTATACATGTTTGTTTTTAATTAAACTTGCAATAAATAATACCAAATATCAAGTTCCATCATTTTGTACTCACCAGCTATCCCGATAAAAACTATCAGTCCAAAACATATGAAGAAGGCCATGAACACCAGGACAAAGTGTCTCTTGGAGAGAGTATATAATCGCATTGGTGCTATTCTACAAAGAAAAGAATAAAACTACCAGTGAAATGAAAAGTCTGAAAGACTCTATCTCAAAATTAGCACAAACTTTTCCAAGCATATTTTTCATTGCATTAGTGCAGCCACATTATAGGTCATTAGATATTACAAACATAGAAATCATATTAAAGGGATTGCATCTCTGTTCAAGAAAGAAAGAGTATAACTACATGCTTGTAAATTCAACAATTCCCTTGAACTTTAAGAATGCATAATTCAAGATAAAATTTGTTGCAATTAGAAATATTGCTTTCAACCCGATAAATAAACATTTCCTTTTTTTGAATCCAAACTATTGTGATTCAGCTCATTTTTAATTCTGGCTTCTTCCACATCCCTAAATCTACCATGCTTATGAGGTCCAACATAAACATCAGTCAGTTGAGGTGCTGGAACCTACTTTACTTCAGAGTTAATTAAAAAATCCATTCTCTGTAAGTTCAAGTTCAGTGTATTTTTTTAAACTTTCCAACAGATAAATGAACAAGACCCAGTGAAAGTAAGAATAGGGCTAGCAGCACTTTTTTTTTATTGATCTCTCATTTACTGAGGTTAAGGTCAGTAATGCTAGACAGAGATAAATTGGAACAGTAAAGCAATTATAACGATGTTATGAGGATTTAAGTTGCAAAATATCTGACCTGTAAATAGGTACAGTTACTGATGGCCACTATTAAGTTACACGAACCGAAGGCCACCTTCGGGCCAAATACGACAAGGCTGAAAGTTTGGTAGTGTATGGAGAGCCTCGTGATTCCCAGCCACAGTAAGTACTTGGGAATCATAATGGGGTTCAGCAGACAGTGGGGTGAAGGATAGGTTCAGGTGGATGGATGGTCTCCACTATCTTCTATGGTGGAGAATTCCAAAAGTTCATCTCCCTCTCGTTGAAGAAACTTGGGATATCCACGCGAACTGACAAACCCCATGTCTTGTGACTGATTGCTTGTTCTAGATTCTCCAGTCAATGGGAATATATGCATTTTTGTGTCTTTCAATTCCTGGTAGGATTTCATGAGTTCCTGATTCCTCTAAACTCCTGAAGGTGCAGAAAGCTCTAGAGGCTGAGCAGCACATACACAGGCACAACACCCAAGGCCCTTCATCACTGAGAGCCGCAAATGCAAGTGAACATCTCAACAGCAAAGAGGCAGTCAGTCCCTGCTGACAAAAACACCTTAACGATCTCCTCACCCGTGACCCTGTCCTTGACATGAGTGCCATTGACTCTATCCACAGCAATCAATACAGCTCAGCTTTGTACATCATCATTGTAGCCATGTACTTGACGGCCATGAGTTCGTGGCCGTGAATGTTTTTGGCAAATTTTTCCACAGAAGTAGTTTGCTTTCATCTGGGCAGTGTCTTTACAAGGCAGGTGACCCCAGCCATTATCAATACTTTTTAGAGATTGTCTGCCTGGCGCATAACCAGGATTTGTAACATGCACCAGCTCCTCAAACGACCATTCAACACTTGCTCCAATGGCTTCACGTGACTCTGATCGGCGGGGAGGTGGGGGTGAGGGGAGCTAAGCAAGGGTGTCCTGCAGGCTAGTGGAGGGAAGGAAGGAGCACCTTACACCTCCTTTGATAAAAATGTATCTCCATCCCACCACCCATCCACTTTGCCATCTCCCTGGCCAAAAAGTCATCAGAAGCACCCGAGAGAGAAGATCGAAACTGAAATTTAACAACCTTTGAAACAAATTTCTCCAGTCACAAACAAGAGAAAATCTGCAGATGATGGAAATCCCAGCAACACACACAAAATGCTGGAGGAACTCAGCAAGCCAGGCAGCATCAATGAAAATGTTTTCGGACCGAGGTCCCTCAGCAGGACTGAAGAAAAAAGATGAGAAGTCAGAGCTAGAAGGTGGGGGAGGGAAGAAAGAAACACAAGGTGATCAGTGAAACTGGGGGCGGGGGTAAAGTAAAGAGCTGGACAGTTGATTGTTGAGAGAGATACAGGGCTGGAGAAGGGGGAGTCTGATAGGAGAGGACAGAAGGCCATTGGACAAAGAAAAAGGGAAGGAGCACCAGAGGGAGGCAATGGGCAGGCAAGGAGTTAAGGTGAGAGAGGGAAAAGGGGATAGGGAATAAAGAAGGGGGGCAATTACTGGAAGTTTGAGAAATCAATGTTATTCCCATTCCATCATGTCTATCCATGGCCTCCTCTACTGTCATGATGACGCCTCACTGAGGTTGCAGGAGCAACACCACTGGAGGAGAACATTGATTTCTCAAACTTCCAGTAATGCTTCCCCCCCACCCCCAACTTCTCTATTCTCCATCCCCTTTTCCTTCTCACCTTACCTCCTTGCCTGCCCATTGCCTCCCTCTGGTGCTCCTCCCCCTTTTTTCTTTCTCCAATGGCCTCCCTCCCCTTCCCCCACCTTCGAACTCTGACTCATCTTATTTTCTCCAGTCCTGCTGAAGGGTCTCGGCCCGAAAAAAGGAAAAGACTGGTAAAGACAAATGTAGTAAATGGAGTATTGTGTGCAGTTTTGGTCCCCTAATCTGAGGAAAGACATCCTTGCCGTAGAGGGAGTACAAAAAAGGTTCACCAGATTGATTCCTGGGATGGCAGGACTTTCATATGAAGAAAGACTGGATGTACTGGGCTTGTACTCGTTGGAATTTAGAAGATTGAGGGGGGATCTGATTGAAACATATAAGATCCTAAAGGAATTGGACAGGCTAGATGCAGGAAGATTGTTCCCGATGTTGGGGAAGTCCAGAACGAGGGGCCACAGTTTGAGGATAGAGGGGAAGCCTTTTAGGACCGAGATTAGGAAAAACTTCTTCACACAGAGAGTGGTGAATCTGTGGAATTCTCTGCCACAGGAAACAGTTGAGGCCAGTTCATTGGCTATATTTAAGAGGGAGTTAGATATGGCCCTTGTGGCTACAGGGGTCAGGGGGTATGGAGGGAAGGCTGGGGCGGGGTTCTGAGTTGGATGATCAGCCATGATCATAATAAATGGTGGTGCAGGCTCAAAGGGCCGAATGGCCTACTCCTGCACCTATTTTCTATGTTTTTATGTTTCTATGAAACGTCGACTGCACTCTTTTCCATAGTTGCTGCCTGGCATGCTGAATTCCTCCAGCATTTTGCGTGTGTACAAAATTTCTCCAACCATTCCCACGTGAATTTCATCACCCATTTCAAACAGGACAAACCAGTGGGTAAGAAAACAGTGTATAATTAGGTTTAGAAAGGGATCATACACATATGCCTGCCTTTCCCAGAAACACTGGTTACCTTAGTTCGATTGCAGATACTCATTCCACAAGTTACCTATTCTACAAAGTAAAATTCCTACCTTGTATGAATGGTTTCAACCGCTCAGAATGTCACAGACTTATAGGTGATTTGAAAGGCACTGATTAGCTAAGAATAATGTATCCATTCTTCTTTACACGACTTAAAATCGTTCTCTGTGATGTGTTCAACAAAGGATCACACCCATTATGATTCATGGAATTGCCGTGAATATGTACAAACATCTGACGTGGCTAATGCATAGCTTTACATTAAAATGTTCAGTAGCATTCAAATCAAATATTTAATTTCAAGCAGAGGGATCAAGATACCCAAGATCATAGAGTTTTACAGTGCAGGATGCAGACCCTTCAGCCCATCAAGAGCATGCTGATTTTCAAGTAACCACTTCCACTAACATGAGAACTTGCAGATGCTGGAAATCCAAAGCAAAACACACAAAATGCTGGAGGAACTCAGCAGGTCAGGCAGCATCTATGGAAAAGAGTAAACAGTCGACCTTTCAGGATGAGGCCCTTCTCCAAACTGGAAAGGAAGAGGAGAGGGAAAGAGGATAACTAGAAGGTGATAGGTGAAACCAGGTGAGTGGGAAAGATAAAGGGCTGGAGAGGAAGGGATCGGATAGGAAAGGAGAATGTACCATAGGGTAACGAGAAGCAGGAGAGGACTCAAGGGGAGGTGATAGGCAGATGGGGAATAGAAAGGGGGGGGATTTTTTTTTTAACCAGGAGAATTTGATATTCGTGCCATCAGGTTGGGGTGTTCCTCCACCCGGAGGGTGGCCTCATCTTGGCATAAGAGGAGGCCATGGACCAACATGTCAGAATGGGCATGGGAATTAGAATCAAAATATTTGGCCACCTGGAAGTCCTGTTTTAGGCGGATGGAGTGGAGGTGCTTGACAAAGCAGTCCCACTAATCTCATTTTATTCTGTCCACATTCCCTTCAATTCCCTCAGATTTTACCACTCATTTTATAATAGCCAATTAACCTACATCACTTGGGATGTACTAGTAAACCAGAGCATCAGAAAGAAACCCAAAGAAATCAGGGAGAATGTGCATTTCAAGCATCTACCATCATCATCAAGAACAGAATCCATCACTGTACATGTCCTATTCTGGTTTGAATTCCCCAAAAGACAACACCTTGCCCTTATCTGGAATAAACAACACTTAGCCAATAGCTCAAGATCCTAAGGTAATTTTTGATAACTTTTTTCACTGTCTATAATACCACACTCATTCACAAACTTACTAACCATGCCGTGCACATTCTCATTCAAATATTCTATATAAATAAAGAACAACAAAGGTCTTAGTACCAATCCTTGCTGTACGTCACTAGTTATGGACCTCCAGTCTGAAAAACATGCTTCCACCATCAGCCTGTGCTTCCTACCATTGAGCCAACTGCATAGCCAGTTAGCTAGCCGTCCAGATATCCCACGTGATCTCACCTTCCAGATCAGCCTACCATGTGGGACATTGTGAAAGGCCTTTCCAACTACCATGGAGATAACACCAACTCCATACCCTCATCTATCCTCTTGGTTACCTCTTTGAAAACTAACAAATTGTCAGACTTTATTTCTCAAGCACAACACCATGCAAATTATCCCCAATAAGCCCATGTTTATCCAAGTGCTAGAAAATCTTGTTCTTCAGAATCCCCTCCCAGTAACTTTCCCATCAGAATCGGAAAAGAATACCCAGTTTTAAACTGCATTTATTTCAATGTAAGCTGTTTAACTGGTAAGGCAGAAAAAATGAAAGTTCTAAGTAAAATTATCAAAATACATATATGTTACCAGTCACCACCCTGAGATTCAATGTCTTGCAGACACTTAAAGAAAAAAATACAATAGGATTTACCAAAAAAGCTATACATAAACTGACAAAGACTAACAAACAACCAATGTGCAAATAAAATAATACTGAGAACATGAACTGTAAAGACTCTGAAAATGATCTGAAGGTTGCAGATTCAGTTCAGAGTTGAAGTGAATGGAGTTATCCATGCTGTTTCCTAGCCTGATGGTTGTAGGGTAATAACTGTTCCTGAACACAGCAGTATGGGACCCAATGCTTCTGTAACTGCTGCCCAGTGTCAGGTTTGAGAAGCGGGAATGGCTTGGATGATAGGGGTTTTTGATGATGGGTGCAGCTTTCCCACTGCAGCACTCAATGGTGTCAGATGGACTGGGACTTTCCTATTCCTCGGCATTAGTGTTTCCACAGCAGACCATGATCCAACCAGTTAGGTTAGTCTCCACCACGCATCTATAGAAGTTTGTCAAGGTTTTAGGTGACATGCCAAATCTACAGAAACTACTAAGAAAGTAGAGGTGCCAACTTGCCTTCTTTGTGATGGCATTTACATGCTGGTCCCAGGAAAAGTCCTCTGATAGGCTTACGCCAAAGTATTTAAAGTTATTGACCCTCACCACCTCGGTTCCCCTTATGAGAACTGGCTCAAGGACCTCTGGCTTCTTTCTCCTGTAGTTGATAAGCAGCTCTTTATTTTTGCTGATACTGAGTGAGAGGTTGTTTTTGTTGCACCATTCAATCAAATTTTCCAACTCCCTCCTATATGCCAATTCAGCACCACCTTCGATTCGACTAACAACAGTGGTGTCATCAGAAAACTTAAATACGGCATTGGAGCTGTACTTAGCCACACAATCATAAGTGTAAAGTGAGCAGGGCAGGGGGTTGAGTGTGAAGGGGATGTTGTTGCCAATTCATACTGACAGGGGTCTGCAAGTGAGGAAATTGAGAATCCAGTTGCACTGGGAGGTAACAAGGCCCAAGTCGTGGAGCTTAGTGATGAGTTTCCTGGGGATGATAGATCTGAATGCCATCACTGATGTCAGACTCACCAGTCTGTAATTCCCTGGATTGTTTTTGCTGTCCTTAAGAAACAATACAACATTAACCATCCTCCAGTCTTCCACAACTTTACCTGTGGCCACAGATGAAGCAAGTATTTCTGCAAGGACCTCTGCAATTTCTTTCCTAGCTTCCCACGAGGTCCAAGAGTGCACTTGGCCAGGACCTGGCAATGAATTCATCTTAATACACATCAAGGCTACCGACACCTCCTGCTTGGAAATTCACAGGCGATACAAGTACATCAGAACCAAAAGGGTAACTAAGAAAGACTAGTCCCCTCAGGGACCAGAATCTACGTGCAGAGCCAGAGGATGAGTGAGATTCTCAATGAATATTTCTCATTTGGTATTTACGAGGGAGAAGGAAGTGAAGGTTGGAGAATGAAGACTTGAGTACACAATATTCTGGATCATTATGTCTATATCATTATGGAAGAAGTGTTAGAAAAGTTGGAGCACATTATAGTGGATAAATACCCAGGACCTGAGAGGATCTACCCTAGGATACCAAAAGAAGCAAGGAAAGAGTTTGCTGGGGCTCTAAAGGGGAGTTTTGCACAGTAAAATACCAGAATACTGGGGAATAGCTAATGTTGTCCCATCGTTCAGAAGGAATAAGCCTATAAACTACAGGCCAGCAAACCCTACATGAGTGGTGGGGAAGATGTTGAAGATTCTTAGGGACAGGATTTATATTAAAAGGAAATGCACAGACTGAGTAGAGGTGGGGGATGATAATTTCACAGAGTGACCACACACAAAATGCTGGAGCAACTCAGCAGGTCAGGCAGCATCTATGGAAAGGAATAAAGTTCAAAATTTTGGGTTGATACCTTCATCAGCATCAACTGTTTATTCCTTTCCATAGACACTGCCTGACCTGCTGAGTTCCTCCAGCAGTTTGTGTGTGTTACACTGGATTTCCAGCATCTGCAGAATCTCTTGCGTTTATGTGTTGATAATAATTTCACAACGCTTTCCATTTCCAACTACTCAACGATTGAAAGCTGTCCATCTTGTTGACAGCATTTCCTTGATCACATTCACACGAGTTAATAGGTTATATAGAATCACGCTGCATGGAAAACAGGCTCTTCAGCCCAAATCATTCATGTTAAGTTGCCTAACTGATATTATTGTCCCATTTGCTGCTTTTGTTCCATAAATCTCAAATCTAAAAATTCTAAACTTTTCCAATTCATGTACTTGTCCAAACGTCCGGAGTGTTGTAATTGAACTCAACTCTACCACTTCCTTTAGCTACAAGTTCCAGTTACCCACCACCCTCTGCACAGAAAAAGTTGCCTCTCACGTCCCTTTTAAATCTTTCCCATCTTACCTTTTATTTACATTCTCTGGCTTAAGACTTCCCTACCCTTAGAAGGAAGACTTACTATTCATAGCTCATGGAATTTGTTTATACTATATATTTTATAAACAGTAAAGCTCCCAGCTCTGCAGCTCTGATTCCTGTAGTACACCACTTATTACAATTTTCCAGTCAGGAAAACATCCCATACTGCTTGTCATTCAGCGAGCTTTGTCCTGCTTGTAGTAATCTCCTTGATTACCTCAAAACACTCAATCAGATTTGAGATACATGATCTACCCTGCATAAACCGAGTTGAATTCTGATTAGTCCATGTGTAATGAGATCTGGGGCTAAGTGATCCTAACAAAACTCAAACAACAGGAATTCTGCAGGTGCTGGAAATTCAAGCAACACACATCTACGTTGCTGGTGAACGCAGCAGGCCAGGCAGCATCTCCAGGAAGAGGTACAGTCGACGTTTCAGGCCGAGACCTTCGTCAGGACTAACTGAAGGAAGAGTTAGTAAGAGATTTGAAAGTGGGAGGAGGAGGGGGAGATCTGAAATGATAGGAGAAGACAGGAGGGGGAGGGATGGAGCCAAGAGCTGGACAGGTGATTGGCAAAGGGGATATGAGAGGATCATGGGACAGGAGGCCCAGGGAGAAAGACGGTGGGGGGAGGAAACCCAGAGGATGGGCAAAGGGTATAGTCAGAGGGAGAAAAAGGAGAGTGCGAGAAAGAATGTGTATATAAATAAATAGTGGATGGGGTAGGAGGGGAGGTGGGGCATTAGCGGAAGTTAGGGAAGTCAATGTTCATGCCATCAGGTTGGAGGCTACCCAGACGGAATATAAGGTGGTGTTCCTCCAACCTGAGTGTGGCTTCATCTTTACAGTAGAGGAGGCCGTGGATAGACATGTCAGAATGGGAATAGGATGTGGAATTAAAATGTGTGGCCACTGGGAGATCCTGCTTTCTCTGGCAGACAGAGCGTAGGTGTTCAGCAAAGCAGTCTCCCAGCCTGCGTCCGGTCTCGCCAATATATAGAAGGCCACATCGGGAGTACCGGACGCAGTATATCACCCCAGCCGACTCAGAGGTGAAGTGTCGCCTCACCTGGAAGGACTGTCTGGGGCCTTGAATGGTGGTAAGGGAGGAAGTGTAAGGGCATGTGTAGCACTTGTTCCGCTTACACGGATAAGTGCCAGGAGGGAGATCAGTGGGGAGGGATGGGGGGGACGAATGGACAAGGGAGTCGCGTAGGGAGCGATCCCTGCGGAAAGTAGGGGGGGGTGGGAGGGAAAGATGTGCTTAGTGGTGGGATCCCGTTGGAGGTGGCGGAAGTTACGGAGAATAATATGTTGGACCCGGAGGTTGGTGGGGTGGTAGGTGAGGACCAGGGAAACCCTATTCCTAGTGGGGTGGCGGGAGGATGGAGTAAGAGCAGATGTATGTGAAATGGGGGAGATGCGTTTGAGAGCAGAGTTGATGGTGGAGGAAGGGAAGCCCCTTTCTTTAAAAAAGGAGGATATCTCCCGCGTCCTGCAATGAAAAGCCTCATCCTGAGAGCAGATGCGGTGGAGACGGAGGAATTGCGAGAAGGGGGTGGCATTTTTGCAAGAGACAGGGTGAGAAGACGAATAGTCCAGATAGCTGTGAGAGTCTGTAGGCTTATAGTAGACATCAGTGGATAAGCTGTCTCCAGAGATAGAGACAGAAAGATCTAGAAAGGGGAGGGAGGTGTCGGAAATGGACCAGGTAAACTTGAGGGCAGGGTGAAAGTTGGAGGCAAAGTTAATAAAGTCAACGAGCTCAGTATGCGTGCAGGAAGCAGCGCCAATGCAGTCGTCAATGTAGCAAAGGAAAAGTGGGGGACAGATACCAGAATAGGCACGTAACATAGATTGTTCCACAAAGCCAACAAAAAGGACCCATACGGGTGCCCATAGCTACACCTTTCGTTTGGAGGAAGTGGGAGGAGCCAAAGGAGAAATTATTACAAGTACGGACTAATTCCGCTAGACGGAGCAGAGTGGTGGCAGAGGGGAACTGATTAGGTCTGGAATCCAAAAAGAGGCGGAGAGCTTTGAGACCTTCCTGATGGGGGATGGAAGTATATAGGGACTGGACATCCATGGTGAAAATAAAGCGGTGGGGGCCAGGGAACTTCAAATCATCGAAAAGTTTAAGAGCGTGAGAAGTGTCACGAACATAGGTAGGAAGGGATTGAACAAGGGGGGATAAAACCGTGTCGAGGTATGCAGAAACGAGTTCAGTGGGGCAGGAGCAAGCTGAGACAATAAGTCTGCCAGGACAGGCAGGTTTGTGGATCTTGGGTAGGAGGTAGAAACGGGAAGTGTGAGGTGTGGGAACTATAAGGTTGGTAGCAGTGGATGGGAGATCCCCTGAGCTGATAAAGTCGGTGATGGTGTGGGAGACAATAGCCTGGTGCTCCTTAGTGGGGTCACGATCGAGGGGTAAATAAGAGGAGGTATCCGCGAGTTGTCGCTGTGCCTCGGCAAGGTAGAGGTCAGTACGCCAGACTACAACAGCACACCCCTTATCGGCGGGTTTAATAGTAAGGTTAGGATTAGTGCGGAGGGAGTGGAGAGCAGAGCGTTCCGAAGGAGTGAGTTTGGAATGGGAACAAGATGCAGTGAAGTCGAGACAGTTGATGTCCCGTCGGCAGTTAGCGATAAAGAGATCCAGAGCAGGCAGAAGACCAGAGCGGGGTGTCCATGAAGAAGAGGAGGGTTGAAGATGGGAGAAGGGGTCATTGGTGGGGGTGGAAGAGTCCTTGCCAAAGAAGCAGGTCTCGGAGACGGAGGAAGAAGAGTTCCGCATCGTGGCGAACACGGAACTCGCTGAGGTGTGGGCGAAGGGGGACAAAAGTGAGGCCCTTACTGAGGACAGAGCGTTCTGCCTCCGACAGTTGAAGGTCGCAGGGGATGGTAAAGACCCGGCACAGATGAGAGCTGGGATCAGAGGGGGGAGGGGGGAGTCTGGGGGTGTCAGTGGAGAGGGGAGGGTTGGGGTGAGAGGAAGATGGAAGTTAACTTTCAAATCTCTTACTAACTCTTCCTTCAGTTAGTCCTGACGAAGGGTCTCGGCCTGAAACGTCGACTCTTCCTAGAGATGCTGCCTGGCCTGCTGCGTTCACCAGCAACTTTGATGTGTGTTGCTGACAAAACTCAAATTGGGCATTTTGATAATGATAAGCATATATCACCAGACAGCACTGCCAATTACAGCTTCCATCACCTTATAAATGGAGAACAGACTTAGTGGTAAATGGACTTCTCTTGCATTTAATAACAGGAATTCATGTGCAAATTTTCAATACTCTCAGATAAACACAAAACATTGAAATATGTTATATATTTAACAAAGTTGTTTCAGTGCAGTTACAGTGTACCAGATCCATGGTGTTATCTGGTCCCACGACCTCTGCTACATCCAATGCTCTAAAATGTTTGATATCATGAGGAATGACTCAGATTGGCTGAAAACTGGCTTTGGAACTGACGTTTGAGAGGAAGCTAAGATGAATCATTCACATAGTACTTCAGGGTGAATGTGGACGTAAAACCATGTCTTTATTACTCAGAGCTGCCAATTCCCCACAAAAGACTAGAAGGGCAGCTATGTTCCTTGAGCTTCTTCTCCCATGAGCTGTTTAATTAACTACCATCCTTGGATGTGGAAGGACTGCACAGCAGTTTGAATTTATCCATTGGAGGTTGGGCTAATCATTCTCTATTTGAAGTATCGTGTATAGTTCTGATCAGCACACTGCAGGAAGGATGTGGTAGCAATGGATTTACCAGGATTGTGCCTGGAATGGAGAGCTGTAATTATAAGGAGAGATTGGAGAGGTTGAGTTCATTCACACTGGAACATAGGAGGCTGAGCAGTGACCTCAGAGGTTTATAAAATTATAAGAAACAGAAAGAGGGTCAGAATTTTATACCACCACCCCCATCCTACAAACAGGGCAGGGGAGTTTGGAACTAGAGTTGAGATGAGAGGAAAATAAATTTAAAGGAGATCTGAAGAACAGGCTTCTACCCCGTTCAGAGGGTGATAGTTAACTGGAATGAGGTGCCAGAGGAAGTGATAGAAGTAAAACACAACTACCATTTGTAAAGGTATTTGGAAAGTACCTAGATATGAAAGATAGTACAAAGTCAGCATGGTTTCCTGCCTGACGAACCTCTTGGAATTCTTTGAGGAGATTACAAGTAGGATAGATAAAGGGGATGCAGTGGATGTTGTATATCTGGACTTTCAGAAGGCCTTTGACAAGGTGCCACACATGAGGCTGCTTACAAAGTTAAGAAGCCATGGTATTACAGGAAAGTTGTTAACATGGTTAGAGCTTTGGCTGATTGGTAGGAGGCAGAGAGTGGGAATAAAAGGATCCTTTTCTAGTTGGCTGCCAGTGACTAGTGGTGTTCCGCAGGGGTTGGTGTTGGGACCACTTCTTTTTACAAGATATACCAGTGATTCAGATGATGGACATCAGTAGGCCTGATTCAGACAGACAGACTGAATTCATGTTCACTGATAAATAACACCACTGTAAGTTGGTTTGCTGCTGATGCCTTTGTGACAGGAATCAAATGTTAACTGCGGCGTAGTGGTTAGCATAACACTTTACAGTACAGGCAACCCCGGTTCAATTCCCACTGCTGCCTGTAAGGAGTTTGTACATTCTCCCTGTGACCACATGGGTTTCCTCTGGGTGCTCCAGTTTCCTCCCAAAGACTTACCAGCTGGTAGGTTAAATGGTCATTGCATATTATCCCGTATAACTATACCCACAAGCTCACGCTATAATATAAAACCGTGGTTAAGCCACACTTGGGGGTTGTGTGCAGTTCTGATCACCGGTTATAGGAAGGATATGGAGGCTTTGGAAAGAGTGCTAAAAATATTCACCAAAATGTTGCCTGGATTAGAGCAAAGGAGCTATGAAGAGAGGTTTGACAAACTTCAGTTGTTTTCTGTGGAACATCAGAGGCCGAGGGGGACCTGACAGAAGTATATAAAATTTTAACAGGTATAGGCAGAGGAAATACTGACAGTCTACTTGCAGGGTAAAGATATCTAATTCCAGAGGCATACAGTGAGGGGGAACGAAGATCACACGATGTGCAGGACCAGATCTTTTTTAAACAGAGAGTTGTGGGTGTCTGGGATGGACCGCCGGGGGTGATGGTGAGGCACAATGTCCAACACAGACATAGTGGACTAAAGGGCCTATTTCCGTGCTGAACTATCCAATGTTGTAGGTTACAACCGGAGCCGGCCTATGGTCAGCTCATCAGACCAGGAACTTCCCGGCCCTACTTGTAGTTTAATGACCCGCCCAACTTCCACACGCCGGTAGCTCTCGCACTATGAAACTGCGGTTTCCAAACCCACGCTGCCTCAGCACCCGCAGTCCCCCTGCCCTGCCACCCCCGACACACCGCCTCATTAGCCCCGGGACCCCGCACTCACAGCTCCATGACTCCAGGTTCCTGCGCCCCGCCCCGGTACAGCTGGGCGTGACGTCACGCGTGAGCCCGCGTTGGGCGCTCGACGTCGGCACCGCAGGTGTGTCACCCGCGCTGAGGTTCGCGATCTCAGCAAACCTGGAGGCGTCTGTACGGGGGAATAAACTGGACAAGTCGAAACGCTTCATCCGCTCCGTAAATGGTCTGGTATTGGGGGAGGGGGGATACAGCGCAAGATCGAAGTAAACTGCAGAGTTGTAAAACTAAGCCTGCTCCGTAGTTTACAGGTCATCTTAAAGGAGCGGTGCCTTAAAGAGAACCCCCTCACCTAGACCATGCGAGCCCTTTTCTCATTGCTACCATCAGAAAGGAGGTACAGGAGCCTGAAGGCACACACTCAGCGATTCAGGAAGTTTCTTCCCCTCTGCCATTCGATTTCTGAATGGATATTGAACCATGAAAGCTACCTCACTACTTTCTATTTATATTTTTTTCTTTGCACTATTTATTTAGTTTAACTATTTAATATATATACTAATTGTAATTCACTTTTTTTGCTCTCTATTATCATGTATTGCATTGTACTGCTGCTGGAAAGTTAACAAATTTCACGACATATGCTGGTGATATTAAACCTGATTCTGATTCTGGAACGCTGCCAGCAGACTTTCTCCAGCATTTGTGTGTGGCAGGCACAGTGGTGGAGATGGAAGTATGTATTGCAGGAGGCGCTCAGCAGTTCTGGCAGCACCAGAGAGAGAAAAAAAAACACTATCCAGAGTGTACTGGATTCTCAGAAGTTTCGGATAACCAACTTTAGAGGATAGAATGACTTGGGTGTGGTCTGCTGGGGGACATATGTGCATTTCCAGGCTTTCTGCCAGTCCCTATTCCAGAGCTGTCATTCATTTCATTGCATGTGCTATTGGAAGCTGAGACTGAGGTAGCCAGACTACTAGATGTGAGGTTTGATGTGAGACAGGATAGGTTACAGGAAAATAAGTGGAGGAATGCATTAATGGGATTGCTGAAATTTGGCAGTAACTCAATCCTTGGGTCTGTGCATCCCTGTTGCGAGGCAAGATGAATTATGAGAAAAAACTGTTTCTCGGCTGAAACTGTCCATCTCAACTTGGGAATCCTTTGCCATGACTGCTCAAAATGGAGAAGGAGCATTTGAGATGGTATTGAGGACTTTGAATCCATGTGTAAAGAGCATACAGAAACCCTGCATATGCGGCAGAAGGAACACACCACCTGAAGAATTAATGCCAGCCCTGTAAGGTAGCTCCTGCTCCATCTGTTGAAAGGTCTGCGGTTCTCACATCAACCAATCTCAGAAGCAACAAAATCAGAGAGGAATCCAGTGAAACGTAACTCGAACGGACTGGCTCAGAAAAAGATTGCTGCGACAGTGAGGTCGGATTATGGGATTCAATACCAGCCTACCATGCAGGACCTTAATAGGATCCATATAGAAAACATTTATCATCCTATCCCCTCAAAAAAATCCATCAAAATAGTCAGGCAGGATTTCCCTGCACAAAGGCATTGCACCTACCTCAAATCAGCCCTTTCAAAGGTACATAAATCCTTTTCCTTTCAATTTTTGTCCATTATCTTTAGTTAGGATTAGTTTAGTTGGGCATTTATTCGTTTAATTAGTTGTGCACATCATGGGCTACAGGACTTGTCTTTATGTTGTAATGTTCTGTGTTCTTGTTTCCCTATCACTGATGGAAGGCTCATTGCTTTGTAGTTATCCTGATTTTATCCCTGATGCTCATCTTAAATAAAGAAACAGTATCAGCTCCCTCTCCTGCAACATTTGCAAGAATCACTAAGAGGCCCCTATCTCATCCCTTAGCATTTTGGGATATCTCATCTGGCCCTGAGGATTTAACAATCCTTACAACCCCTAACACTTCCCAGTTCCTAACACTGACCTGTCCTAAATTACTCACAGACAACAACCTGATCTCACTATCTCCCTGGTGAATGCATTTGAGAGGTATTCATTTAGGACCTCACCTTTGTTTGGAAAGGATCCCACTCTTTCTCTCATGTTCCTGACATACCCCAGTCCTGGGATGCTCATTAATCTTATTTACCAGAGATATCTTTCCTGCCCCTCTTTGCTATTCTTATTCCTTTCCGGGAGGCAGGTGGAGATATGTCTGTACCAAAGGAGGTGTAAGGCGCTCCTTCCCTCCGCTAGCCTGCAGGTCACCCTTGGCCAAGGCGTAACACCTGCTTAGCCCCCCTTTCAGGATCATGTGAAGCCATGGGAGCAGGTATGGATGGTCATATGAGTAGCTGGTGCAGATCACATCCTGGTTAAGCGACCACTGATGCCAGGCAGACCATTTCTGAAGAGTACTGATAATGGCTGGGGTCGCCATCTTGAAAAGACACTACCCAGAAGAAGGCAATGGCAACCCATTAGTGTAGAAAAATTTGCCAAGAGCAATCATGGTCATGGAAAGATTATGCATTATACCACACGGCACGTAACGAAAGAACAATTTCTTTCCGAAATAGCTCACCCTCTACATTGCTAAAGACTCCCTTCTTATCAAACCTTTAAGATCCTTTGTCATTCAAGGTTTCATAATCATACCATTTTTACCTTTAATTCCTCCTGGAACTTGCTGACCCTGAACTCTTATTAACTTGATTTTTGAAAAACTTCTACTTCTCAGCTGTCATTTATTCTCAAGGTTAGAACTTTATTCCATAGAGATTGGTTGAGGTGTACAAAATTATGAGGGGTATAAATAGGGTAAATGCAAGCAGGTTTTTTCCACTGAGGTGAGGTGAGACCAGAACTAGAGTTCATGGGTTAAAGGTGAAAGGTGACATGTTTAAGGGGAACATGCAGTGAGAATGTGGAATGAACTGTCAGCATAAGTGGTGGATGCAATTTTGATTTCAACGAAGTTCGGATAGGTACATAGGTGGGAGGGGTATGGAGGACTGTGGTCTGGGTGCAGATTTTTTGGAACTGGGAGGTCAGCACAGATTAGATGGGCCAAAGGGCTTGTTTCTATGCTGTAGCTTTCTATGACTCTAGCTACTGGAAATTGACTTTCTACAAGTCTTATGCTATTGTAATCAGCCTTCTCCGAATTTAGATGATAACTTCAGAACCTACCTTGAAATTTTCAGGCTTATGATCACTATTACCAAAGTGTTGTCCAACCAACAATTCCATCATCTGCAAAATAATCTACTATTCTGGTCTCACGGGACACGCTGCCGAAGCAGGTTCCACAAAGATCAGTCTAGCAACAGACACTTTGGCCCAGAATGTCTGTGTTGACAGTGATGGCACAGTAAACTAAACTCATCTGCCTGCGCAAGATCCATATCCCTCCATTTTCTGCAATAGAGGAAAGGTTTAGTCACCTGAAGGCAAGATAATGACCTGAAAAAAGGGGAAAGGCGGAGCAAGGGAGGAGAAGCTGGAGTGTTTTCACTGGAGAGCTCATTCTTCTTCTTGCCATCATCACTCTCTTCAGCAAGCTGCAACTCATTACTGCTGTTCTGGTGAAAACTATTTGGTACAGATCACTGTATGCAGTGATAGTGCTTACTTAATAGAGGCATGTACTTTGGCTCTTCCTGGGTAAAAAGACATAGTCATGGCATGTATTGGCATTGAACTGCAGAGTTTAACTGCAACTAGGAGCACTTCCTAATTCCATCCATGGAAGATGATGTCCTGGAACATTCTCCCTACATTTTTGATAACTCTGGGAGAACTTCCAGTTGTATTGCTCATTAATCCTTCCTTTGTTAGTGTTCAATCCATGGACAAAGAGGAAATGCCTCCATATGATCCATTATTAAGTTTACCATCGGAAACATTTACAAATTGTTCAAACACCTTTGACCGTATTGAACAGTGTTAAACACTGCCAGGGTAGTGTTGGGTGCTCTGGATCAGCCACCCAAGGTCAAGGTGGCCATGTACCTTGTGGCAGCCAGGTCACTACATAACTAGACTAGAAGGGCTCCAAAAAATAGGTGTCTGAGCCAGATCAAGCATAACTTAAACCATTGCCTAGTCAAAACAGCATAGAAGGGGTTGGTTGAAAATTCACACAGCATTTGTGAGTGAATATGCAACTATACTCAGTTTTTCTGATTGCTTACATCAGTAGAAGACACTGAATCAATTTACTATGCCCATCAATAGACCTCCTGGATCTCCTTTTAGTGTCAGCTTCTTTCTTTCAATGCTAGGGAATAATAACTCATTGTAAACCAAGGTGCCAAGGTTGTACATATGGAGTCCCTCATCATAATTCCCTCTCTCTTCTCAGTAACTTCAAGTTCCTACAAATTCCACATTAGGTCAGGCCTTTAAATACTTAACATGGATTCATGGTAGATGGGTTTCATCGAGCCCATTACCACAGCAGGACAATTCAGAAGTAAAACACTGATGAAATGAGCAACTATGATGTAGGAGTAGGTAGAAGTGAATAGCAAACAGGCAATTGGATGTAGCAGGTGGGAGGCTTTTAAAAGTGTGATATCAAGAGCCCAGGAACAACATGTTCTTGTTAGGTGAAAAGTATCCCTTGTAAGTTTAGAGAAACTTGACTGACAAGAGACATTGAAGCTCCAGTCAAGAAAAAGAAGGAAACATACATTGGGTTTAGAAGGTTGGGGTTGATGACTGTAAAAAGTTTAAGAGTACTCTGAAGAGGGAAAACAAGATAGAATAGAGAAGGTATGAGATGGATCTAGCATGTAAAGTTAAGGAAAATCTCAAAAGGTTTCATGAATATGTAAGAGTAAAAGAGTAGCTCAGGCAAGAATTAGTCCCTTTAATTAACAGGGCGGCCTGTGTCTTAAACCACAGGAGATGTGTGGGATTTTTAACAAATAATTCTCCTTGATATTTACTGAGGAGAAAATCATGCTTGCTCAAATGGTAAGGGAAACAAGTATAAATGTTTTGGAGAACATTTGTATTACCAGGGAGGAGATATTTGCAGCCCTACACTGCATTAAGCTGGATAAATCTCTACACTCTGACTGATTGCCTACTTGGACTTGGGAAGCTAGAGGAGAAATTGCAGATGTGATGAGAGATCAAGATGAGGATGATTTGGCCCCAGGTGCTGGAGTATCAGAGGCTAGAATCGAGACACGATACAAGACTGAAATGAAGACAGGGTCCTAAACCAGATACTAAACGAAAATCCAAGGTTGAGCTGATGATTGAGCTGCGAACTTCAGTTCAGGTGCTCTTTAAATATTAAAATCCTGATGCCAGAACAAGGCCGCCAATTAGCAGGATGGGCCTGAATCTTTAAAGGGGCCTAGCCAGCTATCCATTTAACAGAGAGCTAGAACATCTATACCCTAGAGGCTGGCGCGGTCAGGTGCTTGTCAAAACAGGACCCTCTCCCCTATGGCCGACTCCTGCCAGCCCTGGCTGTTTGGAGAGATACTGATGGTAGTCATGGATGAGAGTGGGTCCAAGATATCCCTTTCAGGAACCCAGCGCTGTTCCTCAGATCCAAATTGTTCCCAGTCCATGAGGAACTGCCGAACACCCTGGACAGTTTGTGAATCCAGAATTCTTTTTACAGTGAAGACCTGTTCCACATTGACAATCCTAGGTGATGGTAGAACTGATGCTGGTGGGCTAAAGGACTGGTGCTTACAGGTTTTAATTTGGAAATGTGGAAGGTGGGATTGATCTTGAGGGTCTTGGGAAGCTGCAAGGTGTACTTTCTTGAGAACATTGAACTTGGGCACCAACTTCCCAGACTCCACCTGGAGAGGCAAATCCTAAGTAGACAGCCATACCTGTTGCCCAGGCTGCAAAGCTGATTCCTGTCTTCTCTTATGGTTAGTCATTATTTCAGCCTTCCTCGTCGAGGCCAACAAAATCTCCCCTGCCCGAGTCCATTTCTCCTTGCAGTGTCGGACGAGATCTTCGGCTGCAGGAACCCCAACCTCGGCCTCTTACTTAGGAAAAAGTGGTGGAGAATACCTAAACTGACATTTGAATGGGGATATCTCATGTGCAGAATGCTGTGGGTGACCTCTGCCCACATCAAATGTCGCACCACGCGTCTGGTTTTTCTGAGGCCTAGCATCTGGTTCACTCTATCTGGCTATTGGACTGTGGGTGAAACCTAGAGGAAAGACTCACTGTCGCCCCAATCAGCATACAGAACACCCCCCAAAAATGTGACGCAAATTGAGGATGCGATCCTACGCAACGTCTACCAGAAACCTGTGGATCCTAGAGACCTGGTGAAGGACAATTTCAGCCATCTCCATCGCAGATGGTAGTTTTTCCAAGGCAATGGATTTGTAGGCCTTCGGAAAACAATCTACAATTACCATGATGATGGTCTTCCCCTTGGAAGGTGGAAGATCCGTGACAAAGTCCATGGAATTGCACGCCCATGGCCTGTCCAGAACATATAGAAGGGAAGGAAATATTGAGGTGGGATGCGGGACATCTCACAGGCCTGCACGTATTGTCAGACCTCTCTTGCCATTCCAGGCCACCGGTATCTTCTCTTAATGAATTCGAAGGTCCTAGCAATCCCCGGGTGAATGGTCATTCTTGATGCATGTCCCATCGGAGTACCTGAGACCTGACTTGAGATGAACAGATGATCCAGAGAATCTCCCCTTGCACCTGGGCCTTGCAGGTAAGAATGTCGAATCCCCAATGAAAAGGTGCTATCACCTTAACTTGGGGCAAAATGATGGTAGGCAGCTCCTCTCTTTTGGGTTCATCGAACTGACAAGACAAGGCATACGGTTTCTGATTCTTTGACCCTGGTCGATAGGTCAGGACGAAGTTGAAGTAGTTAAACAAAAGACACTACCTGGCCTGCTTGGAATTCAGCCTCTTGGTCTCCTGAATATAAGCCAGGTTCTTGTGGTCAGTCCATGCAATAAAAGGGTTCTTGGCCCTTCAAGCCAGTAACACCATTCCTCCAAAGCAGACTTGACCGTGAGCAGCTCTCTATTCCTAACGTCAAAGTTCACCTCTACCGGGGATAGCCGCCTGGAAAAGAATGCACACGGGTGCAGTTCATTATCCAAAGGTGTCAGCTGAGACAGCACTGCACCCACTCTGACGTCCAAAGTATCCACCACCACGATGAAGGGAAGGTCCGGGTTAGGTGAAACCAAAATGTGAGCTGTCATGAATTGCTGTTTGAGCTCTGCAAAAGCAGCCTTCAATTCGGTAATCCAAACAAAAAGGCCTGTGGATCTCTTAGTTAGTGCTGTTAGCAGAGCCTCCACTAGCTGAAGTTCCTGATGAACTTTCTGTAAAAGTTTTCAAATCCCAGGAATCATTGGACTTGTTTCACATTGGATGGTTGTGGCCAATCTCTGACTGTTTATGTCTTAGAAGGGTCCATCTTGAGATTGCCATTAGAGATGATAAGGCCCAAAAACGAAATGGTAGTTACACAAAATTCGGATTTCTCCAGCTTGACATAAAGTCCATGATCTAGAAGCCTTTTAAAGGTATTCCTGGCGTGAGTGACATGCTCCTCCATGGACTTCGAGAAGATTGGGATATCATCCAAGAAAATGTCCTGGAGCACGTTGTTTATAAAGGCCAGGAAAACTGCTGGAGTGTCCGTGAGGTCAAAGGGCATGACAAGGCACTCATGGTGTCCTGTTGGTGTGCTGAATGCAGTCTTCCACTTGTCACCCTCCTTTATGCAGCCCAGATTGTACGTACTCCACAAGTCTAGCTTTGAGAATACTCTTTGAGAATCTCAGATAGAATGGGGTAACGATTTTTGGCCTTTATGAACTTCAGCCCTCTATAATCAATGCATGATCGCAGGCTCCTGTCCTTTCTCTTTACAAAGAAGAAGCCTGAATCAACCTGTAAGGTGGAAGGCTGAATGAATCCCATGGCAAGAGCCTCCTTTATGTACTTCCGCATAGCACTTCTGTCCGTGCCTGAGAACGTGTAAAATCGACCCTGCTGAGGACAAGTACCAGACAGTAGATCTATAGCACAGTCGTTGGGTTGGTGCGGTGGAAGAGTCAAGACCTTTCCCCTGTTGAAGGCCTCTTCCAAATCCTTGTAGACAGAAGGGTTTTTGACCAGCTTGGGTGCTGCAACTACGCCCGAACCTTCCTCAGAGGAATGCTCCTGAGGCCCCTTAGGTAGTTGGGGTGATTCAGCAGCCTTAGTCTCCTTCATAGGTTCACTAAAGTCTTAGTTGAAACAGACACCAAATCACAGTCCAAATCCTCATCCGTATCCTCAGACAACTGCAGCAAGGTACAACAAATGGTCTTTGTGCTCCTGGCATTAGGCTCCATGGTCTACGTTTAGGAGCCCTTGCGAGACGGGACCTGGCAACTGAATCCCTTAGGCTTGACTACGAGAGCTCCCAACTACTTGGTCACCTCCTTGGCTTGCTTCTGAACTACAGAAGCTCTCTCTCTAGTTCCAGCACATCCCCGACTAGACACGGTTGGGACTCGCGTGGTCCTGTTGGATGGAGCCAGCTTGTCTGCTCTTGGAGGCAGGATTGGGTCTCCCAAAGGTTCCAGGTTACCCCAAACAAGAGTATGCCTCCTTGTCATCCACTGGTCTCAGGAGAGTCTGGGGGTCGGAACACCAAGCCGAAGACATATACCTCTTGTAATGACTGGACCATGCAGTGATCCTCCCTTCTTTCCATTTCATGGAAGGGTTACGCTGGGACAGCCAAGGGTGCCTGAGGATCAGGGGTATGTGAGGAGAGTCGATGATATGGAAACTAATGTCCTCTGCATGTTCCTCATCCTCATCTGCAAAATTGATGTCTGCTGCAGGAACTGCCCAGAACCAAAAGGACAACCGTCCAGGGCTGTTGCAGGCATGGGCTGTCTCAATTCCTGCAGAAATATGTTGAGACGACAGGCAGTCCCAAAGTCCAGGAAATTACTGGCTACCCCTGAGTCCACAAAGGTATTCACTGCTTGTTGGTTCTTACCTCAGGAGATCTCCACCTTCAGCATGACACCAGAATCAGTAAGGTTAGGACAAGTGGCTGCTACCATCACAGTCCTCCCGACATTGGATGGTCTTAGCAGTAGACTATCAGTCGGCTGCAGCTTCAGACATTTGGCCTGCAGATGACATGCTTCCCTGCGGTAATAGCAGCAACCTCGACCCCGACACCGAGACCTCCCATCGGTGGAGAGTCTTGTGCAGCCAATTTGCATGTGGTCGACAGGATCCTGAGCAGGAGACGGGCTGGTCATTGTCTGAGCTCAAGAAGTGGAACTGCACTGCATTGAGACCAGGCTTGGGCTAGCCCTCTTTGACCTCTTGAGGTAGTCCCACTCTCGCTCCCCCAGGCAATTATCAAGGCGGATGGATTGATTGATCAGAACCTTTAAGTCTTCTACCAGCTCTTCCAAGGCAAGGGCATCTTTAGTTCACCTCGGAGTCCGTTGCAGTACATAGTGGTCAAGGCCTCCCCTTTCCAGCCACTCTCCTAAACCAAAGTCTAATATTCAATAGTGTAGTTGGCTGCTGAACAACTACCTTGATGCATTTTCATCAGACGGTCCAAGGCTGTGTTTGCTCTGGCGGGATGGTGGAACACCCTCCTAATGACATCCACAAATTCCTCTGAATCTGAGCAAATTCCTGGACCTCTGCTCCCACTGCGTGGTGGCCCCTGTAAGGCCTTTCCTAGTCAAGAGAGAGATCATGAAGGCCACCTTTCCACGCTCCCTAAGGAACCGGGATGGTTGGAGATCAAACACCAACAAACACTTCAGTGTAGAAGCAGCAGCAAGAGCCTGGGTCACTGCCAAATCTCTCCAGGATTAGAAGATGGACTGATTCCACAGAGCGACTGAAAGCCTCACTTGAGTGACTCTGGCTTCCTCCTTGCGACAGATGGCACATTATGACCTGGAGGTCCAGTATCTCCATACTCTGTCTAGAAATTTTCTTGCTGTGGCTGGCCACAAGAGACTCTTACACCCCAATAGGTCTATGTTAAGCTCAATGGTACTGTGACAAGAGACCTAGATGAGGATGGTTAGGACCCAAGTGCTGCAATATCCAAGACTAGAATCGAGTCATGATATGAGATTGAAACGAAGACAGGGTTCTAAACCAGACTCTAGGTGAGAATCCAAAGTTGAGCTGATGATTGAGCACCGAATCGCAGTTCATGGCTGCCAATTAGAGGATCGGGCCTGAATCTTTAAAGGGGCCTAGCCAGCTATCCCTATTCCAGAGAGTTAGAGTGTCTAAACTCCAGAGGCCGGCGTGGTTGGGTGTGTGTCGTAACAGCAGAGGCCCTTCTGGAGATATGTGCTTAAACATTAGCCACTGGAAGTTAGCCAATGTTGTTCTGTTGTTTAAAAAAAAGACAGCAAGGGTACACCAGGTAATTATAAACTAGTCAGCCTGACATCAATAGTGGGGATGTCAGTGGAGGAAATCTGAATGACAGTATCCACAAAGATAGATAGACAGAACCTGATTAGGAGGAGACACCATGGCTTTGTGTGTGGAAAATTATACTTGACAAACATTTTAGAGTTTATTTGAAAAGCTCAATGATTGGACCTTAGCAGGGCCTTCAACAACATCCCACATGGTAAGCTAGTCTTCAAGGTTAGATCCCATGAAATTCTGGGTGAGCCAGTTAGATGGAAACAAATGCAGCTTGGAGGTAGGAAGCAAAGAGTAGTTGGAGGTTGAAAATTGTTCTTGGAATGGAGACCACTGACTAGTGGTGTTGGGATCCTTGTTATTCATTATTTATGTCAATTATATGCCTGCAAATACACAATGCTTGAGCTGTAAGTTGCAGTGACGCAAATTTAGAGGTGTTGTTGATAGTGAAGAATGTTATCATTGATAACAAGGGGATCTTAGTCAGTAGGGAAGTGGCCCAAGGAGCAGCCAATGGATTTCAATACAGATCAGTGTGAAGCAATGCATTTCGGAAAGTCAAGCCAGCATAGCACCTTTACCATAAATGGTAGGGCACCAGGGAGTGTAATGCCACAGAGGGACCTGGGAATATAAATGCATAATTCATTGAAGATAGTGTAACAAGTAGATAAGTTGATGAAAAAGGCATTTAGCACACTGTCCTTCATCGGTCAAGTCACTGAATATAGGAGTTAATACATAATGTATAAGTCCTTGGTGACGCTGAACTTGAGTGCTGTGACAACCCTGTTATAGGAAAGACGTGGTTAAACAGGAAAAAGATTTATAAGGATATTGCCAGGAATATAGAGTCTGAGTTAAAGGGAAAAATTGGCTATGTTAGATCTTTATTCCTTCAATTTTTGGAGAATGAGGGGTGACTCTATTGATGTGTATAAAATCACAAGGGGCATAGATAAGGTGAACCTTTTCTCCAGGATAGGGGAGACCAAAACTGGAGGACATACAGTAGGTTTAAGCTGAGAGGAGAAAGATTAAAAAGGGACTGTGGGTCAGCTTTTTCAGAGGGGATCTAAGTATATGCGATGGGTTGTCAGAGGAAATACTTGAGGCAGGTACAATAATTTCATTTAAGAAGCATTTGGACAGGTACATGCAAAGCTGTGGTTTAGAGGGAGATGGGCCGAACATGGGAAATTGGAACTAGATGGCTGGCATGGAGTTGTTGGGCTGAAGAGCTTGTATCTGTGCTGTACTGAGCCTGTATTGCTCTATAACACAATGACTTTCAGTGGCTGTGTTAAAAAAATTATCGATAACATCTTAAGACATAGGAGAATAATTAGGCCATTCAGCCCATCAAGTCTGCTCCACCATTCAATCATGGCTGATTTATTTTCCCTCTCAGTTCCATTCTCCTGCCTATTAATATTTTCATCTGGCTACTCCTGATGCAAATTGGAACCAGCCTTCCTCTACTACGTTGTCGTCGTCGTCTGAACCCTTGGTGCCCAGTTGGCACATGGGGCCTCCACGAGGGTCTTCCTTTTCTACCCCAACTCTCAACTCGTGTCACCCCACTCCAAGTGGTTCAAAACCTTGCTTAATAATATGGGCCAATTCATGGAACCACTTTGATTTTCTTCCTGTAGTTTGCTTTACAGAATATTAAATATTCAAAATACATTCATCCCTGTATAAAACTCAAAAGAAATATATATAGTTAATGATTTGAAATAGCAACGTTCCTCAGTTGCCAAAATTCTACCAAGGTTTGTTAATCATCCATTTCAGTACCTTCTAATATATAAATATCTATAAGACATACTCGCCAATTCATACATTATTTATGATTCACAATTTTCTTTTTTTCTTTTTAGCCTTGTGATTACTTTAGATTTAAAATACTGCAGTTACCTCATCCTTGAGGTATAAATGTCAATGTCAGATTTAGAGACCTGCTCGATTATTGACCTTCAAACAACAGCTTGGTATTTTAAGAGAACGGTTAAATATAAATATCTTTCCTACCTATAGTACCGATCATCTTTGTAAGGAGTCAGTTCATCCTTTAAATCCATGTAAGCGCCTTTCACCTTCTTGTAGAAATATTTCAGTTCCCTGTAGAGAGGATTTTCAAAGGAAAGGTAATCTGCCTCCATAGCTTGCTCCTTCTAGTACATCAGCAATCCTCTTTCAGCTTTTGTAACCTCTGGAAACAATGAAGTCATCAGAATCCAAGGAAACATCGCCTTTATTTTTTTGTATTGAAAGCAGATCATCCGGCCTTTTGTTCAGATGTGATGATGATGTCGGGTGGTAAAATATACAGAGCCATCTGTGCATGGATGAGATGCAAACTGCAGTTCTGGCAGCTCAGTGATACAAACAGTGAGCAGGCACATTAACCCTTTCCATCCATCCTCACGTCACTGCTGCCTGAATGCAGCACGTCCATTCATCTCCAAGAGGGCAGTATTTGAACTGAAAATAACAATGTATATCCCTGTTGTTCTACCAGACAGACCTAACTCATACATCTCAGTGAAAAGATCATGCGTCTTTGAACAGCCATCCACATTTTATTTTGGATGTTCATATCCCAGTAGTAGTTCATATTCACAGGGATTAGAAGTTTTGGAATAAAGATCCTTAAAATAAGAAGACAGAGGGAGATGAAAAGAAGCACACAATATAATCAGAGATACAGAATTGCAGATGTTGGAATATGGAGCAAAAACAATTTGCTGGAGGAACTCAGCAGGCTGAGCAATATCTGTGGAGGCAGAGGATATATAATGTTTCAAGTCATGATCCTGCATCAGGACTGAGAATGGAAACAGGAGGTAGCCAATATAAAGAGGGAGACAGAGTTTATAAACAATAGTGTAGCAGTTACTGAAAACGACTCAGGGACTAAGAATGGGGGATTGACACTATATGACGTGCTATCCACAATAACGAAGTTCCAAAGTTCAAAGAAGTACGTTCGATCTCTTATTACAAAACCAGCAAAGACAAACAGTGTTGTGCCAATACAAAACTAGCAATATAGCAAAATAAGCGATATAATAATGACATAACAGTGATCTAGTGGTAGCACTAGCATTCTAAGAAGTGTTCTAAGAGCAGTCAACAGAAAAAATCACCCAGACCTCTTTAACTGCAGCCTGACTAAATTGAACTTAGGCAAAGCATGAATATATAACTACACATTCACTTTTTTGCCCCAACCCATGTGATACATTATCCACAATAAACATGCAAAGCAAAATACAGACAGACAGACAGAAAATAGGTAAATGGCTCCTGCAGATAGGTGGATCCAGACAAGAGGCCTATCACCCACATAGTATATCCACATGGTCTCCAATCCCCTTCTCTTCCTTTACCCTGCTATCCATCTCCCCACCATCCCTCTTTTTCCTTATTCAACTCAACCCATTCCTTTCTTAACAGGTTCCATTGCCTATTGCTGGTCCCACCTATAACCTCCCCGCCCCAGCCTCTGTCACTAACTCCACCCTTCCCTCCCTGCCTGACCTCATCTGCCTATCAATCCCTCTTCATCTAGATCCATCTATCACTTTCCAGCTCCTGCCTCCGTACCAGACGCTCACCTCTTTGTACTGAATACCTTCCCCGTGTACGTTCTCAGTTCTGATGAAGGGTCTCAACCAAAAATATTGACCATCCTTTGGCCTCCTCAGATGTTGCCTAACACATCGAGTACCTCCAGCAACTTATCCTTTGCATGCAGAATACTTCATTGACTGAACCACAGCAGGGGGTTAATGCTAGAACTGAGCACAACACTAGTTAGACCACAGCTTGAGAATGGTGTAGAGTTCTAGTCACCATGTTGCAGCATGTGTAGTTACACTTATGAGAATATTGTCAGGACTAGATAACGAACTGTTTATTTTAGCAGAGGGGCTAAAAACCAGAAAGGCAGAGATTTGACTCCAGAGGACTGGAAAATTACATATGTCACACCACTCTTTTAGAAGGGAGGAAGGCAGGTAACTGAACTGGCAGTCAGGGAGCACTTTGGCTCCAATGACCATAATTCTACTAGTTTTAAGGTAGTGATGGGAAAGGACAGGACAGGTCTGCAGGTTAGGGTGCTAAACTGGATCAGGGCTAATTTGGGGGGAATTAGGAAGGATCTAACAGAGCTTAATTAGGTGAGCCTGTTTGAAGGGAAAGGAATGAACAGTGAGTGGGAGACGTTTAAGAGTGTGATATCAAGAGTCCAACAGTAGCATACTCCTGTTAGGGTGAAGGGAACCTCACAAGTTCAGGGAAGCTTATTTGATGAGAGATATTGAGGATCTGGTCAAGAAAAAGGAAGCATACATAGTGTTTAAGAGGTTGGTGATGAGTGAATACACTGATGGCAATAAAAGATTAAGATACATTTGAGGGAAATCAGAATGGTAAGGAGGTTATGAAATGGATCTGGCAAATAAAGTTAGGGAAAATCCGAAGAGGTCCATAGATATGTTAAGAGTTAGAAGGTAGCTAGAGAGACTAGGTTCCCTCAGAGACTAGCAGGGCTGCTTATGTCTTGAACCACAGGAGAGGGATGGGATTTTGAATTTTCTCTTCAATGTTTATGAAGAGAAAATCATTGTTGCTCAAGAGATAAGGGGAATAAGTGGAGATGTTCTGGAGAACATTCACATTCGCAGGGAGAAAGCATTTGCAACCTTATAATGCATTAACATGGATAAGACTGCAGAGTGCACCCTCAGAATTTGTGACAGGCTAGAGGAGAAATTGCAGAGGCCATTGCGGAGATGCTTGCATCGTTGTTAACCACTTGTGAAGACTAGAAGGTGGCTCGTGTTGTTCCATTATTTAAGAAGTGTAGCAAGATTAAGCCGGTCAGCCTGACCTCAGTGGTGGGGAAGTTACTGGAGGGAACTCTGAGGGACAAGCTCTTCAAGTATTTGGATAGACAGTCTGTTAGGAGTAATCAGCATAGCTTTGTGTGTGGAAAATCATGATGAACCTTTTAGAGTGTTTTGATATAGATGAGATTAGGGCAGTAGAAGTGGTCTGTTTGGATCTTAGCAAAGCCTTCACTAAGGTCCCACCTGGTAGGTTGGTCTGCAAGGTTTGGTCCCATGGAATCCAGGGAGAGCAAATGAATACAAAGTTGGCTTAGAGTTGGGAAGCAGATGGTGGTGGTTGAATGTGGTTTCTTGGAATGGAGGCCAGTGGCTAGTGGTGTGTTGCATGGATTAGTGTTGTTCCTCTTTGGACCTTCTTTCCTCTTCCGGGGTCATGAGTTTGTATTCTGGTTAACCCTTTACATACCTTATGCTCGGTTTCAGTACTATGGATAAGATTATTAATTTGGTTTCTTGGAATACAAATGGTTTAAACCACCCGATTAAATGGAAGAAAATTTTTAAAGTATTCCATAGGATGAATGCTCACATTATCTTTGTACAAGAAACTCATGTCCGGAAAGAGGATAATCAACATTTTTTAAGGTTCTGGATGGACCAACAGTACCACTCGAATTCACAGGCCAAAGTAAAAGGCGTTTCTATTTTTATAGATCTGTCAATTTCATTTTTGCATCATGAGACGGTTTCAGATCCGAATGGTAGATTTTTGTTAATTACTGGTTTGTTATTTCACAAAAAAGTTGTTATGCTTAATGTTTACTCTCCAAATGTTGATTGTCCCTAATTTTTTAAGCATCACTTTACATCTCTTCCTAATTTGAATGATTATATGTTGATTATGGGCAAAGATTTTAACTGCTGTTTAAATCCTCTGATGGATAGATCCATGTCCAATCAAGTACTTCCAAATAAATCAGCTACTCTTATTAACTCTTTTATGATTGACTCTGGAATCTCAGAAATTTGGAGATTCTTGCATCCCAATGAGAAAGAGTTTTCATTTTTTTCATATGTATATCATCACTATTCAAGAGTTGATTATTTTCTTATTCACTCTCGGTTAATTCGACTTGTTATTGACTGCAAATATGATTCCATTGCTGTTTCCGATCATGCGCCGTTGAAACTACCTATTAAGTCAAAGGATACATCTTCTAGTTCTAGACAATGGAGAGTTAATACCACTTTGCTTCAGGATTCGGATTTTGTTAATTTTATTGAGGAACAGATTAATTTTTTCTTTACAACGAATTTTATGGAGGGAATTTCCAGCGGGACATTATGGGATACTTTTAAAGCATATATTTGTGGACAAATTATTTCATATACTGCTGGATTAAAAAAGCGAAATAATAATGAAATACTTAAACTGGTTGACAAGATCAAACAAATTGACAAGAAATATTCTATAGCTCCTAATCAGGAGTTTTACAAAGAGAGAGTTGAACTTCAAATGGAACACAGTCCATTACTATCATCTTCGATTGAAAGCCTATTAATTAAAACTAAGAGTCAATTCTATATACATGGTGATAAAACTGGGAAACTATTGGCTAATCAATTGAAATCAGCTTCGGTTAAGTGCCAGATTGTTAAGATTCGTAAAAAAGATGGTACTCTGATGGTTGACCATGATGACATAAATAAATCCTTTCAAGAATTTTATACCTCTCTATATCAATCAGAATTTCCTGATGACTCCACTATAAGGCATGAATTTTTAAAGAAATTGAATACAGCTATTCCAAAATTATCATCCAATGAACGTTTAAAACTAGATGTACATATTACGGTACGAGTCTGTGGTGGCCAGTGCTATCATGTTTGCTGTTGTGTGCTGGGGCAGCAGGCTGAGGGTAGCAGGCACCAACAGAATCAACAAACTCATTCATAAGGCCAGTGATGTTGTGGGGATGGAACTGGACTCTCTGACGGTGGTGTCTGAAAAGAGGATGCTGTCCAAGTTGCATGCCATCTTGGACAATGTCTCCCATCCACTACATAATGTACTGGTTGGGCACAGGAGTACATTCAGCCAGAGACTCATTCCACCGAGATGCAACACAGAGCGTCATAGGAAGTCATTCCTGCCTGTGGCCATCAAACTTTACAACTCCTCCCTTGGAGGGTCAGACACCCTGAGCCAATAGGCTGGTCCTGGACTTATTTCCTGGCATAATTTACATATTACTATTTAACTATTTATGGTTTTATTACTATTTAATTATTTATGGTGCAACTGTAACGAAAACCAATTTCCCCCGGGATCAATAAAGTATGACTATGACTATGACTAGAAGAAATAAAAAATGCTATTTCTTTGATGAACTCAGGTAAAGCACCTGGCCCAGACGGATATACAGTAGAATTTTTAAAATTTTTCTCTACTATACTGATTCCTTGGCTATGTAGAATTTTTAGGGATGCAGTATCTATAGGTAATTTACCACAATCTTTTTATCGAGCTTCTATTTCCCTAATTCTCAAAAAAGATAAGGATCCTACTGAATGTGCATCTTATAGGCCTATATCTTTGTTGAATGTGGATTCTAAGATTTTTTCTAAAATATTGGCAACGAGATTGGAGAATGTATTGCCTCAAATTATTTCTGCTGATCAGACTGGATTTATTAAAAATCGTTACTCTTTCTTTAATATTAGGAGATTAATGAATATTGTTTATACTCCTTCATCCAGAACTCCAGAATATGCCATTTCATTCGATGCTGAGAAAGCCTTTGATAGAGATCAATGGACATATTTGTTTAATACGCTTGAGAAATTTAACTTTAGTCCGATATTTATATCTTGGATTAAATTGATATATCTTACTCCTTTGGCTTCGGTATTTACTAACAATCAAAGATCTCCCTTCTTTCATTTATTCCATGGTACTAGGCAGGGTTGCCCTCTTAGTCCATTACTATTCGGCATTGCCTTGGAACCGCTAGCTATCGCTATTTGTGACTCCCCTAATATATTTGGTATTACCTGTGGAAATGAGACACATAAATTATCACTATATGCAGATGATCTACTATCTGATGGCGACGGAGGGAGGAGAAGATAGCGGCGCGACACAGCGCGCGCAGCCCCTCTGGTGAAATGATATCGTATTTGTTAAATAGGGGCCGTGCACAATCCTGATTTGATGGAGATGGACGAAAGAAGCACGGAGGAACATCTGGAGAAACTTCAGAAATGCCCGGTTCGCTGCCACTGCTACTGTGTGATCGAGAATCTCCGGAGGGAAGGCCCCAAATCCTCAGCTTTGCCTGTTGCTGGTGGCCGGGGATGGGGTCGAAGCGCTTGGCAGAGATGGTGTTCGGTGCTCGGTCAGAGGGCTGGTCGGAGGCTCAAAGTTTTCAGACAGACTGAGAGTTGGACTGTGGTCGGGTGCTTCCAGGATGCTGCATCGGCAGGTTTGCGGCGCTGGAAGCTTATGGCAGGGAGAGTTTTCTTCCTTCTACCATCTGCGTGAGATGTTGGGACTTTCGAGAGACTTTGAGACTTTTTTTTTTAACTATGCCCATGGTCTGTACTTCTATCAAATTACGGTATTGCTTGCACTGTTGTAACTATATGTTATAACTTTGTGTTTTTTGTCAGTTTTTCAGTCTTGGTCTGTCTTGTGTTTCTGTGATATCACACTGGAGGAACATTATTATTTCTTAATGCATGCATTACTAAATGACAATAAAAGAGGACTGTGTGTCCTCATAATCTAATCTATTATATATTTCTGACCCGGGGAAATCCATTCCGGCAGTATTAACTCTGCTTGCTCAGTTCAGTGGTTTTTCTGGTTACAAATTGAATCTAGGTGAGAATGAACTTTTTCCATTAAATATGCAGGCTCCCATTTATAGATGTTTACCATTCAGAGTATTTACTGACTATTTTACTCATCTGGGAGTTAAAATTGCTAAGAGACATAAGGACTTATGCAAGCTCAACCTTTTACCGTTAATTAGTCAGGTTAAACAATTTATTACTAAGTGGTCCCCATTGTCTCTATCACTGATTGGCCGAATTAATGATATTAAAATGATTATTTTACCTAAATTTTTATATCTGTTTCAAGTGATACTAATTTTTATTCCTAAATCTTTTTTTGATACTATTGATTCTAAAATTTCCTCTTGTATATGGCAGAATAAAAATCCCAGGTTAAGCAAAAAATATTTACAGAAGTCCAACAAAGATGGTGGTTTAGCATTGCCTAATCTAAGATTCTATTATTGGGCAATTAATATTCAATATTTAATATTTTGGACACAAGATTGGAATATAATTCCAAGTCCACATTGGGTAAACCTTGAAGGTCACTCTGTACAAGGGTTCTCTTTGGCTTCCATTTTAGGAACTTCACTTCCTTTTGTATTATCTAAATCGAATAAACAAATGGTTAATCCAATAATTAAACATTCATTACGAATATGGTATCAATTTGGTAAGTTTTTTTTGGTTTGAACAAATTTATAATATCAAGCCCTATTATATCTAATTTTTTTCAACCCTCGGTGATGGATCAAGCCTTTTTGACATGGAAAGTGAAAGGTATAACATGTTTTCATGACTTATTTCTGGATAATTGTTTCATGTCTTTTGAACAGTTACCTAATACATTTAATTTGCCCAGATCCCATTTTTTTAGATATTTACAAATAAGAAACTTTTTAAGTATCATGCTGCCTACCTTCCCGATCCCATACCCTACTGATATTATCGATAAAATTTTAAGTTTAAATCCCTTTCAGAAGGGATTAATAGCATCTATTTATGGTATAATTATGAAATTACAGCCAGGTACATGTGATAAAATTAAAAATGAATGGGAATGGGAAAGCCTACCTATAGAGAAATGGGACAAAATTTTTCAATTAGTTAGTTCTTCCTCTATATGTGCCAAACATACGCTAATACAATTTAAAGTAGTGCATAGGGCCCATATGTCTAAAGATAAATTAGCCCGTTTTTATTCCCATATAAGCCCTATTTGTGACAGATGTCACTCTGAGGTGACTTCCTTAACTCATGTTTTGGTCCTGTCCTCTTTTGAAAAAATTCTGGAAAGATATTTTTGATATTATCTCAACAGTTTTGCGTTTTGATTTACAACCCCATCCTATTATGGCAATTTTTGGTTTGCCAATAATAGAACATAGATTTTTATCCGCTTCAGCCTTTCAGATGATCGCATTTGTTACTTTAATGGCCAGAAGATCCATTTTATTGAACTGGAAGGAGACCAATCCTCCTTCCACATTTCAATGGTTTTCCCAAACTATATTATGTATAAATTTAGAAAAAAACAGAAGTGACATTTTTGATCCTTCGGTTAAATTTGAAGGGACTTGGAAACCATTTATTCAACATTTTCATATGATGTAATTTGACCTTTCCGAATCCTTCTTATTAACTTAAAATATATGAATAGAGGAGCGGAGTTGACGACATTACTGAACGTGCTCGGTTTAAGATATTGGTCCAGCCTTGTTTTGTTCCGTTTTCTTTTTTTGGGGTTTAGTATTTAGTTTCTTTTTTTGGGGGGGTTTTCTTTGTATTTTTTTCTTTTTTCTCTATGATTAATTATATTAAGAGTTTGGAAGTCTATTATACTTGTATTATTTAAAATATTTTTGTACATGCTTATCAACAATAAGATTATTCCAATCTCTCTGTATCAATATTGTTATTCTGTTTATAATTTTGGAAAATTAATAAAAAGATTTAAAAAGAAAGAAAGAAAGGATTAATGTTGGAATCCTTGAAATTTGTTATCTATATAAATGTTTTGGATGACAATGTTCGAGGCTTGATCAGCAAATTTTGGGATGATACGAATTAAGAGGTCTTACTTATAGTGAAGACAATTATCATAGATTACAGAGGATCTTGATCAGTTAGAGAAATAGATCAAGGAGTGGCAAATAGATTTCAATGCAGTATGAGGCAATGCATTTGTTAACTGGAAAGCATGCAGAAAAGATTTACAAGCATCTTACCAGGACTACGTGCCTGATTAATAGCAAAAAGCCAGGCTGGATTTTAACTCCTTGGAGCATAAGAGATTGAGGGTTGACTTCATAGAAGTTTATAGAATCATGAGGAGCATAGATAAGTTGCATGGTAGCAGTCTTTTCCCTAGGAAATAGGAGTCTAAATCTTGGCGGCATACGTTTAGGATGAGAGGAAAAAGATTGAAAAGAGACGAGAGGTAACTTTTCATGTAGAGGATGGTGGATATAGCCAGAAGAATAATCTGATTAGGAATACAGTAGTCAGTATGCTTTTGTGAGGGGCAGCTCATGTCTCACAAGCCTGATTGAATTATTTGATGATGTGACAAAACGCATTGATGTAAGTAGAGCACTGGAGCCTTAAGTAGATAGGTTAAACGACCTAGGGTTTTTCTCTTTGAAGCGAGGAAGGATGAGAGGTGACTTCACAGAGGTGTACAAAATGATAAGAGGCATAGGTAGAGTGGATAGCCAAAGACATTTTCCCGGGTGGAAATAGCTAAAATACACAAGGGTATAATTTTAAGTTGATTAGAGGAAAGTAATTGTAGTAAAGTAAAGGAGGGATGTCAGAGGTAAGTTCTTTACAGAGAGTGGTGGGTCATGGAAAGAACTGCCAGGCCAGAGGGGGCAGGGTTCAGGCAAACACATTGAGGACATTTAAAAAAAACTCTTAGGTAGCCACATGGATGATAGAAAAATAGAGGGTTGTTTAGGAGGGAAGGCTGAGATTGATCATAGAGTAGGTTCAAAGATCAGCACAACATGGTGGGCCAAAGGGCCTGTACAGTGCTGCAATGCTCCACGTTCTATCTTCCATGTCCACCTTAAACTTCCGCTGACTAGTTTAATAGAAACTGAATAGAGGTGTTCTGCAAACTCATCATCCAAATTGCACTCGACTTTCCCAGTGTAGAATGGGTCTTCTTCCTCTTCTCTCTCCAATAACCAGGATCCAAACACTCCTTCCAGGTGAAGAGTAATTCAATTGTACAATTTTTCAATTTAGTACACTATGTTCATTGCACACAAAGTAGTCTCTCTACAGTTTCACAACCCTGAATGTTACAGTTCTTAAAATACACATCCAGGTACTACATGAATGTCATAGTCATAGGCAATAAAGCATGGATACCGGCCCTTTGGCCCACCGAGTCCATGCCAACCATGGTGTCCACCCATGAAGTCAATCTATGCCTCTTATCATCTTGTACATATCTATCAAGTCTCCTCTCATCCTCTGCTTCAAAGAGAAAGCCTAACTCATTCAACCTATCTTAGTAAGACATGCTGTCTAATCCAGACAGCATCATGGTAGGTCTCCCCTATAATGAGGCAACCAGAACTGAACGCAATATACCAAATGTGGTTTAACCAAGGTTTTAATAGAGTTGCAACATTACCTCATGGTACTTGTACTCAATCCCCTGACAAATGAAGGTCAACACACCATATGCCTTCTTAATCACCCAAACACTTGCACAGCAATTTTGACGGATCTATGGACGTGGAACCCAAGTTCCTGCTCTTCCTCCACACTGCAAAGAATTTTACCGTTAACCCCGCATTCTGACTTCAAATTCAACCTTCCAAAGTGAATCACTTAACACTTCTCCGAGTTGAACTCTATATGCCGCTTCCCAGCCCAGCTCTGCATCCCGTTAAAGTCCCAGTGTGATGTATGAGAACCTTCTACACTATCCACAACTCCACCAACCTTTGTGTTATCTGCAGATGTATGAACTCGCCCTTCCAGTTCCTCCACTTTCGGAGGTTATCTCTGATGGCAATCTGAGCAGTTGAGGATGTTTTGTCCTCAGTTTTCTTTTGCATTGATAATGTAAGCAAGATCTGATCTCTTCACATTCCTTCAGCAAATCCAAAGTTTACTGTAGTGTGCAGAATATAGCAAACTGTAACAATTCCGGTGTCAGTCTGGAGGATACTGAGGGTAGCTTCAGAACAATCAAGCAATCAATGAGCTTCAGGAGGGGATGACCTTTGTGGGTTTATAAAATTATTAGATGCATTGATAGGGTAATAGTCTTTTTTTTCCCAGGGTAGGAGAGTCCATGATCAGGTTTAAGATGAAAAGAGAAAGGATTCAGAGACGATTGAAAAAACAGAGTTTGACAGGTATGTGAACAGGAAAGGTTCAGAGAGATATGGGTCAAATAAAGCCAAATGGGACTAGCCTTGGTAGGCATGGACGAGTTGGGTTGAAGGGCCTGCTTTCGTGTTGTAGTACTCTGCGACATCAGACCTACTCTCTCAAGAATCAATCTTGTAGAACTTTGTAACACTCCCTCCATGGCAAAAACATTCTTCCTCGGAGAAGGGGACCATAACTGCCCACGTATCTGAGCAGGTCTCAAATCCTTTTGCAATGAAAACAATACAATCTTTGCATCCCTAAACATGGCTTTCTGCTTTATTTAGAGATAAAGCATGGAATAGGCCCTTCAGGCTGTGCTGCTGGCAAACCCCAAGTTAACCCTGGCCTAATCATGGGACATTTTACAATAACCAATTAACTGACTAATCTGTACACCTTTGGACTGTGGAGGGGAAACCAGAGCATCCAAGGAAGCCCACACATTCCACGGGGAATACATACAAACCCCTTACAGAGAACATCAGGATTGATCTCTGAACTCCAACACTCCAAACTGTAATAGCATCAGGGTGTTTATTGTCAATCAACACAATCAATGTCATGTGGTAATTTTGTTTAATAATCCCTTACACTGCACCTTAATAAAGGCCTTTCCTGATGTTCAAATCCATCACATCCACTTAGCTCACTGGATTCATTATAAAAATTATAAATTATAAAGAATTATTTATCTTTCATAAATCTACATTGTATCTAATTCTAGTCATTTGCTATATTAAACCTAACATCATTAATCTATGCAAATAAAGCTTTTTGTTTTAAGAAATTGCTTGGACCAGAATCTGAACTAAGATATTGGCTCCAGACAAGCAAACTTATGTTTGAAATATTACTAAGGGAGTATTACAAACATTCAACTAATAGAGTCATAGAAAAGTACAGCACAGAAACAGACTTTTCAGCCCATCTAGTCTGTACCAAACCATTTAAACTGCCTACTCACATTGACCTGCACTGGGACGACCCTCCATACCCCTACCCTGCACTGGGACTATACCCTCCATACCCCTACCATCTATATACCTATCCAAATCTCTCTCAAACAAACATTGAAATCGAGCTCACATGCACCGTTTGTGCAGGCAGCTCATTCCACACTCTCACAACCCTCATGTTCACCTTAAAATTTTCACCCTGAACCTGTGACCTCCAGTTGCAATCCCACTCAATCTCAGTGGGAAAAAGCCTGCTTGCATTTACCCTATCTATACTGCTCATAATTTTGTATACCTCTATCAAATCTCCTCTTAATCTTCTATGCTCCAAGGAATAAAGCCCTAATCCATTCATTTTTCCCCCATATAACTCAGGTCCTCCAGATCCAGCAACATTCTTGTAAATTTTCTCTGTACTCTTTCAACCTTGACATCTTTCCTGTAGGTGCTGGACCAAAGCTGCACACAATACTCTAAATTAGGCCTCACCAATGTGACATCCCATCTCCTGTACTCAATACAATACATTGATCTATGAAGGCCAATGTACTAAAAGCTTTCTTTACTACCCTGTCAACCTGTGACGCCACTTTCAATTCATCATGGATCTTTGTTCTACCACACTCGTTAGTGCCCTACCGCTTAGTATAAGACCGACTTCATTTTTCATAATTGATTTACAAATAAGGAATTTATTTCACACATTTTGTTAACATATATTCTAAACGAACTACATTGTTGGTTCTGATCATTTTTTTATTCCTTGAATCAACTTGTACAGCTGAGAAACAGACCTTCCACCCACGTGTAAACATCAGCTACCTAACCCGCTAACATTTACCGGGAAATTCTATAACCAAGTCACATCAGATTCAGGTTTATTATCACTGATATCCGTCGTGGTATTTATTTTGCGCAGCAGTAGAATACAATACTGTTAAGAAATAATTGACTTGTGCAGAATAGTGAGGCAGCGTTCGTGGACCGTTCAGAAATCTGATGGCGGTGAAGGAGAAGCTGTTCCTAATATGTTGGATGGGTGTCTTCTGTGCATCCTCCTGATGGTAATGAGGAGAGGAAATGTCCTGAGTAGCGCAGATCCCTCATGAAGGATGCCGCCTCTTTGAGGCATCTCCTGTGAAAGATGTCGTGGGGAGTAGTGGCGCAGTGCTGCTGTTTTGAGGAAGTATTCAGCTGATTTTTTTTATATATATATATATATATATATATAGAGGTCTGGCGTGCTGCCTAGACCCCCCGTCCCGGATTCTGATCGCCGGATGAGCGATCCCTGCGGCGACACGGACCGGACCGGACCGGACCGGACTGGACTCAGGGCCCAGGGGAGCGAGGGAGGCCGGCCGATCGATCGCGCCTGAATTGACGAGCAGAGGCGACGCAGCGGTTACCCAGAGTGCCCCACGCGCTGCCCGCCCTTCCGCCGCGCTCGAAGATGGCTGCCATGGAGGGTGCGCTGAATGTGTTGGGCCAGCGGTCGTCGGGAGACTCGGTCCGGACACAGAACGGTGAGAAGGAGTGGGTCTCCTCGTTGGGGTGGGTGGGCATGATGGCGAGAACGCGGTGGGGAAGGGGCGCGGAGGGGTGAGGGGGAAGCGCGGCCCTACGGCACACACGTGGTTGGGAATGTTCCAGAACCTTCTGTAGACCGGGAGAGGGGAGAGCTGGAGGGGGGAAGGTGGTCGGTGCACCCTGCGCGGCCCCGCTCCCCGTCACGCCCGGTGCTGGGTCTGCTGCAGTCGCTCCCTGCACCTCCCCAGGGCTCAGTGATGTCTGAAAGAACTGCGAGGATATCTAGGCATAGAAACAGCGTTCCTCCTGCACCACCACTTCTGCCTACTGTAGTCAAGGTATCACGCCTTGGATTTGACTGAACCCATATGTACTGTACTTACCGTTTCAAAAAAAACCTCTTAAGTTCTAAGAGAATTTAACCAGCTCAGCTGAAATCTCCCAACTATGTATTTTGGGTGAATATATAATAAAAAAGCCGTCATTTAAGATCTTGCCGATGTATTGTAGATCCAACCCTTTGGTTCCCTTTGAGCCCCACTACTTGTATTTTTAGAATGTCTTGAGACTTCGCTTAACCTGATCTGTCAGTAATATTTGTCCTAGTGTCCCTCTACACTCTCTGTACTACTGCTGTAAGTGTTCTACACCTACCACATAATTTTCTTAACATCTAGGGTCACTTGGACTAGTCCTTACCTTGAACATAGGCTATTCCTTAATCGTGTCATCAAAGCCTGTCACTTCTATGTGCTTTACGTATCTGATGCATCATATTATTCACCTGGTGTGTTAAATTGGCCTTGTTGAGGAGGTTTACTAATAAATTGTACTGATTTTGTCTTATTATTCACAGCATGGAGGGGTGCTGCGTTTGTACAGCCTCAACTGCATTTCACTACCTGGGCTGTGGTTTCCATGTGGGTCCAAGAAAACCAGTCAAATTAAACAGGGATTGTGGAGCAATATTTTTTAAGTTCAAAAATTTATGGACAATTGCACCCTTCATGCAATCACAGAAATTAATGGCACGTTTTCAGAAGACCTATTCTGTCACTTTCCATGTATTATGGCACGTTTAAGTGCACAATGGGGTTTGATTGGGCAACTTACTTTTGAGAGTGGGGGGCCAGAGGTGGGGAGGAACTCAGCAAGTTTAGTAGCATCGATGGGAGGAAAGGAATTGCCATGGTTTTGGGTTCAAGCACTGTATCGGGACTCTCCATAGTGCATTAATCTCTTCAATTTATCCCACTCTTTTTTATTGTGATACTTGGAAATTTTGTGTGCTTGCTTTTAGTGCCATCAGGTTGGAGGCTACTGTCCTCTTCCATCAGACTTCTCGGCTCTTTACCTCATCCCTCCCCCTCCAGGTTTCACCTATCACCTTGTTTTTCTCTCTCCCCTCACCCCAGCTTTTAAATTTACTCATCTTCTTTTTCCTCCTGGCCTGCTGAGTTCCTCCGGCATTTTGTGTGTGCTGAAAGGATACAAGTTAATACTTTGCCATAAATGAGGTGAAAATGAAGCCTGGAAAAACTCAAAAATGACCTTTCAGTACCTGAGAAGTTGTTTCCAACAGATTTTGGCTGATTTTTCAATTTTTAACTTCAGGTTTCCAGCATCTTAGTTTCCTCTTAGTTGTATTGATATAGAACAATTACTGAAGGGTTGGATATTATATTTCAGTAGTTTATCCTAGTTTGCCATCTTGTACTGAAAGTTTTTTCTTGTTTTTTTTTTAAATGTACAGTGATGGCAGCAGCCTCCATTGCCAATATTGTGAAAAGCTCCTTGGGACCAGTTGGTCTGGATAAAATGTTGGTGGATGATATTGGCGTAAGTAGAGTTCATTACATTGTTGATGTACTGTTATCAGAAAAGGGGTGAAACAGGAAAGGGGAGAAGCTAGCAGGTTGGGAGGGATGAATTCAGGCAGGCCAAGTTGTGGTGGTGGTGTGTCGATGTGGTTGGGCCAGATGAGAGAGGATGGGGCAGGATGCAACACCTTTGGCAGCCAGAATTGAGTGTTGAGGGGAATTGTGTTTGGTCCACTTGTTAAACACTGGTTTCCTATTGATGCAGTCTTGTCGTGTTGTTTACTCAAGTTGTTTGAAATATTAAAATATTTAGAAAGTAATCATTTGACTGTGGTTTGTCAGACACAATAAGGATTAGGTTTGGGATTACACGTAGTACAGTGTTTGGGAAAAGGAAGTATGATAGAACAGTAAAGCACAGTGCAGACCCTTCGGCCCGGATATTGTGCCAAGATCTATTTAATCCTTCCCTCCCATGTGCCCCTCCATTTTTCTTTCATACTTGTCTCTAAAATGACTGCAATGTATCTGTCTCTACCACCACTTATGACAGTGCATTTAATGCACCCACCACACCCTGTGTGTTTTTTAAAAAAAAGCTTGGGCATTCTCTTGGTATTTTCTTCCAATCACCTTAAAATTGTGCCTTTTAGCTATTTCCACCTTGGGGAAAGGCACGCTTATGAATGCCTGCCTTGTGGAATTCTGAAAGCAAAAATATCTAGATATTGGCTCTGTGCAGCAAAATGAATCAGCGCGGATGTTTTGGGTGGATGTGCTTTCAACAATTCACACACTTTCTGTTCTCGTTATGGATTAACAATTGAAATGTAAACTGCTTCTCTCTCTACATATGCTGCCTGTGCTAATGAGCATATGAGATTCTTTTTAAATGTTTCTACTGATGTCATGAAGCAGTACAAGGCTGAATTAAACATTCTCTTTTGACTGTGCATTATACATGTCCCTCCATATCCTGCATATCCATGTGTCTGTCTAAACCATCTAATGCCAATGTTGTAGCTGCTTCCACCGCTCCCTCTGGTAGCTTATTCCAGGCACCCACCACTCTCTGTGTAAAAAGAAACTTGGTCTACAGGCCTCCTTTAAGCTCTTTTAAAAACATACTGACTGCGCACCCAATCTATGCCTCTCATAATCCGAAAAAAAACTTTCACTAGGTTTCCTCTCAGTCTGACCCTCCAGAGAAAACAGTCCAAGGTTGTCCAAATTCTCATTACTCTCTAATCCAGACAGCATTCTGGTAAATCTCCTGTGCTCCCCTTCTAAAGCCTCAATGACCTTCCTGTAATGAGGTGACCAGAATACTCCCAACTTTGAGGTAACTAAGATTTTATGTGGCTGCAACATGGCTTTCTGATTCTTATACTTAATGACCTGACCAATGAAGGCAAGCATTTCTTTACATGTGTGACTACTTTCAGAGGGCTATGGACTTGGACCTCAATATCCCTCTAGAGCAGGGGTTCCCAACCTTCTTTATGCCAGTGAGCCCCTTCATTAACCAAGGGATTCGTAGACCCCAGGTTTGGAACCCCTGCCCTAGATCACTTCTGTTAGGGGAACTGCCATTTGGCTCCCTTACATTAAACCTCTCAAAGTGCAGCACCATACACTTGATCAGATAATATTCCAGCTATCATTTCTCCCACCCATATTTGTTTTTTATTCAGAGCTTTGGCATGGTAACAGGCCCTTCCAGCCCATTGTACCCATGGAGCAAATTAACCCACTAACCCATCCATCTGACTAATTGTTGTCTTTTGACAGCCCTCCACACTGTCCACAACTCCACCAATCTCTGTGTCGTTGGCAAATTTGCTAACTCATCCATCTACGTTTTCATCCAAATCACTTATATAACAACTAACCATCTGTAATTACTGTGGAATGCCACTGATCATGGACCTTCAGCGAGAATGACACCTTTCCATCACGATTCTTGTGTTCTTTGGGCAAGCCAGTCCTGTGGGTAAATCCAAACTGCCAGTTTATCATTGTTGAAGACCTGAGACAGAAGAGGCTACAGATACTTGAAATTATCAAAGACTTTCTATCATTACATGATGATGTAGTCACTGAAGCATTAAGTATAGGGGTGGTTGGCACTGATGGACATAATCCAAAGGGGAGAAAATTGTACTTGGTGGAAATGTGTGTTTTATGAATTGTAGGCCAAAATGTGTTCAATGCTACTTTCAGTAGCACATAAAAATTGAGATTTTGCCAGTGGGCATTTAATATTTAATTGTTTTCAGTAGCAGCACTGTATGGAAGTGGTGATTTGGGGCTAAGAGAAAAATATTGTGTTAAGGTTTCAATGAAAGTGTTGATTTTAAACGATCTGGGAGAATAAAATAAATCCCAGTGTTCAGAATACTTCCAAATGGTACATTCTTCTGATCTTGTACAGGATGTCACCATCACTAATGATGGGGCTACAATTCTCAAGATGCTTGAAGTAGAGCATCCAGCTGCCAAGGTATTATGTGAATTAGCAGATCTTCAAGACAACGAAGTAGGAGATGGTACAACATCGGTGGTGAGTACATTTTTATCAGAATTCCCGTTAATAATTCAATAATGGTGTAGTAAATGTTTATTGATTTTCTGCAATATTTTTGATTGGTTTATTTATTTTACCACAAATTGAAGGGTGGTTTGCATGTACAGTAAGCTCCAGGATTCAGGATTCAACTAATCTAAGCCAAACTGATCTGTTGTCTATATGCAGTCCTGTATGTTGATAGCAACGAAATATTTACTGAATAAGTTTACATGTAAACTTGATTAGTTTTAATCTAAAATGGAGTTTAAGCAACAAATATGGTGCCTATTACTCCAGAGGATCAAGGGTGATAAGCTTGGTGACTACGGGTCTGTGTGCCTAAAATCAGCGGTGGGAAAGTTGTCGGGGAATCGGATTGAACTAGAGATGGAAGGATGGGGATTAATTGAAGGCAGCATGGTTTTGTTTTGGGGAAATCATGTCTGATCATTTTGATTATTTGAGAAAGGCGGCAAAATGTGTTCCTATGTAGTTGATATGGTGTACATGAACTTCAGTAAGGTTTTGACAAGGTATCACATGGGAGATTGGTCCAAATGGCCTGTGGTATCCAATGCAAATCTTAGATTGGATTCAAAATTAGTTTGGGAATGAGAGAAAGTGATGGAGGGTTGTTTATCTGATCAGAGAGTCTAACCAGTGGAGTACCACAGGGATGTATGTGGGACCCTTGGTCTTGTCAAATATAGTTAGTTTAATTTCAAGATACACGTGGAGAAGGATAAAACTGGCCCTTGGGTTGAGATTCCAAACTGGGGAAAGGCCAATTCTGATGGCACCAGAAAGTATCTGGCAGGTGTGGGTTGCGATAGATTGTTTTGTAGCAAAGGAATGCTTGTAAGTGGGAGATCTTCAGAAGTGAAATATTGAGAGTACAGAGTTTGCATGATCCTGTTAGAATAAAAGGCAGGGCTATCTGGTTTCAGGAACGTTGGTTTTCGAGCAGCAGCAAGGAACGAGTGGAGTGCGGGAGGACTATGAGATATTCAGAACACTTCCCCACCATGTCTACTTGTGACACCACTTTCAGGAAATGGTGTACTTGTTGAACAGAGGGACCTAGGAGTACAATGCAGCTCATGGCCTGTGAAACTCCTCCCCTCATTTGTCTTGCCAAAATGCAGAACCTTACACTTTTCCAAATTCAACTTCATTTGCCATTCCTCGGCCTTCTTACCCAGCTGATAAAGATCATAGAAACATAGAAGATAGGTGCAGGAGTAGGCCATTCGGCCCTTCGAGCCTGCACCGCCATTTATTATGATCATGGCTGATCATCCAACTCAGAACCCCGCCCCAGCCTTCCCTCCATACCCCCTGACCCCTGTAGCCACAAGGGCCATATCTAACTCCCTCTTAAATATAGCCAATGAACTGGCCTCAACAGTTTCCTGTGGCAGAGAATTCCACAGATTCACCACTCTCTGTGTGAAGAAGGTTTTCCCTAATCTCGGTCCTAAAAGGCTCTATCCTCAAACTGTGGCCCCTCGTTCTGGACTTCCCCAACATCGGGAACAATCTTCCTGCATCTAGCCTGTCCAATCCCTTTAGGATCTTGTACGTTTCAATCAGATCCCCCTTCAATCTTCTAAATTCCAACGAGTACAAGCCAGTTCATCCAGTCTTTCTTCATATGAAAGTCCTGCCATCCCAGGAATCAATCTGGTGAACCTTCTTTGTACTCCCTCTATGGCAAAGATGTCTTTCCTCAGATTAGGGGACCAAAACTGCACACAATACTCCAGGTGTGGTCTCACCAAGGCCTTGTACAACTGCAGTAGTACCTCCCTGCTCCTGTACTCGAATCCTCTCGCTATAAATGCCAGCATACCATTTGCCTTTTTCACCGCCTGCTGTACCTGCATGCCCACTTTCAATGACTGGTGTATAATGACACCCAGGTCTCGTTACACCTCCCCTTTTCCTAATTGGCCACCATTCAGATAATAATCTGTTTTCCTATTTTTGCCACCAAAGTGGATAACTTCACATTTATCCACATTAAATTGCATCTGCCATGAATTTACTCACTCACCCAACCTATCCAAGTCACCCTGCATCCTCTTAGCATCCTCCTCACTGCTAACACTGCCACCCAGCTTTGTGTCATCCGCAAACTTGGAGATGCTGCATTTAATTCCCTCATCCAAGTCATTAATATATATTGTAAACAACTGGGGTCCAGGCACTGAGCCTTGCGGTACCCCACTAGTCACCGCCTGCCATTCTGAAAAGGTCCCGTTTATTCCCACTCTTTGCTTCCTGTCTGCTAACCAATTCTCCACCCACACCAATACCTTACCCCCAATACCGTGTGCTTTTAAGTTTGCACACTAATCTCCTGTGTGGGACCTTGTCAAAAGCCTTTTGAAAATCCAAATATACCACATCCACTGGTTCTCCCCTATCCATTCTACTAGTTACATCCTCAAAAAATTCTATGAGATTCGTCAGACATGATTTTCCTTTCACAAATCCATGCTGACTTTGTCCGATCATTTTACCGCTTTCCAAATGTGCTGTTATCACATCCTTGATAACTGACTCCAGCAGTTTCCCCACCACCGACGTTAGGCTAACCGGTCTATAATTCCCTGGTTTCTCTCTCCCTCCTTTTTTAAAAAGTGGGGTTACATTAGCCACCCTCCAATCCTCAGGAACTAGTCCAGAATCTAACGAGTTTTGAAAAATTATCACTAATGCATCCATTATTTCTTGGGCTACTTCCTTAAGCACTCTAGGATGCAGACCATCTGGCCCTGGGGATTTATCTGCCTTCAATCCCTTCAATTTACCTAACACCACTTCCCTACTAACATGTATTTCGCTCAGTTCCTCCATCTCACTGGACCCTCTGTCCCTTACTATTTCTGGAAGATTATTTATGTCCTCCTTAGTGAAGACAGAACCAAAGTAATTATTCAATTGGTCTGCCATGTCCTTGCTCCCCATAATCAATTCACCTGTTTCTGTCTGCAGGGGACCTACATTTGTCTTTACCAGTCTTTTCCTTTTTACATATCTATAAAAGCTTTTACAGTCCGTTTTTATGTTCCCTGCCAGTTTTCTCTCATAATCTTTTTTCCCCTTCCTAATTAAGCCCTTTGTCCTCCTCTGCTGAGCTCTGAATTTCTCCCAGTCCTCAGGTGAGCCACTTTCTCTGGCTAATTTGTATGCTTCTTCTTTGGAATTGATACTATCCCTAATTTCTCGTCAGCCACGGGTGCACTACCTTCCTTGATTTATTCTTTGCCAAACTGGGATGAACAATTGTTGTAGTTCATCCATGCAACCTTTAAATGCTTGCCATTGCATATCCACCGTCAATCCTTTAAGTGTCATTTGCCAGTCTATCTTAGCTCATTCACGTCTCATACCTTCAAAGTTACCCCTCTTTAAGTTCAGAACCTTTGTTTCTGAATTAACTATGTCACTGTCCATCTTAATGAAGAATTCCACCATATTATGGTCACTCTTACCCAAGGGGCCTCTCACGACAAGATCGCTAATTAACCCTTCCTCATTGCTCAAAACCCAGTCCAGAATAGCCTGCTCTCTAGTTGGTTCCTCGACATGTTCGTTCAAAAAACCAACCCGCATACATTCCAAGAAATCCTCTTCCTCAGCACCTTTACCAACTTGGTTCACCCAATCTACATGTAGATTGAAGTCACCCATTATAACTGCTGTTCCTTTATTGCACACATTTCTAATTTCCTGTTTAGTACCATCTCCGACCTCACTACTACTGTTAGGTGGCCTGTACACAACTCCCACCAGCGTCTTCTGCCCCTTAGTGTTACGCAGCTCTACCCATATCGATTCCACATCTTCCCAGCTTATGTCCTTCCTTTCTATTGCGTTACTCTCTTCTTTAACCAGCAACGCCACCCCACCTCCCCTTCCTTCATGTCTATCCCTCCTGAATATTGAATATCCCTGAACGTAGAGCTCCCATCCCTGGTCACCCTGGAGCCATGTCTCTGTGATCCCAACTATATCATAATCATTAATAACAATCTGCACTTCCAATTCATCCACCTTATTACGAATGCTCCTTGCATTGACACATAAAGCCTTCAGGCGCTCTTTTACAACTCTCTTAGCCCTTATACAATTATGTTGAAAAGTGGCCCTTTTTATTGCTTGCCCTGGATTTGTCGGCCTTCCACTTTTACTTTTCTCCTTTGTACTTTTTGCTTCTACCCTCACTTTACACCCCTCTGTCTCTCTGCACTGGTTCCCATCCCTCTGTTGTGAACTAACCTCCTCTTGCCTAGCCTCTTTAATTTGATTCCCACCCCCCAACCATTCTAGTTTAAAGTCACCTCAGTAGCCCCCGCTAATCTCCCTGCCAGGATATTGGTCCCCCTAGGATTCAAGTGTAACCCGTCCTTTTTGTACAGGTCACGCCTGCGCCAAAAGAGGTCCCAATGATCCAAAAACTTGAATCCCTGCCCCCTGCTCCAATCCCTCAGCCACGCATTTATCCTCCACCTCATCGCATTCCTACTCTCACTGTCGCGTGGCACAGGCAGTAATCCCGAGATTACTACCTTTGCGGTCCTTTTTCTCAACTCCCTTCCTAGCTCCCTATATTCTCCTTTCAGGACCTCATCCCTTTTCCTACCTATGTCATTGGTACCTATATGTACCACGACCTCTGGCTCCTCACCCTCCTTCTGTAAATCCTGATAGCCATCTTCATGGTCAACAGCACCATTTTTTCACTGTCACCGCCTAATTTAGTGTCAGCTACAAGCTTATTAAGCACACCCTATATTCTCATCCAAATTGTTGATATAGATAATAAATACCAGTGGACTAGCGCTGAGTACTGGTAAGCACCATATGTCATCAACCTCCAGTCCAAAAGGCAATCTTCAACCATCATCCTCTGCTTCCTACCATCAGGCTGATTTTGTACCCTGTTAGCAATGGGTCCACTCAGCAGGCTACAATGGAAAGTGGATCCCATTCCAGAACCTTATCAAAGGCCTTACTGAAGTCCATGTAGACCATCTCTCCTGTCCTTCCTTCAGCAACCTTCTTGGTTACTTCAAAAAATCCAATCAAGTTCATGAGACAAAGCACAAAGCCCTAATGAAACCCCGTATTTCCAAATGCTAATAAACTTCCCCCCAGAATCCCTTCTAGTAACTTACCTAATATGGACGTTAGATTTATTAGTCTACACTTAATCTGATTTTTCTTTGCCACCCGTTTTAAATAAAGGCACAACATTAACCACCTTCCAGTCCTTCTGGCACTTCACCTATGACTAACATTGGTGCATATATCTCATGTGGGGCTTCTGCAATTTCTTATATAGCTTCCCACAGTGTCCTTGGGTATACTGGATCTGGCCATGGAGATTAATCAACTTCCTTAAGCTTTATGACATCCAGCAGTTCCTCTGCTACAATATAGACCATTTCCAAGCCCTCCCCATTCTGAAGTCATGTTCTTCTCCACTGTAAAAACAGAGGGAAAAGGCTTGTTGAGGACATCCCCCATCTATGGCTCCTCCCAAAAACGTCCTGCTCGGTCTTTGAGAGGCCCTTTCCAGGATCCATAATATTGTATGTGTGTGAAAGATGCTGTCTGCATATAACTAGCATTTTTTTCCTCTCTTTTGAGCACTAGATCAAGCAAAAATTATGGGCAGCAAGTGTTACCTATGACTTGTTGTATTGTCTTTAATGCAGGTTATTATTGCTGCAGAGCTTTTGAAGGGTGCAGATGAATTGGTCAAACAGAAAATTCATCCAACATCAATCATTGGTGGTTATCGTCTTGCTTGCAAGTAAGTTCTGACTGAAAAATTAATTTAAAAATTCACTCGGGTAAAGACAGTACAATTTCTTGTTTACAGTATGCAGTATTGATTTGAACAAGTTACTAGTTTTTCAAGCAGAAGTCTCCTTGTACAAATACAGAAGTTGAAGTTTGCCGAATGCAAGTGAGTGGGCAAGTGACATTTAAGCAAGCTTTGAGTTTATTAAAATACATTTTTAATTAGAAACATTAACAATGTTATTAATACAGGACAACTAAAGGCTGAAAACATGAGGTAACCAGAAGTGAACCCAGGAAGTAGAAAGAGAAATTCACAACAATTAATGGATATAATACACGTTATATCTTTATAATAATCTTGTAATTATATATTTCTAGCAACCAAAATATACTAAATAGATTTAACCTAGTAACACTGTTTTTAAATAAACTTTTTGGTTGGCAAATTCATGCCATGTGCAGTCTTTTGTGCTTGCCCTTTCCCAGTGTTATAGGCCCTTTAATCCAATTCATCCACATTGATCAAGGTGTCTAACTGAATTATTTACACTTGTCAGTGTTTGGCCAATGGTCCTTTGAATTACTCCTATCCATGTCACTGCCCAAGAGTCTTTAAAAGTTGTAATTATATGTGATCCACCTCCTGCTCTCAGTTCCCCTTTAAAATCTTTCCCTTCTCATTTAAGCCTATATACCCTCTAGCTTTAGACATTTTTAGCTGGAGTAAAAGACTGTAGGGGAATAGACCTTAGCTGTGTCCTTAATGATCTTATAAACGTCTATGAGTTCACCCTTCAGCCTCCTTCCATCCATGGAAAACAGCCAGCCTATTCAATCACTCCTTGTAACTTTGATAATTCAGTACCAGTAATGTCCATGTGAATCTTTTTTGCACCATTTAGCTTAATCACATATTATACATATCCTATAATATGGTAGACAGAACTGCACAAAATAGCGGTGTGCTACACACAGCGCTAGAATAATCACACGGAGTCGGTGAGTTGGAGTTGCGATAAAGAGGTTTATTCAAATTTCGCAGCCTGCTTTAAAGCCTTCCTGTTCCCGCCCTCCCTGGGGCAGGACTGCTGTGGGGAATGCATATTCCCAGACCCTTTCTGCGTGCGGGATTTTCCCCCTGCTGGTGAAGATGGCTTGGCGCCCTTTTTGGGGCCGGCCCTCTGCCTGCGCTCGCTGTTTTGTGAGCCAGTTCGTGTGTGCTAGAAAGCGGGTGGCCACAATCTCACCAACATCTTGTGCAGCTATGTCGTAACATCGCAATTCAATGCCCTGCCTGATGAAGGCAAGTCTGTTGCCAATTTTATGGATACCCTACGTGTACTGTATCGCCAGGATACAGCACTCCCAAGGGCATTGTGTATATCCTGCCCTGGTTTAACTTTCCACCATGAATTATTTTGTACATGTCTTAAGTTAAATTCCAACAGCTCACTTTCCCAGTTATGTGGAAAATTGTTCCCATGCTGTTGTTGTATTTGGTTGTTTTGTCCTTTCTATAAACCATTAGGGCTGACCCTTAACCATCTCTTCCATCATCTAAATATGTATTTCATCATTGATCTGATGTTATATTTCACAGTATTTCAAACACGGAAATTGATCAGTACTATTAATGTTTCCTCATAGGCCTCAGGCACTTAAGAAAACAAAGTGCATGTGATGATTTGTTGTATTAGTGTAGTCATGATTTTAAAGTTAAAGTATACTTGAATTTTAATTTAGAAACTTGCATCGCTGAATAACATCCACTTGTTAAAATTTAAGATTACAAGAACTTTTTAAAAACCCACATCGTTTGGCTGGCTTGGCATGCATTGTCTTGCTAGTTATTATTTGTGGGGAAAAAAATATTGCCATTCATAACATTGTGCTGAATTTGTTTCTGCATGACATTATGTGGCTGTACATATATCTAAGCAATCTAGATGACAATATGTTAACTAGATCAGCAAATTTGCAGAGGACACCAAGATTGGAGGTGTAGTGTACAGCGAGGAAGGCTATCAGAACTTGTAGAATCTGGACCAGCTGAAAAGTGGCAGATGGAATTTAATGCTGAGAACTGTGAGGTGTTGCAGTTCGTAAGGACCAACTACTATAGGTCTTACACAGTGGGTAGTAGGGCACTGTGGAGTGCAATAAAACAAAGGGATCTGGATATGCAGGTCCATAATTCATTGAAAGTGGCGTCACAGGTAGATAGGGTTGTTAGGAAAGCTTGACCTTCATAAATCAAAGAATTGAGTACAGAAGATGGGATGTTATGCTGAAGTTGTATAAGACATTGGTGAGGCCTAATTTAGAGTATTGTCTACATTTTGGTCACGTACCTACAGGAAGGATGAAAATAAAGTTGAAAGTACGAAGAAAATGTATAAGGATGTTGCCAGGTCTGAGCTATAAAGAAAGATTGAATAGATTAGGACTTTATTCCTTGGAATGTAGAAGATTGAGAGGATATTTAATGCAGATATACAAAATTATAAGGGGTATAGGTAGAGCAAATCCAAGTAGACTTTCTGCTGAGGTTGGGTGGGATAGCAGCCAGAGGTCATGGGTTAAGGGTGAAAGGTGAAAAGTTTAAGGGGAACATGTAGGGAAACTTCTTCACTCTGCCATGAGTGTGGAACAAGCTGCCAGCACAAGTGGTGCGTGCGAACTCAATTTCAACGTTTTGGTTAAGAAAAATTTAGATGTGTACATGGATAGAAGGGGTATGAAGGGCTATGGTTCCAGTGCAGGTTAAAGGGAGTGGGCAGTTTACATGGTTCAGCATGTACGAGGTGGGCCAAAGGACCTGTTTTTGTGCTGTACTTTTCTATAACTATGACTCTAAATGATATTTCATGGCCCCTATTGCCCGTTCAGTTACTCCGTTCTAGTACTCAATAGACTCCCTCTATTCCTTACAAAGTTTCAGCTATTTACAGTTGTCAATATCTTTCATATGTTTTCATCAAAACTTTCAACATCCCTTGTTATTCAGGATTCCCTAATCTTACTGTAGTTGCATTCCTCCCTCGTGTTGCCCCTGATCTTTCTCCCTATTAAAAGTTGCCCCCAATCTGCTTTCTCCAGATCCTGTCATATGTTATTGAAATTGACCAACTCCTAATTTAGGACCCGAACTACCTTGAAACTTGAGTCATTGAGTCCCACAGAAGGGAAGCATGTTCTTTGCCCCAACTAGTCCATGCTGACCATGATTCCCGTCTAAGATTTCCCTCTAAAATCATCCCTCAATTTCTTATGCTTCAAAGTATAAAGTCCTAATCTGCTCCACATCTCTCCATAGCATAACAAGAAATTAGGTGCTCCTTTAAAGGACAGGACTCGAGATTTGTAATCTCAGGATTGTTCTTGGGTCTGGTCCTCTGCTTGAGATTCTAAATTGGAGAATGACCAATTTTGGTGATATCAGGAAGAATCTGGTACATGTGGATTGCGTCAGGTTGCTTTCTGGCAAAGGTGTACATGGTAAGTAGGAGGCTTTCAAAGATGAAATCTTGAGCGTACAGAGTTTGTATGTCCCTGTCAGATTAAGAAGCAAAGACAACAAACAGGTTTAGGGAACCTTGGTTTTCAAGGGATATAGAGGCCCTGGTTAAGGATAAAGGAGGAGCTGCATAACCAGTACAGGCAGGTAGGAACAAATGCGGCACTTGAAGTTTAAGAAGTGCAAGAGAACACTTAAAAAAGAAATCAGGAGGGCTTAAAGACATGAGGTTGCTCTACCACACAAGGTGAAAAAGAATCCTAAGGGATTCTACAGATATGTTAAGAGCAAAAGGATTGCAAAGGACAAAATTTGTCTTCTCGAAGATCAGAATGGTAATCTGCGTGGAGCTAAAAGAAATGGGAGGGAGATTTTAAATGGATGTTTTGCATTTGTATTTACTTGTGAGGCAGACACAGAATCTAATGAAGTGAGGCATGGACCATAGACAGGTTATAGAGGAGGAGGTGCTTGCTTTCTTGAGGCAAATTGGGATAAATCCAGGGCCTGACAAGGTGTTCCCTTGAACCTTGTGGGGCGCTAGTTCAGGAGCTGCAGGGCCTTAGCTGAGATAAAGTAATTTAAAACGTCATTAGGCACTGGTGAGATGCCAGATGATCCGTGGATAGCTAATGTTGGTTCATTGTTTAACAGATGTGCTAAGAGTAAGCTGGGAAATTAGGCTGGTGAGCCTGACATCAACCAAGGCCCTAACAATCTAATTAAGGTCTGAGACCTTGGTAAAAGTTATCTAAGAGCTCAAATCTCTTGGGGTACCCAAACTTTTGCATGGTGCTCCTTTCCTTTTTTTCACTCTAAAATTGTACAAAACAAAAATAATACACCAATCTTGTTTAAAATGTTGAAAAGAATGTTTCGTCTTTAACTTTATGACTTTTGGAGATCAGTTCATTTTCTACTCACTTAACTATTCACAGTAACAGAAATTATGACCCGGGTGCCCAAACTTTTGCATGCCACTGTAAGTACAGTGGAATCCGATTAACTGGGACACATCAGGACTGGTATATTATGGCCCAATTAAACTGCTGTCCTAATTAGCTGAAGTTTTATGGAAATAGTTAAACAGTTTTTTTTACAAAACTACCGTTTAACTGATTTGTGTATTTACATTTCGTGTAGAACAAATTTAAATATTACCAATACTATAAAACCATTAGTTTCTATTAGTTACCGACAAAGGAATTCATCCAGTGTATGCTGCCATATTCTTTTGATTGTAAATGAAGTCAGCTCCTGCAGCATGGGCAGATGAGATCTACAGTAAGATACAACAGCCAGAAACGCAGTTCTGCAATGCTCAGTGGAGAGCGAAGGGTATGGCGGGGCACAGAAATAGTCATGGTCATCGATTACAGCCAAGGAAGACCTTAGTTGTAACAACTACTCGTACCACTGGACCAGGACTTCTGAGGACCAGAGAATGGATTTGCCCCAGTGAAATAGCTTTTCCATTTTTTCAAAAAACTCCCGCACAGGTTTTCCTGAAATCCTCAGATGCAACTGACAACCATCACCAAATTAACAAAATTAGTGCAGATGCCTATTACAAATAATGGACTGCCTTCATACAATGCTTTTGATGATTTTTAATCTCAAAATCTTCATTTTCATTTTGTAACATTCAAAATGGTTGTCAATATCTTCAAATTCTTCATAGTTCCTAACTTGTTAAAGTTGTGAAAATGTTTCGTTTTCACTCCAAGCCTAAATGCTTGCTGCAGTGAGCAAGATGATTCTGAATTGTCTTGCTGCTTACTTCTCGCTTATTGAGCACAAATAAATGCACCTATTTGAAAACTGTTTTCTTTAAGCATAGAGTAGCATCTAACAAGCACACAAGTGCATACAACTGAAGTGGTAGCTGCAGGTTAGAATTCAACATTTAAGAGAAATTTTGATAGGGAGATAAGATGGGATAGGTATGGAGGATCATTGTCTGGGTGAAAGTCAATTGGACTATGCAGATAATTGTCTGGCAAGGGCTAGGTGAGCAGAAGGTTATGTTTCTGTGCAATGGTGTTCTATGACTATTTCTCAGTCTCTTGAGCCCCAGCAGCATCTTCATAAATCTCCTCTCTGCTCTTTCTAGTTTAATGGCATCTTTCCTATAGCAGGGTAACTGAAACTGAACACAGTATTCCAAATGTGGCCATACCAATGTCTTAGACAACTCCTAGACTCTGCTCTGACTGATGAAGGCCAGCATGCCAAAATCTGCTTTTACTACCTGTGATGCGACTCTCAGGGAACCATGTACTTGTATTCCTATGTCTGTCTGTTCTAATGCACTCCCAAGGATCCTGCTGTTGATTGAAAGTCCTACCTATATTTGTCTTCTCTAAACTTAAGGAATTATCATTACTTCTGAAGTGCCTACTGACACGTCCACCTGCTTGGCTTCATTTCCCAAGTTAAAATCCAGTAAGAGCCCAGCCCCTTCTCTAATAGGATTCTGTTTTCACTGAAAGTTCAAAGAATATTTATTATTATTAAAGTATGTATACTATGTGCAACCTTGAGATTTGTCTCCTTAAAGGCAGCCACAAAACAAAGAAACCTAATAGAACCCATTTTTTAAAAAAAACTCGGAACACCCAATGTGCAGGGGGAGAAAAAGCAAATTGTGCAAACACAAAAGTTGAGTGAAGGTTGATGAGATTAGTCTCAGGGATGGCAGATTTTCCATATGAGGATCAATTGAGTAGATTCCTAGTCATACAGCATGGGAATAAGACTTTGGGCCCACCATACCTACACCAATCTGTGGACACCCGTTCATTATTAATCCCATCTTCCAGCAGCTGGCTTATGCCTTGACAATTCAGATGCTGATCGAGACGCTTAAATGTTGTCAGTGACACTTTTCCACTCCTCTCTCAAGCACTGTATTTCAGATTCTCACCATTCTGGATGAAAGAGATCTCAGGGAATCAGTCAAAATTCTTAGAGCCAAATGGGTTGGGTGCAAGGAGGGTGTTTCAGCTGCTCAAGAAATCTAGAGGCAAGGACACAATCTCAAATTAAGGGTAAAATTATAATTTCACATAGACTGGTGAATCTCTGGGTGTTCCTGTGGAAGCTCAGTCATTCTGTCTTGAAAGAAAAATGCTCACACAATAGAAATTGAAGGGGAAACATCTGTTATCCGGTTGCCTGTGGTGTGTAGATAACCACCTTTCCTTAATTCCATGTTCTACTCTCTTCTCTTTCCAGATTTCGTCTTCAGCCCTTTGCCATTTACACCCATCGCCACTTAGCTTCTTGCATCATTCCCACCCTTCCCTCCCTCATCTGCCTGTCATCCCCTTCACTTAGTATCCACATTTCACCTTCTAACTCTTGCTCCACCCCTTGTCCCCAGCTTTCTAATGTTAGCTATCTCTCCTCATTCTTTCAAGTCCAGATGAAGGATCTTGACCCAACACATTGACTCTTCATCTCCCTCCATATATGCTGCTTGACATGCTGTGTTCTACTAGCTCCTTTGTGTGTTGCACAAGTTGTGGGCCCTCAACTGGAAATGCCAATATACCCTTTTTATCTCAGAGATGCTGCTTCACATGAGTTCTTCTGGCATTTATTCATTGTGTAGTTGAAGTTAGAATGGGGCTGCTTTAATCTTTCTAATGATGTATTCTGATGTCAACGTTAGATAATAAACTGCTGTTCAATGTAGGTGTGCATCTCTGTTAATTGTGTGCAGTTTGAGTAAGGAAGTTTTTTCTCCCCTCCTGTTCCTGCAGCTTCAATGTGCTAACAGTTTAATGACTAGCTACTTTCTTTTGGCTGTTGTCCTGCGGATCTAATATATTCTTGAGCTACTGCTGGTGACGGTTCTGAGGATTGTACCAATGAAATATGGTTTATATGGATCTTCCTTTCAGATGCATTCCTGGTTGAATTTGTCGGGAAGAATTTTCTTTGTTCCCTTAGCCAGTATTGCCTGGAACCAACTTCATATTTATACTCACTCAGAAATCTGGTATATAGTCAAAAGTATATATTTTCCTTCAACAACTATATCAATTAAGTTTTGTAGTTCTTCCTCCGTATTTGCGATTAGATTAAATTAATCAGAATTAACACAGTGTCATCTGCATATCTGAAATTATTGATGTTTTCACTGCCAACTTTGATTCCCAAGATGTCTCTTATTTTTTGTAATATTGTTTCGCTGTACACATTAAATAAATCAGGGGAGAAAACACACCCTTGTCTAACGCCTCTCTTGATTTTCGTAAACTGACTCACTTCTCCATCTATTCTTACAGCGGCAGTTTGTTCCCAGTACAGATTTCTGATTAGGCGGAGGTCTTTGGAATCTAGATCTAGAGTTTTTTGTAATATTTCAAATAACTTATTGTGCTTCACTTTATCAAATGCTTTTGTGTAGTCGATAAAACAAACAAATTTTTTTGCACTTGAATAGCTCGTTCTGATAGTATCCTTAACATCAATATTGCATATTTTGCACATTTGTCTTTTCACAAAACCACTGTTTTTTACCTATTTACCTACAAAAAATAAGAGACATCTTGGGAATCAAAGTTGGCAGTGAAAATATCAATAATTTCAGATATGCAGATGACACTGATAATTGCAAGTAGGGAGGAAGAACTACAGAACTTAATTGATATAGTTGTTGAAGAAAGTGCAAAAATGGGTCTATCTATCAATTGCAAAAAGACAATGTATGGTGATATCCAAAAAGAAGGAGAATCCTATCTGCAGGCTGAGAATAAACAGGGAAGACATAAAACAAGTACAAAACTTTTGCTACTTAGGAAGCTGGGTGACATCAGATGGCAGGTGCGACATGGACATCAAAAGAAGAATAGGGATGGCAAAAAACACCTTTACAAGAATGAAGAGTATACTGACCAATATTAAACTAGGCATGACAACCCTCCTCAGAGTACTGAAATGTTACATTTATTCAGTTATGTTATATGACTCAGAATGTCGGACAATATCTAGTAACATGAGAAAACGAATTGAAGCAGCAGAGATGTGGTTTTTGAGGAGGATGCAAAGAATATCATGGACGAAGCTAATATCTAACGGGGATGTCATGAACAGAGCAAACACAAAAAGAGAATGTATGAGATTGTGGCGACCCACTTTCTAGCACACACGAACCGGCGCTCGCCGGGAGAGAGGCCGGCCCCAAAAAGGGTGCCAGGCTATCTTCACCAGCGGGTGGGGGGGGGGAAATCCCGCGCACGGGAAGGGTCTGCGAATATGCTTTCCCCACGGCAGTCCTGCCCAGGGAGGGCGGGAACAGGAAGGCTTTAAAGGAGGCCGCGAAGTTTGAATAAATCTCTTTTATCGCAACTCCAACTCACCGACTACGTGTCGTTATTCTAGCACTGTGTGTAGCACACCGCTACAAGATCATGAAAAGGCAACGTAACTTCATTGGACATGTGATTAGGAAAGAGGAGTTAGAATGCACGGTAATTATGGGAAAGATTGAAGGGAAGAAAGCAAGAGGAAGACGAAGACAAATGATGATGGCGACAGCAACCAGAGAACTGGAAATGAATACCAATGAATTGATCCACTTGACCCGAAACAGGAGTGTGTGGGCCATGGCAGTCAAAGCTCAATCTGGGCACGGCACCTGATGATGATATATTTTTAATTTAGAATTCAAGAGCTAAAGAATAGGGGTTAAAATTTCATCTTCAGTTCTCAATCTTAGGTGGGGAAGAAAGAGCCTTTGTGTGCAGAGACAGATAAAACCAGGTCAGAAAGTAGAGGGATTGGGAGAAAGGTATATAGATGTCATGACCAGTATCAACAGGCAGTATTGAACAGAATGGGTCGAAATGTCTGTATTATGGGTATGAATCAGTATGTAAAACTATGATATTGTGGCTATAACAGAGACTTGGTTGAGAGAAGAACAGGGCTGGCTGCTTAATGTTCCAGGGTTTCAGTACTTTAGAAAAAAACAGAGAGGGAGGTAAAGAAGCACGGTGGTAGTGGAGGGGACTTGCACTATTACCCAGGGACAATGCCACAGATGTACTCGGGAGAATGTAATGGACTGAGTCAAAATATAATCTGAGCTCAAAATAAGAAAGGTGCACTTACTCTGACTGAATTATACTATGGACACCCCCACTCCTCCCATAACCACCAGACCATTGAGGAACGGGCGTGCACACAGATCAGGGTAACTTCCAACTTCTTTAATATAGATGGGGCCTCCTTACTGTAAGAGATTTAGACGGACTCCATAACTTCGAAGATGATATAGATCAGGGTAAGTATGGACCTTGTGGAAGTTATTAAATTGGAGCAGGGAAGATTCTGAGAGTATTGGGCAGGAAGTAGGAAGAGTTAATTTGAAATCAACTGTTTTTGAGCAAGTCCATGTGGTTTAAAGACCAACTGCAGAGAGTAGAGAAAATTAGTGTCACAGTGGCATTACAAGTGTATATCTGTGCACTTGTAATGCTACTGTAACACTAATTTACTTTGTGACCAATAAAGTATCTATCTATAGGACAGTAATGTTCCAGTAAGAAGGGATGACAGAATGAGGGAACTTTGTATGTTGAGAGAAGTGGTGAATTTAGTCAAGAAGAAAGCAAAGGAAAAGGAAGCTAAGACCCTAAAGAAGTCAGAAAAGAACTAAAAAAGGGAAAGCTGAGACGGACCATGAAAAGTCCTTGGCAAGTAGGATTAAAGAGAATTCCAAGGAATTCTATACATGCATCAAGAGTAGGAGGAGGATAACTCTGTAAGGGTTAGGACCACTCAAGGATAAAGCAGGGAGCATGTGCTTGGATGCGGAGGATGCAGGTTAGGTCCTGAATGAATATGTTGCATCAGTATTTATCAAGGAGAAGGACATGAAGGGAGAGCAATGTGGAGCGTACTAATTTGCTAGGTCATTTCATAATAAAGAAGGAGGTAGGATTGGATCTGGTAGGATTGTATTGAGAGAGGCAAGAGATGAAATTGCTGTAGTGTTGACCAAGATCTTTGTATCCTCTCCAACCACAGACAACCCAGAGGACTAGTGAGTACCTAATGTTATTCCATTATTCAAGAAAGAACTTGGGGTAATCCTGCAAACCCAAGGAATTCTGCAGATGCTGGAAATTCAAGCAACACACATCAAAGTTGCTGGTGAACGCAGTAGGCTAGGCAGCATCTCTTGGAAGAGGTACAGTCGACGTTTCGTCAGGACTAACTGAAGGAAGAGCTAGTAAGAGATTTGAAAGTGGGAGGGGGAGGGGGAGATCCAAAATGATAGGAGAAGACAGGAGGGGGAGGGATGGAGCCAAGAGCTGGACAGGTGATTGGCAAAAGGGATATGAGAGGATCATGGGACAGGAGGCCCAGGGAGAAGGAAAAGGGGGAGGGGGTGAAAACCCAGAGGATGGGCAAGGGGTATAGTCAGAGGGAGAAAAAGGAGAGTGCGAGAAAGAATGTGTATATAAATAGATGTGGATGGGGTAGGAGGGGAGGTGGGGCATTAGCGGAAGTTAGGGAAGTCAATGTTCATGCCATCAGGTTGGAGGCTACCCAGACGGAATATAAGGTGGTGTTCCTCCAACCTGAGTGTGGCTTCATCTTTACAGTAGAGGAGGCCATGGATAGACTGTGGATCAGAATGGGAATGCGATGTGGAATTAAAATGTGTGGCCACTGAGAGATCCTGCTTTCTCTGGCGGACAGAGCGTAGATGTTCAGCAAAACAATCTCCCAGTCTGCGTCAGGTCTCGCCAATATATAGAAGGCCACATCGGGAGCACCGGGCGCAGTGTAGCACCCCAGCCGACTCACAGGTGAAGTGTCACCTCACCTGAAAGGACTGTCCTGAGGACCTGAATGGTGGTAAGAGAGGAAGTGTAAGGGTTTGTGTAGCACTTGTTCCGCTTACAAGGATAAGTGCCAGGAGGGAGATCAGTAGGGAGGGATGGGGGAGATGAATGGACAAGGGAGTCGTGTAGGGAGCGATCCCTGCGGAAAGCAGAAGGGCGGGGGGAGGGAAAGATGTGCTTAGTGGCGGGATCCCGTTGGAGGTGGCGGAAGTTAAGGAGAATAATATGTTAGACCCGGAAGTTGGTGAGGTGGTAGGTGAGGACCAGGGGAACCCTATTCCTAGTGGGGTGGTGGGAGGATGGAGTGAGAGCAGATGTGCTTGAAATGGGGGAGATGTGTTTGGGAGCAGAGTTGATCGTGGAGGAAGGGCCATCCCCTTCTCGCAATTCCTCCGTCTCTGCTGCATCTGCTCTCAGGATGAGGCTTTTCATTCCAGGATGAGGGAGATGTCCTCCTTTTTTAAAGAAAGGGGCTTCCCTTCCTCCACCATCATATATGTGGCCTCCTCTACTGTAAAGGTAAAGCCACACTCAGGCTGGAGGAATAACACCTTATATTCCTTCTGGGTGGGCTCCAACCTGATGGCATGAACATTGACTTCTCTAACTTCTGCTAATGCCCCACCTCCCCCTCGTACCCCATCCGTTATTTATTTATATACACATGTTCTTTCTCTCTCCTTTTTCTCCCTCATTCCCTCTGACTATACCCCTTGCCCATCCTCTGGGTCCCCACCGCCCCTTCTCCCTGGGCCTCCTGTCCCATGATCCTCTCATATCCCTTTTGCCAATCACCTGTCCAGCTCTTGGCTCCATCCCTCCCCCTCCTGTCTTCTATCATTTTGGATCTCCCCCTCCCCCTCCCACTTTCAAATCTCTTACTAGCTCTTCCTTCAGTCAGTCCTGACGAAACGTCGACTGTACCTCTTCCTAGAGATGCTGCCTGGCCTGCTGCGTTCACCAGCAACTTTGATATGTGTTGCTTGGGGGTAATCTGTTAGCTTGCTTAGAAACAGTAAACGTGGCTTTGTGTGAAACAAGCATTTTTACCAACTTGAATGAGACTTTGGAAGAGGTGAATGTGGTGGATGAAGGTAAAACTGTGGATATTGTCTGCATAGATTTTAATAAGGAGTTTTGACAAGGTCTCTTATGGCTCATCCAATAGATAAAGATGTGATCTGTGTCTTGCCCAATAAAGGTGAAGGTGGTGGTCATTGGAACTTATTCTTGCAGGATATTTATGATTGTGATTAACAGTGTTGTTGCACAGGCATCAGTATTGAGCTATCTGCTTTTCGTCATTACGTATAAGCAACCCTGGGTGCAAACAAGGATGGGTGGGCAAGCAACTTTACAGATGATGCAAAGAGTGGCAGTGTTATGGATCGTGTAGAAGACTGCCAAAAATAACAGTGGGATATAGATCAGATGCCCATATGAGTAGAGGCATGGCAGATGGTGCTTTACTTGGCCAAATGTGAGTGTTATATTTCAGAAAATTAAATATAAAGAGACAATGCACTGTTAATGTAAAGACCCTTGGATGTTGCTATTGGGAGGATTCTTGTGAGATCCAAGTATATAAATTCCTGGAAGTGGTCACACAGGTTCATAACATAGAATAGTACAGCACAGTACAGTAGTACAGCTGCCTTCTTCCACCTGACTAGACTTTCCACCTCACTTGGCATCCATGGTTCCTTCACCCTACCGTTCTTTATCTTCCTCACCGTGGTAAGGTGGTAAAGAAAGGTATATAGCATGCTTGCCTTTATTAGTTGAGGAACTGAGTTCAAGAATTGGGAAGTTATGTTGCAGCTTTATAAAATTCTAGTTTTGTATGTATCTGCAGTATTGGATTCAATTCAGGTTGCCCTTGTAGGAAGGATATGGAGGCTTTGAAGCAATGTAAAAGAGTAATTTGAGAGCATGTGCCAAAAGGAGAGGTTGTACAAACTTGGGTTGTTTTCTCTGGAGTGGCAAAGACTGAGAGGGGATCTGGCAGGTTTATAAGATTATGAGAGGCATAGCTAGACAGCCAGTATCATATCTAATGCCACAGGGCATGCATTTAAGCTGAGTGGGGCTAAGTTCAAAGGAGTGGTGTAGGGCAGGGTTTTTTTACACAGAAGTGGCTGTCTGGGGTGGTGGATGCACATATGGTTCAGTATACTTACTATCAAAGAATGTATAAATTATACATCCTTGAAATTCACTTGCTCTCAGGTGGCCACAAAGCAAGAAATCTGAAATAAACCAATTAAAGAATAAAAATAAAAGACTGACACCTCATGCGCAAGAGAATTTTTTTTAATGCAAATCATGTAAACAATTGAATCCAAACCGGAAATTGAGTTGTCAGATCCGAACCCCGGAACAGCCCGGAGTCGGCCCAAAGCCTGGCTATCGGTACATATGAGTGGGCATGGAGCAAAGCAGCCGTGGCCATCTTCATTGCCTCAATACTGTGGAGATTACCATCGCGGAAAACAAGTGATATCAGCTCATTCAAGAGGTTCATAAACACGTGAATGTACAGAAAGTGGAAGAATATAGATATTGTGAAGGTGGGGGATAAGTTTGGTTGGGTATTTCATTACTAATTTGACACATTGAAGAGGCTGTTCCTGTGCTGCTAAGTTCTTTGTCTTGTGATGTTTGCATTGCAATCTGGCTGACAAACTCCAGTGGGAGTTTAGAGCAACTGAGGGTTACACACAGTGCAGCTTGAGATGCAACAGAGAATATAATGTAAAACATAATTGTTTAACATGTAGCAACTGATTATTGGTGTTTTGTGAATAAAATCGAGACTTAACATTTACTTTACTTTTTTATAGGGAGGCTGTCCGTTATATTCAGGAAAATCTGACTGTTAATACAGATGAGCTGGGCAGAGAGTGTCTCGTCAATGCTGCTAAAACATCAATGTCATCGAAGATAATTGGCGTGTATCTTTCCATTAAGAGTAGCTGGTGTGCCTTGTGTAAAGTTTTATTCCCAACTTTATTTCTGAATATCATTCATATATATTATCATATAATATGATAACCATTCTTGCTGAGCAAAATTATTCACTTGTGGTATATGTGCAATTTACAGTAGTGGTCATTTAAATGTGTCCATCTATAAAAGTGTTTCATCAGGTTGAGCAGCCTGACTACATTAGTCAAGGCTGTTGTAGTTTTGAACTAAACATTCTCTTCAGATGCATAATGGCTTGCTCTATACTTCATTTTCTGTTTATAGCACTTGTACATTTTAAAGTTTCATTTATTATTTCTGCTGTTTTCTTCAAAGAAGCAAATAGTTGAATTTAATAGATGACTTTAAAACAATGAATAATTGAAATACAAGTTCAAAATGAACACTTTTTTTTACAGTGCACTTTGCCACATATCCCTGTTTATAATTCATCTATCAAGAGAGTTAAAAGTACCTCATTTTGAAACTTCATTTTGACTAATTTCTTCTACAATTTGGCTTGTGTTGCTAATTAACCAATACTTTGTTGTATCTCAACACATCTTTATTTTATTTGCAAATACAATTTTGATCTAACAGTTTGCAGCTTACTTTGTGTGTGTAAGAAATGCTGCAGTGCTTTAGCGCATACATTAATTGTGTTATATCTTACTTAGCTCTGATATTTAATGTACTTCAACATTGATGTAAATCTTGAGTTTTCAGATGCCCAATTTTGTGTATTCTTGGATAAGCCTTAACCAGACATGCAGTGATGCAGACTTCTTTGCCAACATGGTGGTAGATGCTGTTCATGCTGTAAAATTCACTGATGCCAAAGGACAGGCCCGATATCCGATCAAAGCTATTAATGTGCTAAAGGCACACGGACGTAGTCAAAGAGAGAGTATTTTGGTGAATGGATATGCACTTAATGCTACAGTTGGTTCACAAGGTAGTACTCCAGATGTTTTGATTATATGTCATTACATTTTAAAACAGTATACTATGTGTCACCCTAGTGTTTTCACCTGAATGTTCCACCTTTTTTCAAATATTAGAGTTGTGATTTCTGATTTTTGCCAATCGAACATTTCTTGAATTAAGTAACATTTTTATGGCATTCCAAGTGTGACTGTTGCTGGAAGTACAGTTGTCTGTTTTTTCCTGTTATCTTCCTTAATAAACTACACTCTAATGAACATGGCAACAAAGTTCAATCCAGCATGAGCTTCCCTTCACGTGTTCATGGAATATATTCAAAAAGTGGTTATTATGTCATTGAATGATGGAGCAGGGATGAGAGGCCTACCCCTGCTTGTAGGTTTTCTGTTACATGGTTAAAGCTGCTTAATAACGGAGGCTAGAAATTGAAATGTCACCTGTATACATGGTAACTATTTTCATCTCTGTTCTGTCAATTACTGAGGGTCTTTACAAGATCTAATTTTTATTTACTGATCACTTTGAAAAGTAATGTTCTTTTCCTAAAGTGCAAAACTGCTCTTCTATTAAAACTGAAGATGTTCAGCATTCTGCTGTTTTACTTTCTGCATACATGTTTTGAAATGCATTTTTTTTTATTAATTGTGATTTTTGGGGGGGGGGTTCGTTTTGATCTGTCTGAAGGTACTTGCTGTAGGGTGTTGATACACTTTCAAGGTACAATTTCCAGAGGAATTTTTAGCAGTATTGTGCTAACTGGGAAGAGTTCATTAGGGAAGATAAAGGGGAACAGTGCCGTTACCTAAGTTGGTGATGCTGACCATTCTGTAAATGAGGTTTCATACAGCCTACTCCTACAAAGGTTCGTCTATTATTTTGAATGAATTAAGATTAATTGAAGCCTTCCTATGTTTAGGAATGACCAAACGAATTGTCAATGCTAAGATTGCATGCTTGGACTTCAGTCTGCAGAAGACAAAAATGAAGCTGGGCGTTCAAGTTGTCATCTCTGACCCTGAAAAACTGGACCAAATCCGACAGAGGTATGACTGGAGATGGACATCCATTGATATTAACTTAATGAATTTTGAATGTTTAAGCCTCTTAAGTTTAAAAAGTTGTAATTTTATCCAGAAGGTTATACAGAGAATTGGAGAAATATTATTTTCTTCAATATTAGGCTGGAGCTAGGGAGAGTACATTGGGAGTAGATATTTAGTAGTCCACATCAGACATGGACATCGTTTAAAGGCCAGCTGGTCAAATTCGGGACCACATGCTGCTGAGGAAGAAAGACAATGGAAAAGGTTGTGGACCTGAAGTGGTAGATGTTGCAAACTTAGTCAAAAAGAAGCATGAATGCTCATGTGCCTGTCTTTTAAACCTCATTGTGTCTGTTTCTACTACCATCCCGGCAGCATGTTTAAAGCATCCAATGTTCTGTTTAAAAGAAACACAACTTGCCCCTCTCAACTTAAATCTATGTCCTCTAGTATTTGATGGGCGAGGTAGTCTTTTTACAGGGTAGAGATATCATGTCTTCCTTCAGTCTCTGGTGCTCAAATGAAAACAACCCAAGTTTGTCCAAACTCCCTTCGTAGCAAATGCTGTCTAATCTAGGTAGCGTCCTGGTGAACCTTGTCTGCACTTATTGCAAAACCTCCACCTTCTTCCTGTAATGGTGTGGTCAGACTCCAGATGTGGCCTGAGCGAAGTTTTATACATCTGCATGGTGACTTCCTTTTATACTAAACACCCTAACCAATGAAGGAGACATGTCATATGCCTTCTTTATCACCTTGTGTTGCCACTTCCATGGAGCTATGAACTTGGGCTCCGAGATCTTTCCATAAGTCATTGCTCCTAAGGATTCTGCCATTTATATTGTATAACATGTCAAAGGATAAACAGGATACAGATCAGTTGGAAATGTGGATGGAGAATTTAATGTAGATACTTTAGAGGATCAAATGTGAGAAGAAGGTACACAGTACCTGGCAAGACCTTTAACAGCATTTGTACGTGGAGGAATCTTGGGGTGCATTTTTCATTTTGGCATACAATATGGGTATTAATAGTTCTGTATTTTACCTACAGAGAGTCTGATATCACAAAAGAACGAATCCAGAAAATCTTGGCCACAGGTGCCAATGTCATTCTGACCACTGGTGGCATAGATGATATGTGTCTAAAATATTTTTTGGATGTTGGGGCTATGGCAGTGCGCCGATGTCTGAAGAGAGATTTAAAGAGAATTGCAAAAGCAAGTGGAGGTAAGAGCATTGAATCTAGTTTAACACTCTAAAAGCTGGAGAAACTCAATGAGTCCTGCATCCTATGTGGAGTGAAATGAACGGAGGGAATTGGACACTCACATAGACTGAAAGATGGAGGAGAGATAGTATTAAAGAAAAGATGAAAGCCAACCCCACATTACTGAAATTCACTCAGAATATACTAATCGCCACCAAAAATATCTCAGATACAAGATATTATGTTTTCGTTCATTTCTTGATGCATACACAGGTTATGGAAAATGGTGATGGGATAATTTTCTACAAAAGCACCCACTCCCTCATGAAACAGGGATTGGCTAGATCTGATCTCACCTTTGTACTCCTTTTCTAAAGAGTCGTTCTGCTGTAGAGTAAATATTTGAAACAGTTTAAATATTGGCAGACACTTAGCATTTGACCTGTAGGCCTCTATGCCGAAGTGTCCCAGGTGCTTATCTTGTTAACTGTTTCTGAGAATCTATTTCCTCCAACCCCTCAGGTAGTGTGTCCCAGATTTCAGCAATCTGCCAAGTAAGAAAAATCTTCCTCGAACCTCCTCTAGACCTTTTGCCTTAAATCTTCTGCCCTCTTGTTTTGGAGATTTTTAGTAAAGAGTGAAGTTTCTCATTCTCCATATGTGCCCCTCATTGCAAGCTTCAGTGAGACCCTGGTACCCCTCTCCACCCTCTTCAAAAATAAATTAACTCAGTCTATCTTGTCTCTCGTAGCTGAAATGCTCCACCATACTTGTGATTCTCCTGTTACCCACTCCAGTGGAATCACCATCCTGTAGTGTGACATTCAGAGCCTGTGACCTGCTTAGAGCAGTGAAGATTTACATGACACGGTGTTCTGCATCACCTTTATAACAGGAATAATTTGTTTCTCCTGCTGGGTTTTTAATGATGCTGTATATTGTTGCATTGATTAAACGAAAAGACAATCTTTAACTGTTCTCCTTGTTTGTAGCTACAATGTGTTCAACACTGACAAACCTGGAAGGAGAGGAGACATTTGAAGCTTCCATGTTAGGCCAGGCTGAAGAAGTGGTTCAAGAAAGAATATGTGATGATGAACTAATTCTTATTAAGAAGTAAGTGACTAGTTGGAAAGAATCTAGCTTTTGGATTTTATACCTTGGATTTTATTTTCTTATTTGAGTAAATGAAGGATTTTATATAGTCAGTTTGCTTTGAATATTGCTTGCATGAAACTCTAGGTGCTGTCTCTAGATCACTGTACAATTACCTTCAGATGGCCTTATTCCTGTATTCAATGTTCACTCACAATAAAGCCCAAATGCCTTCCTAATTGCCTACTGACCTACACACTGGCTTACAATGGCCCCTGTACAACATTCAACATTCTCACGGCAGCTAAAAAATTGTGCTTTTCTGTTTTATGAGAAATTGATAACTTTGCATTTTCTCAAGTCGTATTGAGTCTGCCATGTTGTGGATGCTAGACCATTAGAAGCATTTAAGGTAGAGGTCGATACATTTGTTAACCATGTTAAAATAAGAAATAGAAACGGGGATGGGCCCTTCAGACATAGGGGAGCTTTTGGAGAGAACTCTAAAAGATAGGATTTTTGAACATTTGCAAGGCCGTGGCCTGATGAGACATCCAAATGAATCCCTCCTACCTGCACAATGTTCATATCCCTCCATCTTCCTCACATTCATGTGCCTATCTAAACATCTCAAAAGCCTCTAATGTATTTGCCTCTATTGCCATACAACACAGTGCATTCCATGTATCTACCACTCTTGTGTAAAAAAAATTCTTACTCTTCGCATCCCCTTTGAACCTACCCCCTTCACCTGTAAGCATGCCCTCTGATATTAAACATCTGTACTCTGCGAAACAGATACTCTATCTATGCCTCTCATAATCTTATAAACCTGTTAGATCGTCCCTTAGCCACTGTCACTCAAAAGAAAACAACCCAAGTTTGTCCAGCCTCTCTCTTCTGAAGTTTCACGTACTTTTTTCTTTTTGACTAAATTCATTCCCTCTCTGGACATCAAATGTTCTCTTATTTTTCCATCCCTGTCCATCTAACAGAAATATGCCTTTCCTATACTCTGTGAAATCGATCTTTAAATACTCCCTGCATGTATGACATGGACTTGCCAGTAAACCAAGTTTCAGTGATGGCCACAACATTGTAGTTCCATGCTCTAAGTTCATAATCTTTACCCATAATAGTCATAGCATTAAAATGAAAGTAGGGCTGTGGATGTTGTCCAGAGCATAAAACGTAGCAATTATTTCCCCTATCAAACCCATTCTGCTTTTTTTCCTGTAACCTTTGAAGTTCTTACTAATCAAGAAACTGTCAGTCTCTGCCTTAGATATACCCAATGACTTGGCCTCCATGGCAATCTAGGGCAATGAATTCCAAAGAGATTCACCACCCTCTAGCTAAAGAAATTTTTCATTTCTGTTCTACAGCAACATCTTTTATTCTGAGGTTGTGCCCTGTGGTCCTAGACTCTCCCACTATTGGAAACGTCCTCTCCACGTCTGTTCTAACCAGGCCTTTCAGTGTTACCCCCACATTCTTCTAAATTCCAGTGAGTACAGGCCCAGTCATTAAATGCTGCTTAGATAAGACTTGGTGCAGAATTTGGCCATTCAGCTCATCAAACCTGCTCCATCATTCCATCGTGGCCGATCCATTTTCCCTCTCAACCACATTCTCCTGCCTTCTCCCAGCAACCTCTCACGCTCTGACTAATCAAAATCATATCAAGCTTCACCTTAAGAAACACCTGATAACTTGGTCTCCACAGTTGCCTGTGGCAACAAATTCCACAGATTCACCATCCTCTGGCTAAGTGTCAAGTTAACCTTTTAATTCCTGGGATCATTCCAGTGCCAGCACATCCTTTCTCAGATATGGGGCACAGAATGGTTCACCATATTCCAAGTGAGGTGTGACCGATGCCTTATAAAGCCCCGTCATTACATTCTTGCCTTTATATTCTAGTCCTCTGGAAATGAATGCTGACATTGCATTTGCCTTCCTTACTACCAACTCAACCTGCAAGCTGACCTTTAGGGACTCGCAAGTGCTTTGGATTTCTGAATTTGTTCCCCATTTAGAGAATAGTTTACACCTTTATTCCTCCTACTAAAGTGCATGACCATACACTTCCTTGCACTGTATTTCATCTAACATTTCTTTGTCTATTCTCCTACTCTGTCCAAGTCCTTTATGCTTCCTCAACACTACCTGCCCCTCCACCAAAATCATCTCAGAGGCTTCACACCATCCAGAAAAAAAAGCAGTTTTAGTTGAAAGGCAGAACATCTCACTTCCTCTGCCAAAGGCACATCAAAGCTATAGAAAAGCCTCTCCAAGAACTCTGGTAGCTTCTAGAGACCATGACATCTTCCACCTCGGAGCACTAGGCATTGTTGATTCCTTCTCGAGTCATGTGTTATCCTAACTCAGAAAGAGATTGTGATTCCTCACCATTGGGTCCAGATAGTGGAGTACCTTAACCAGTTCTGCTTTGGCCTGACCACATCCCGTTCTGATTTCCTCAATATCCAGCAATGTATCAATTCCCATTTCAATTATTGAGCTCCACAGCCTTCCTGAGTGGGGAAATTCCAAATATCCATCACCTCCTACATATCCCTTACTCGGAATCAGTTAAAACTGTAGGCGGTGTTTCAATAATGTTATACCAAGGTACGTTCTTTGACCCTTGCTCTTAGTTCCAAGTGCTTTATAGTCATAGAGGTTATTATCCAGGTTATTCCGTTAATTTTAATGTTTGTCTCTCATTTTGCTCTGAGATTATTTGGGATATTTTGTTCAGGAGCTCCCATTTATTTGCTGCCACACTTATATCAATAGTGTGACCAGTTATACGCGTGGGATAAAGGAAATTCAGCCATGTGTAACTTGAGACACTGCTGTTGTGTTAATAGTAATGACATGGTTTGGAACATAGTTTGTGCTTTTGCATGTAGTCAGTAAAGCAAGTTGATAAGGTAGCCAGCTTGTCATTTTGTGTACGACATACGGGAGCCATTTTGCACAGTTTGTGTGCTGGTTGAGAAAACACCTGTGTGTCCTCCCAACTTCCATCACTGGGTATGTAGACTGGCAGCATTCCAGCATTTCCTTATTTCATGAATTGAGAATTGGTTGCCAGGAAATAGAAATAAATCTTCTCTGGGAGGAAACTGGAGAGTGAAGTGTTCCAGGGATCAGTGATTGGGCCCCAACCATTCGCAGTGTATAGACACGATTAGATGAGGGAACTAAATGTCTGTTAGTAACAACACAAAGCCAAGGGTGGGAATCTGAGCGTTAAACCAGACAATCTGGTTTAGATGGGTGAGTGGGATAAATATAAAGTTATCCACATGGAGTTGTACAGCCCTTGACTGTCCATGCTACCCACTGTACCCTTCCACACTAATCACATTGATCTATGGTAGGTCCATGGCCTTCAGTACATTGTCTATTTAAGAATGATTCAATGTTCTGAGAGAGTCTACCTCCACTACCTCTTAAGGCAGCATGTTCCAGAATTCAATACTTTTCCTCTAAGATGCCCTCTAAACCTCCTCCCTCCTGATAGCGGTGGTTGGGGGGATGTTTGGAACACCCTCAAGCTATGGAGGATCAGGAGAAAGTCCTTGCCCAGAGAGTGGTGAACCTACATAATTCTCTGCTGAGAAAAACATGGAGACCATGCTATTAAATTTATGACAAAGGGATTAAAAAATGTGGAGCAAACAGAGGAATGGTAGTTGTGGATTACCTGTGGTGTCAAGTGGTAAAACAAGTCTTGAGGACCTCCTGCTTGTGTTTTCTGTATTTCTGTGCCATGGCCTGTTGACATTTGGGGTCTTGCACCGTAGTGTTTTGTAACTATAAATTTCTCATTGTATTCAGTTCGTCTCATGGATTGATTATCCCCTTCCAGCTATACAATTCTGTCCCTTTGTGTTATCTTTGTGACTAATTTTTAGAATTTTAGTTAATGTTTGTAAGTTCTTCCCCTCTGCCCTGTCCTGAAATATAGTTTCTCTTTTCATTCATCTGCCCTGTTATCTCCTTGCATTTTATCATGTTCGGTTTGATAATTCCTCCTATGAAGTCATTAATGCATAACATCTGTGCTTGTATAAATTAAGTTCTAAAATCCACGTTAGGAGTTGACTTGCATCACTCTTTCTTTGGTACAAGTTTAAAGAGCATTGAATATAATTTTGCTTGTTAAGCGGTCTGCCAAATTGATTGGGCTTTTTATTTTGTTTTTAAGCACAAAGAGTCGTACTTCTGCTTCCATTATCTTGCGTGGAGCAAATGATTTCATGTGTGACGAGATGGAGCGCTCCCTCCATGATGCACTCTGTGTGGTGAAGAGAGTTCTCGAGTCCAAGTCGATAGTACCAGGAGGTGGTGCAGTGGAAGCTGCACTGTCCATCTATTTGGAGAACTATGCAACTAGTTTGGTATGGGTTTTAATTTACACATTTCCATTAAAAAATCAAAATGCAGGCTTTTCTAAGTTTTCTTTCCTGCTGGCTATATAACTGTTGTGTACCCTTTTGATCCCATTCAAATAGTACTTCCAGATGTGCAGTGAATTAATTGTTACTGAGGTACTAAATGACTGAAAGTTGGTGAGAATATTTAATGTATTTGAAGTTTCCTTGTTTTCATTTTAGGGATCACGTGAGCAACTTGCAATTGCTGAATTTGCTCGGGCTTTGTTGGTCATTCCAAAGACGCTGGCAGTAAATGCAGCTCAAGATTCAACGGATTTAGTAGCCAAATTGCGTGCATTCCACAATGAAGCCCAGGTAAATCCTGAGCGCAAGAAATTGAAATGGTAAGTACAGTTTTCTGCTTCAGGTAGTATGTGTCAGTACTTTTATTTATAGCCCACTGAAAGATTCGTGGCCTTGAGTAAAGGTTAAGCAGCACCTTGGAAACATTATTTATTTTTACATTTTGTATAGGGGCTCATTCTATCCACCCAAAAGTTGTATGTTTCCAATATTACATGGTATTAGAAATAATCAGACAAGCTGTCTTTGGAGTTCTCTGGTGCTTTATCCTGTTAACTTTCTTTTGGTGGTGGGGTTTCAAGAACAAGGCAGCTCTTTTGCATTTTTAAACAGTTCTTCAACGCATTGAATGCCAGAACATAATATTCAGAAGACTGTGGAGAAGGAATAGAAACGTACTGAAGAATGGGTAGTCTTCAAGGAGCTTAATAAGTTTAGGATCCTGATCCACTGTATGGGGATCAAGGTTTGAGTGAAGTGGATAGATGGCCAGATTCTGTTACATATCATTACTAATGAAGGTTCGTTTTTTCCTAAAAAGGTTTTATTGGTTAAGATCTGTAGGGGCATTTCCCTAGTTCCAAGCGGGTTATATCGATCGAAAGAGTTGGTAATACCTGAACAAAATATAAGCTTTGTCTGGAGAACTTGAAAATCACTCAAATTCCAAAGCATTAAGGTTGACTTGTGTTGATCTTCAGTGTGACTGATTAATGTACAGGAACAAAGCTGTAATGTTTTGCCAAACTAATTAAGCCAATTATACACCTAATACCTGCACACAGTCCATATCTCTCCATTCTCTAAAAAGGCATGTGCTTCTGTAAGGGCCTCTTGAAAGCCTCTGTCACATCTGCTTCTATCATCACCCCTGGCAGTTCATTCCCGTCACCCACCCTATATAAAAACAAAATCTTGCCCCGCATAGTTGAATTTTAGTCAAATGCATGCCCTCTAGTATTAGAAATTTCAGTCCTGGAAAAAAGATACCAGCTGTCTATCTGTGGCTCCTGTAATCCTAAAAACTTTATCAGGCCTCCCCTCAGACTCTGCTACTCGAGAGAAAACAACCTGAGTATGTCCAACTTGATTTGCAGGGTTCCTCCAGTGCTCTGCATGTTTCTCCTTATAACACACGCAACAGCATCCCGGTAAACCTTTTGATTGTCTCCATATCCTTCCTATAAAGGGGTGACCAGAATTGATAGCAATACTCCAGCCTACTAGATTTTTATAAGGCTACAACATTATTTCCTGACTCTTGAACTCGGTGACCAATAAGTTCAAGCCTTCTTTATTACCCTATCAGCATGTGCAGCTACTTTCAGGGAGCTATGGAGTTGGACCCCAAGATCTCTCTATATATCATTGATGTTAAAGGTCTAGCCATTTACATTTGATTTCCCAAAGTGTACCACCTCAATTACCCACATTAAGCTTCCATTAGTTTGTTTGGGATCAATAGTTAGATTGCGTGGGATATTTATTGATGCACTTGGCACTTTTTCTTATCTCTTAATTAAATTAGTAGCGCTGGCCAGAAATATCTTTGTGGAAAGAGACTTTGTTCAGTCACACATCAGAAGTGAACTGCCATCATTAGCTCTGTCTCTGGTGATAAGACTTAAGTTTGAATAATGAGTGAGGCGGACTGGGCACCTGGAACTTGAGAAAATGGAGCGACCACAGGAATACAGAGAAGGTGAATCCACAGGACAGTGAAACATTCAACCCATTCTTTCAGTATATTATGATGTCTCAGCAGAAATTTAGTGTAAACTTGGACGCAATAAGAAAATAGCAAGAGTGGTGGTAGAGGCAGATGCATTAGAGACATTAAAGGAACTCTTAGTCACATAGATGGTAGAAAATTGGAGAGAAGGGTTAGCTGGATCTTGGAGTAGGTCAGATCAACATCATGGGCTAAAGAGCCTGTATCACACTGAACGGTTCTATGTTGCAAGGGAAAATAGAATGAAAAATAGGTGGAGGGGAAGACATTCTAAAATTATCCAAAAATTCATAGGATTGAGGAATGAAGCAATTTGGCAGTAATTAATTACATTGTTAATGGCATTTTTGTAGGTTTTCAGAAATAAAACAAAGTGAGGTGCCTTATGTCCCGGAAAATACTTCATTGAATTCCAAAACCTGAACACCCCAGCCTGCTAAAAACACTTTACACAATTATATCATCACATCAGACCAGCCTGTTAAAGTGAAACCCCAACACGATATCAGTGGTTGTGAATTATGTGCATTTCCACCAATTACGTTACCCTACACTTATGTGAAGTGATAAGCTCACATCTGTTTAGTTCAGGCAGGGAATAGAGGGCAAGTTCATACTGGGATTATGTGGCACAGAAGCGTTTAATGGAGAGACAGCAAAACAAGCGAACAACTGTTTGAACATTATTAATAAACTCTGGTGTGGCTTTGGTTTTGATTTATAACAGGTTTTTATTCTTCTTTGCTGGGTGAATTACCATTAGCAAAGGAAGCATGTTCATTGCCTGGAATAGCAGAGGATAGAGACCATGGCCTTTACAGGTGATTTTTAAGAAGAAGTTGAGAGGCGAATCAAAGGAAAAATGCTGAAATTTGTGAATGATTATTTTGGCTCTATTAGGCAATTCAGGTACTTGGTACTACAGTCATGCTCCAAGAGGGGTTTCTTGGTCTGATTGGCTAGCTTCATTTTTTATTCCTTATTTGAAAAATGTCTTGTCTCTTCTTACATAGGATTGGCCTTGATTTAGTGAATGGTAAACCAAGAGACAACAAGCAAGCTGGAGTATTTGAGCCAACTCTAGTGAAAACTAAGAGTTTGAAGTTTGCAACAGAAGCCGCTATTACCATCCTTCGCATTGACGATCTTATCAAACTTTATCCAGAGGAGAAGCAGGACAAAGGAAAGAGTTACCATGATGCAGTTCAGAGTGGAGAACTGGAGGGTTAAAGCAACAATAGATGTAGCCGCAGTATTTGTCATACACTATTTGTACTTTAGTATGTTAGCAAAATGCAACGTTAAATATTCCTTTATCTATTGTTCATGTTACTGTGGCGCATATAGTGAATATTCAAGTCCCATCTAGTGTGTAAAAGGAATAAGGTGAAAATCCCCATCCTGTCCAGGCAGTTCCAGACTCCAGCGACTGGCAGGAGGAGTGTCGCGGCTTCTCTGAGCTGTTGAAAACTGTTTGTCTTCAATAAAAGTTTGAAGTGAAAGGATAGAAGTGCTTTCTGTGTTTTATCTGAAAAGTTTGTTGTACTGGGTTCATTTTAGTTTCCTGGCCATCGCACCAATCCACCCTTGATTTTTAATTGTGCTTTAGAATCATTATATCTTAAAATTCAAAGTTAGAAAAACTTGTCTACATTATGTATAAAATAATTAAAAATTACTTGGATTATGAATTAAAAGGTATGTATTCAAAGTATTCTTAAGATTGTATCATTAAGCCATTAGTAGGCACACTTGCATAAGTTGTAATAATTAATGATCGCCTTTAAATAAGTAAAAAAGGTGTAAATTATGATGAGGCTAACACCAGTTTCTGAGACTTGAATGAATCAAGTATATTGATCAAGCATAATGAATAAAGTATATTAGCTGCTTCTTTATGAAAATCGGCTAAATCAGTTATATCTTCAGACTCATTAACCATTTAAGTACAGAACTCCTTGCCTATAACTGCACATGTCCCCTACCCTTTCCTGCCATAGGATTTTGAAGAACCATCTTATGCACGGTGACCATTTCTGTTCTTACAAGCCTTCAGCCGTGTCATTGCTTACTCTTTCTAAGGCTGCAGCAACATTTTTGATCGCTTGTATTCCGTGCAAAACCATAAAATTGGCACAAAATGATCTCCTTCTGAAACGTCTCGTTTACCCTAGACTTTTGAGGTAAATGTAGGATGTGTATGTCTGATGGCAGGAAAAATGTGCCCTAAATAACAAAGATACTAACCAATTACATTGAGAGGTGTGGGCTCCATTTCTGCATATATTGTTCCATGAACTTAGACCATTCTTTATTATTGACAAAAGCACTGTTGAACTGTAACATTTTTCTGATCATCAATAGAAATGAGTCATTACCCTATTTAGGACAATAGAGAGTGTAATTGATAAGCTATGCCTGATTGGAATGGGACCTTCTGAACTCAAGCAAAAGTAGGTTTTATAGTAACACATGAAAAGATCTAATAGCTTTGTTATGAACTTTAGATGTGGATATATTCCAGGGTAGACATGAATAGGGTCAGCTATGATATTTCCTAAGTTATGGTGATCTACTTTAAGATGATATGTGGGGGCCATGATCACTGTATATTTATGTCTCCCTTGAGAATAATGAATCGAGCATAATGTCACGTCATGGCTGGAAAGAAGAGCACGCATTTGTTCTGGATCTGCAGCAGTGCTGAACATTGGTGAATATTTTGAAGTGTGCCATATATATTGCCATGTCCAACTGCTAGAGACTTTAATAGCATCAGCAAATTCATGTGATACAAGAATACATCGAGTCATTTTGACTGGCACATCAGGAGTAGGGAAAAGTGACAAAAATATTACAAATAATACTAGAATAAACTTGCTAATGTCCAGTAGTTATCGACTTGCTTGAAGTCTTCTGGTTGGTTAGTGATTTGCTCACTAGCCCAGTAGTATAGGCACTGACCAAGAGATTTCCAGCACATTAACCACAGTGCTTACTGGCCTTCTGGGTACCACTTTCGCTTGCTTACAGTGGCAGGCATGTATCCACTTACTTTCACTGCTGAATTAGTAATCAACAGCACTTGATAAGGACCTTCCTACTGAACTCCCAGTGGCTTCTTATGTGGTTTCTTAATCAGGACCCATTCACCAGGAATCAGGGCGAGTCTTCCTCCTGTTGGATCACAACAATCACCAGAAACCTGTTGGGAAGCAGACTATAGTTGGGTTAATTTCACACGATGTTTAACGAAACTGTCGGCCATAATGTCTCCATCAGCCTCTGAGATCAAGGGTTCTGGCTGTAACATGGGATGCCCTGTTAACCACCTTGAATAGACTGTATGTAGTTTTCTTGCTTGGTGTTGCTCAGATGCTACATAAGACCATAGGAAAAACTGTGGGCCATGGTACACCTTCTTCATGATACTTAATCATTGTTAAATCATTCATTTGTTTGACTTTTCCTGGTGATTTTGGGTGGTGTGGACAATGAAAAGACCATTCAATGTTCATCAGACAAGCACTCCCTGTGAAATGTGTTCCTTGGTCAGAGTTGATGTGACGTGACATGGCAATTCCCATCTAGGAATATCGTCCTTGATTGGAGTTTTTGCTGTAAGTGTGGCAGTGGCTTTCCTTACTGGAATAACTTCCACCAATCTTGAAAACTTATCCACTATTGCCAGTACTTCTTTGGTAACTGATCTAATCCACTTGTAGATGCAAAAATGAACCAGGCAGGGCAGGAGTACTGAATTGTAGATTTTTCACTGTTCCAAGATTTGTTTTCTGACATGCCATGCATCTTTCAAAAGCTTGTCAAGCTTGTGCCCTGAACTTTGGATTCCACCATCAATGGGAGAATCAGTTGATCAGCGTGCTAAAGGGTGTATTTGCTGTGCCAGATAAGAAAGCATTACAGCAAGAAAAGGTTTTGTGAGCCTTTTGGAATGGCATAGTTTTCTGTATTAATTATTCATTAAATGTGGTCTGATCTTCATCCAAATCACAATAATAGACAAACACAATCTGCCTAAACTAATAACACACAAGCAAGTGTACTTTCCATATCTTTATTGAACACATTGTTTAATCACTCTCAATTCAGGCCGGAAAAAGCATGTGAACCTTGTACTTAATACCTGGAGAACCTTCACTGGCAGCAATAACCTCCAAACGTTTCCTGTAGTTGCTGATCAAACTTGTGAGGAGGAATTTTAGACCATTCCTCCATACAAAACTATTTCAGTTCATCAATATTTCTGGGATCTCTTGCATGAACAGTCCTCTTCAGGTCATACCACAGCATCTCAATTGGGTTAAGGTCTGGCCATTCCAAAACATAAATTTTCTTCTTTTTAAACCATTCAGTTGTTGATTTGTTTGTGTTTCAAATCATTGTCTTGTTGCATCATTCAACTTCTTTTAAGCTTTAGGTGACAGACTGCTACACTCTCCTGTGAATGTCTTGATACAATTTTGAATTCATTGTTCCCTCAACAATTGCAAGCTGTCAAGGACTTAGTCAGTAAGCAGACCCAAACCATGATGCTCCTTCCACTTTGCTTCACAGTTGCGATGTGGTTCTGGTGTTGATGTGCAGTGTCCTTTTTCCTCCAAACATTTTCTGCCAAAAAATTCAACTTTTGTCTCATCTGTCCACAGAACATTGTCCCGGAAGTGTTGTGGAACATCCAGGTGGTCTTTTGCAAACTTGAGACATGTAGCAATGTTTTGTTTTGGAGAACAGTGGTTTCTTCTGTTGTGTCCTCCCATGAACACCATTCTTGTTCAGTGTTTTTCTATAGTGGACATATGAACAGAAACTTTAGCAAGTTCTAGAGATTTCTGCAGTTCATTTGCTGCTACCCTTGGGTTCTTTTCCACCTCCTTCAGCATTGCACATTGTGCTCTTGGTGTGATCTTTGCAGGATGCTCACTCCTAGGGAGATAGCAACAGTACTGAATTTCCTCCATTTGTAGACAATTCCTCTTACTATGGACAGACGAGACAGTGAACATTCAGGTCTTTAGAAATACTTTTGTAGCCTTTTCCAGCTTCATGCATCTCTACAATTCTTCTAAGGTCCTCTGAAAGTTGTTTTGATCTAGGCATGGTGCACATAAAGAGATCTTTCTTGAGAAGGGCAGTGTCTGTCAGTAATCTGACTTTGTGTGTCTTTTTTATAGGGTAGGACATCTCTACAACCCGCCGCTCCAATCTCATCTTATTGATTGGAACACCTGGCTCCAAATAGCTTTTGCAGAAGGTTCAAATACTTCTTTGAACCTAGACCATGATCATTTAAATGGTGTATTCAGTATTCATAAGAAGTAGTACAATGGGTTGTGTGTTATTAGTTAAGGCATATTGTGTTTGTCTATTATTGTGACAGATGGAGATCAGACCACATTTTATGAGTAATTAATACAGAAAAGCAGGTAATTGCAAAGGGTTCATAAATGTTTTCTTGTAACTGCAGTGTTACTATCTACGACTATTGCCATATCTCCCTGCTCCATCGGCCCTTCAAATTCCTCTGTCAGTCACTGAGGAGCTATCAGTGTACAGAATCAGATTTTTGGCAGAGTAATAATGCATTTGGTCTTCATATTATTAAGTTAATACTGCTATCATCTGTTTCTCATTAACATGCAGGGTAAATGGTCTACCTGCATCAGTGATTCTTAATGCAGGTGCAGTACATAATGTCACCTTTAAAGTTTGAACACTTTCAGTTGTTCTTCATTAAGATAAGCAGATTGTTTAGTGGTTGAGCAATAGTTCATGGATCTGCCACTATCTTATCAATATATTGATTATCAATGTATTGACATTAACATCTTCACTCCTGTGTGTCTTTGTTGGAGCAAGCAGTGACATAGCTGTCAAATCTTCAAACAAGAGAAAATCTGCAAATGCTGGAAATGCAAGCAACACACAAAAAATGCTGGAGGAACTCAGCAGGCCAGGCAGCATCCATGGGAAAAAAAAGTACAGTCAACACTTCGGGCTGAGACCCTTTGGCAGGACTGGGGGGAAAAAGATGAGGAGTAGATTTAAAAGGTGGGGGAAGGGAGGTGATAGAAAAAACCAGGAAGGGGGAGGGAAGAAGTAAAGAGCTGGGAAATTGATTGGTGAAAGAGATACAGGACTGGAGAAAGAGGAGTCTGACAGAAGAGGACAGAAGTCTGTGGAAGAAAGAAAAGGGGGAGGAGCACCAGAGGGGGGAAATGGGCAGGAAAGAAGATAGAGGGAAAGAGGGAAAGGGGGTGGAGAATGGTGAAGGTGAGAGGCATTACCAGCATCTCCCAATGGCCACCTATTTTAATTCCACTTCCCATTGCCATTCCTCTACTGTCGCGATGAGGCAACACTCAGGCTGGAGGAGCAACACCTTATCTTCCGTTTGGGTAACTTCCAACCTGATGAAATGAACATCAATTTCTCAAAATTCCGGTAATGCTCCTTCTCTATTCCCTTTTCCCTCTCTCACCTTAACTCCTTGCCTGCCCATCGCCTCCCTCTGGTGCTCCTCTCCCCTTTTCTTTCTTCCGTGGCCTTCTGTTCTCTCCTATCAGACTCCCCACTTCGCCAGCCCTGTATTTCTTTCACCAATCAACTTCCCAGCTCATCCCTCCCCTCCCCTTCCCTGTCTCACCTATCACCTTGTGTTTCTTCCTCCACTCCCCCACCTTTTAAATCTACTCCTCATCTTTTATTCTCCGGTCCTGCTGAAGGGTCTCAGTCTGAAACGTTGACTGTACTTTTTCCATAGAAGCTGCCTGACCTGCTGAGTTCTTCCAGCATTTTGTATGTGTGTAGCTGTCAATCTTATTGTTTCATCACTGTAATCTTCACTTTAGTCGCTAGGGACCGCTGTAGAGTCCATGTCATGATCATCCTGTAATTCCTCGAAGTTCGAATGGTGGCGCTGTCTCGGAGAACTCTCTGATATGGGTTCTAATTCTCTGGAATCCTAATGGTGGTGCCGTACAGGGAGATTGCTCGCTGTGAGCTGTAATTCCATGGGTGGAGCTTCAGAAGTAGGTGTTTCCCAGGGCAAAATGCCAGCACCAGCAGGACCACCCACTCGAAATCGCAGCCGCACTTTCTTACATTATTTCAGTTCGCTAATCCGAGAATCAAACAGTCAGATCCAACAGTATCACACTTAGACATTCGTCAGTATTCTGATAACCTGTGCTGCTTGTTAAATTAATTTATGTTCACCTGCAGTGAGCCAGATTATATGAGTAATAGGCTCCTCCAGTAAAGAGGCATCTTGAACGTTATTGGCTCATAACACAAACATGAGGAAATCTGCAGATGCTAGAAATCCAAGCAACACACACAAAATACTGGAGGAACTCAGCAGGTCGGGCAGCATCTATGGAAAAGAGTAAACAGTCGACGTTTCGGGTCGAGATCCTTCCTCAGGACACAAAGAGTCTTCCTGATGAGGGGTCTCGGCCCGAAACGTCGACTGTGTACTCTTTTCTATAGATGCATTATGGGTTCGTGCTGGCCGCTGAAGTATAGGCTTGCTTTTTTGCAGATCGCAGATTTTGACTGGTTGGGTTCTGATCAAGGTCCTGCTAGGGGGGTGGTGAAGGTGCCCACCAAATGGCTGAGGGGAGTTTTGAAAGCCGGTCTTTCTGAGTGGCCAGACACCACTGATGAAAGGGAATAGGAAGACGGTGTCCTGTAGCTATTCTCTCAATAACAAGTCTACCGCTTCCGTGCTTTTGGTGTGGGGGCTGGGGGGCATGGTGTCATGGAGAACGACCTAACAGCCACAACTACAGCAACCAGGTCTCTATTACTGAGTTTGGCTCTGTGGCTCAGAGAGGAGGTTGGCAAAAGAGCAGTGCACTGGAGCTAGGGGAACAGACAGAAGATTCTGTGGATGCGAATAAGACAACTAGATGGTATGTTGCAGGAATGTATCAGATCAGATCCAGAGTATTCTAAAGGGGGAGGGTGAGCAGCCAGAAGTCGTGGTACAACAACATAGGTACTAAAAGAGATGAGGTCCTGAAGAGAGCATGTAGGGAGTTACGTAGAAAGCTGAAAAGCAGGACCTCAAGGACACTAACCTCCTTAATGTGTAATGTGCCAGTGAGGGTAAGAATAGGATGATTTGGCAGATAAACGCATGGCTGAGGGAGTAGGGTTTCAGATTTCAGGATCTTTGGTGTTAGTGTATTTAATATTTCAGTAATATTGTAAATATATTGTTTGATTAAGCATTCTTTGTTGTTTACATAATTAATTACAGGTTATATGTACAAAGTACTTGAATGGCATCCATCACCACGTTACAAGCCTCACTCTAGTGAAAAACTAAGTCGACACGCATCTCCCAGCTCCCGTTATCTTTCTTTCGATTAGTTACAAAACGAAAGATCTCTTCTGGGGAAGGTATGCTCTGTACAAAAAGGATCGGTTGGTTACACCAGAACTTGACGGGGATCGAAATCCTTGCGGGCAGATTTGCTGGTGTTGTTGGGAAAGGTTTATAGTTTGGCAGAGGGATGGGAACCCAAGAGACAGGTCAGAGGGTTGAGTAGCTGTTTACGGGTAGATGCAACATGTAGAAGGTCTGTGAGGAAGGATATACTGATGAGAGGACAAATTGTAATCGGCGAGATGGGTTGAAGTCTGTTTGTTTTAATGCAAGAAGTATTAGGAACAAGAGTGATGAACTTCGAGCATGGGCCGGTAAGTGGAACTACAATATTATAGCCATTACAGAGATTTTGCTGTCACAAGAGCAGGAATGGCTCCAGGATTTCTATGTTTCAAAAGGGATGGGGTGGGGGGAGTGGCATTACTCATCAGGGATAGTATCACAGCTACAAAGAGGGAGGACATCGACTGACTCAGTATAGGCGGACATCAGAAACAGGAAGAGAATAATCACTCTATTGAGAGTATTCTATAGACTGCCCAGTAGCGACAGAGACACAGGAGACAGATTTTGGAAATGTGCAAAAATAACAGGATTTTTGACATGGGGGACTTCAACTGCTCTAATATTAGTTGGCACCTCCATTGTGCAAAATGTTTAGGTGGGGCAGAATTTGTTAGGTGTGTCCAGGAAGGATTCCGGACACACCACGTAGACAAACTGACCAGAGTATAGGCCATATTGAATTTGGTGCTCAGCGGTGAACTTGGTCAGGTGTCAGATCTCCCAGTGGCCAAGCATTTCAGAGACAGTGGCCACAACTTCCTGGCTTTTACCATTGCCTTGGAGAGGGATAGAAGCAAACTAATGTCCCTAACGTATCTGCCTCCACTACCACCACCCCTGGCAGGGCATGCCACACACCCACTACTCTCTGTCTAAAGAACTTACCAATATACTTTAAAATAATCTCCCTTGTATTAGCCATTTCTACCCTGGGGAAGAATCTCTGGCTAACCACTCGATCCATGCCTCTCATCTTGTATCTAGTCACCTCTCCTTCTCCTTCAGTCCAAAGAGGAAAGCCCTAGCTTGCTCAACTTATCTTCCTAAGGCATAACCTCTAGCCAAGGCAGTTCCTGGTAAATCTCCTCTGCACCCTCTCTAAAGCTTCATTTCTGTAATGAGACGACTGGAACTGAACCCAATATTTCAAGCGTGGTATTCCAAGACGGGACAAATGACCTAATTCTACTTGTATGTCTTACGGTCTAACCAGGATTTTGTAGAGCTGCAACATTACCTCACGGCACTTGAACTCAGTTCCCTGACTAGTGAAGTCCAACATGCTATACACCTTCTTAACAACACTATCAACTTGCACAGCAACTTTGACAGATCTATGGACATTGATCCCTCTGTTCCACCATACTGCCAATAATCCTACCATTAACCCTGTATTCTGCCTTCAAATTCGACCATCTAAAATTAATCACTTCACACTTTCTCAGGTTGATCTCCATTCTCCACTTCTCAGCCCAGCTCTGCATCTTGTCAATGCCCTTTTGCAACCGACAACAACCCTCCACAACTCCATCAACATTCGTAATCTGCAAATTTACCAACCCACCCTTCTACTTCCTGATGCAAGTCATTTAAAAGCAATCACAAAGAGCAGGGGTTCCAGAACAGATCCCTTAGGAATACCACCGGTCACCGATCTCCCGACAGACTTTGCTCCATACAAAATCACCCTCTACCTTCTATATGTAAGGCAATTTGGAATCCACAGAGACAGGTTTCCTTGAATTCCATGACTCCTGACTTTCTGAATAAGTCTATCATGGGGAACCTTAACAAACATTTTATTAAAGTCCATATACTCCACATCTATTGCTCTACTTTCATCAATGTGCTCTGTCACATTCTCAAAGAAGTCAGTCAGGCTGCTGGGACATGAGCTGCCCCACACGAAGCTTTGCTGACTACCCCTAATCAGACTTTGCCCCAAATCAGGAGCTCCCAACCTTTTTGATGCCACGGACCAATACAATTAACCTGTGGACCGCAGGATGGGAACCCCTGCTCCAAAAAGTTGTAAATCCTGTCTTTAAGAGCCCTCTCAAATAACTTTCCCACCACTGAGGTAAGACTCACTGGTCTATGGTTCAATAGTTCCATTTAATATCAGAGAATATACACAAAATACAACTGGAAATTCTTGTTTGCTACAGACATCCACAAAGACAGAAGGGCGCCCCAAAGAATGGGTGACAGTAAGGACATTAGGGCCCCAAAGCGCCCGCCCTATGACCCCCTCCCACACACAAGCATCAGCAAAGCTTCAACCCTCCCCCTCATCTTCTTACTCCATCAAAACCATCAGCACCCTCCTCTCACCAAGCAAGCAATATCAAAGCCCCCAAGAATGACCACGAACTGCAGTACAACAAAAACTAATCATTCACCGGACAATTCAACGTACCACAGGCTCTCTTTCTCTCTCTCTCTCCCCCACCCCCCCGCCCCCCAATTAAGGGCCAGGGAGGTGTCACACAGAAACAGGGGAAACTAACAAGATAAAAAGAAACACTTGCTGATTTACAATGTTAAAGTCTGCCACATATAACTCCCAGCGTTATCCCTACTCTCTTCCTCGAACAAAAGAATAACATTAGCCACTGTCCAATCATCTAGTACAACTCCTGCGGCCAGTGACAAAGCAAAGACCATCACCAAAGGCAAAGCAATTTTATTTTGTATTAGCCTGGGCAAAAATCCCATCTGACCCTGGGGGCTTATCTAACCTGTTTTTCAGAAGATGCAGCACATCCTCTTCCTCATCAACATGTCTACAGCATTTCAGCCTGTTTTGCACTCTCCTCGCAAACATCTCGGTCTCTTTCACTGGTGAATACTGAAGCAAGGTGTTAATAAGGACCACCCCTATCTCCGCTGACTCCAAGCATGTTTCCTCTAACCCCAGTGAAAGTGCTCCTGAAACAATCTCCACATTTACTTTCTGCATTTCTGAGTACATCTGTTCCCAATTTATGCTCCCCAGTTGCTGACTAATAGCATTCTAATTCCCATCCCCTGCTTTCCCATACCATTTGCTCCTATCCTTCTCCAAAACAATGGTAAAAGTCAGGAAGTTGTGACCACTGTCTCTGAAATGCTTAGACTGATTATCGTGGGCCGCAGGACCTGTACTGTACTGTGCTGTAATGACCTGTTTTAAAACTTACAGCTGAGAACTTTGCAGCTGTTTCTGTTGGTAATAAGAAAGAGATGTAACTGATGAAATGGATCCAGAAGCTCTTTGGATATTGAGGGTGTTATAAAGTTGTGTATTTCTTTTCTAAGAAGCAAGGTGCTGTATTGGACAGTTATAACAATTTACCAGTTCGATCCTGGAGCTCTGGGCTGCACACAGTGAGAGTGAGGAGTGAAGCTGTGTTACCTGGAGCGTCTGCAGGACTGGAGAAGCTATGGATGTTCTCAGAGCAGGGAAAGTAAAGGGGGAGATCTCAAGGGGCCGAACATGCTGCATCACTGCTCGATACGGAAACTGCACTGCGACAGACAGGAAGGCTCGACAATGGGTGGTCAAATCTGTCCAACGCATCATTAGACTGACCCTTCCCATCAAGGACACACATACAGAGAGGAGCCGGAAAAAAAGCCAGCAATATCAATGAAGGATCCAACTCTCCCTGCTCATGGACCATCTACCCCATTCCCATCAGACAAGCATCCAAACCCAGATCAGCAGACTCAAAAACAGTCACTCTCCCCAAGCAGTCAGGCTGATCAACACCCCCAACCCCTAACCCACCCCTCAGCACCCCCACCCACTGACCCACCCCTACACAACTCCACCCACTGACCCACCCCTCAACACACCCACCCACTGAACCACCCCTCCGCACACCCACCCACTGACACACCCCTCCGCACCCCCACCCCTACACAACTCCACCCACTGACCCACCGCTCCACACCCCCACCCACTGACCCACCCCTACACAACTCCACCCACTGACCCACCCCTCCGCACACCCACCCACTGACACACCCCTCCGCACCCCCGACCACTGACTCACCCCTCCACAACTCCACCCACTGACCCACCCCTCCGCACCTCCACCCACTGACCCACCCCTCCACACCCCCACCCACTGACCCACCCCTCCGCACACCCACCCACTGACCCACCCCTCCGCACCCCTGACCACTGACCCACCCCTCCGCACACCCACCCACTGACCCACCCCTCCGCACACCCACCCACTGACCCACCCCTCAGCACCCCCGACCACTGACCCATCCCTCCACACACCCACCCACTGATCCACCCCTCCACACACCCACCCACTGACCCACCCCTCCGCACCCCCGACCACTGACGCACCCCTCCACACCCCCACCCACTGACCCACCCCTACACAACTCCACCCACTGACCCACCCCTCCGCACACCCACTCACTGACCCACCCCTCCGCACCTCCACCCACTGACCCACCCCTCCACACCCCCACCCACTGACCCACCCCTCAACACCCCCACCCACTGACCCACCCTTCCGCACCTCCACCCACTGACCCACCCCTCAACACCCCCACCCACTGACCCACCCCTCCGCACCTCCACCCACTGACCCACCCCTCCGCACACCCACCCACTGACCCACCCCTCCGCACCCCCGACCACTGACCCACCCCTCCGCACCCCCACCCACTGACCCACCCCTCCACAACTCCACCCACTGACCCACCCCGCCGCACACCCACCCACTGACCCACCCCTCAACACCCCCACCCACTGACCCAACTCTCCACACCTCCACCCACTGACCCACCTCTCAACACCCCCACCCACTGACCCACCTCTCAACACCCCCACCCACTGACCCAACCCTCCACACCCCCACCCACTGACCCACCCCTCAACACCCCCACCCACTGACCCACCCCTCCGCACCTCCACCCACTGACCAACCCCTCCGCACCTCCACCCACTGACCCACCCCTCCACACCCCCACCCACTGACCCACCCCTCCGCACACCCACCCACTGACCCACCCCTCAACACCCCACCCACTGACCCACCCCTCCGCACCTCCACCCACTGACCCACCTCTCAACACCCCCACCCACTGACCCAAGCCTCCACACCTCCACCGACTGACCCACCCCTCCACAACTCCACCCACTGACCCACCCCTCAACACCCCCACCCACTGACCCACCCCTCAACACCCCCACCCACTGACCCACCCCTCCACAACTCCACCCACTGACCCACCCCTCAACACCCCCACCCACTGACCCACCCCTCCGCAACCCACCCACTGACCCACCCCTCAGAACCCCCGACCACTGACCCACCCCTCCACAACTCCACCCACTGACCCACCCCTCAACACCCCCACCCACTGACACACCCCTCCGCACACCCACCCACTGACCCACCCCTCCACACCCCCACCCACTGACCCACCCCTCCGCACACCCACCCCTCAACACCCCCACCCACTGACCCACCCCTCCGCACCCCCGACCACTGACCCACCCCTCCACCCACTGACCCACCCCTCCACAACTCCACCCACTGACCCACCCCGCCGCACACCCACCCACTGACCCACCCCTCCACAACTCCAGCCACTGACCCACCCCTCAACACCCCCACCCACTGACCCACCCCTCCGCAACCCACCCACTGACCCACCCCTCAGAACCCCCGACCACTGACCCACCCCTCCACAACTCCACCCACTGACCCACCCCTCCGCACACCCACCCCTCAACACCCCCACCCACTGACCCAACCCTCCACACCTCCACCCACTGACCCACCTCTCAACACCCCCACCCACTGACCCACCTCTCAACACCCCCACCCACTGACCCAACCCTCCACACCCCACCCACTGACCCACCCCTCCACACCCCCACCCACTGACCCACACCTCCACACCCCCACCCACTGACCCACCCCTCCACACCTCCACCCACTGACCCACCCCTCCACACCCCCACCCACTGACCCACCCCTCCGCACACCCACCCACTGACCCACCCCTCAACACCCCCACCCACTGACCCACCCCTCAACACCCCACCCACTGACCCACCCCTCCGCACCTCCACCCACTGACCCACCTCTCAACACCCCCACCCACTGACCCAAGCCTCCACACCTCCACCGACTGACCCACCCCTCCACAACTCCACCCACTGACCCACCCCTCCACACCCCCACCCACTGACCCACCCCTCAACACCCCCACCCACTGACCCACCCCTCCGCAACCCACCCACTGACCCACCCCTCAGAACCCCCGACCACTGACCCACCCCTCCACAACTCCACCCACTGACCCTCCCCTCAACACCCCCACCCACTGACCCACCCCTCCGCACACCCACCCACTGACCCACCCCTCCACACCCCCACCCACTGACCCACCCCTCCGCACACCCACCCCTCAACAACCCCACCCACTGACCCACCCCTCCGCACCCCCGCCCACTGACCCAACCCTCCACACCCCCACCCACTGACCCAACCCTCCACACCTCCACCCACTGACCCACCTCTCAACACCCCCACCCACTGACCCAACCCTCCACACCTCCACCCACTGACCCACCCCTCTACAACTCCACCCACTGACCCACCCATCAACACCCCACCCACTGACCAACCCCTCAACAAACACCCCCCACCCACTGACCCTCCCCTCCACACCGACACCCACCCCTCAACACCCCCACCCACTAACCCACCCCCCACACCCCCACCCACTGACCCACCCCTCCACAACTCCACCCACTGACCCAACCCTCCACACCTCCACCCACTGACCCACCCCTCCACACCCCCACCCACTGACCCACCCCTCCGCACACCCACCCACTGACCCACCCCTCCACAACTCCACCCACTGACCCAACCCTCCACACCTCCACCCACTGACCCACCCATCAACACCCCACCCACTGACCCACCCCTCAACAAACACCCCCCACCCACTGACCCTCCCCTCCACACCCACACCTCAACACCCCCACCCATTGACCCAACCCTCCACACCTCCACCCACTGACCCACCCCTCCACCGACTGTCGCACCCCTCCACACTCCCACACGCTGACCCACCTCTCCCTCCACACCCCCACCCGCTGACCCACCCCTCAGCAACCGCACCCACTGACCCACTCCTCCACACCCCCACCCACTAAACTACCCCTCAACACCCCCACCCACTGACCAACCCCTCAGCACCCCCACCCACTAACCCACCCCACCCACTGACCCACCCCGCAACACCCCCACCCACTGACCCACCCTTCCACCGACTGACGCACCCCTCCACACTCCCACCCGCTGACCCACCCCTCCCTCCACACCCCCACCCGCTGACCTACCCCTCAGCAACCCCACCCACTGACCCACTCCTCCACACCCCCACCCACTAAACTACCCCTCAACACCCCCACCCACTGACCCACCCCTCCTTCCGCAACCCACCCACTGACCCACCCCTCAACACCCCCACCCACTGACCCACCTCTCAACACCCCCACCCACTGACCCACCCCTCCCTCCGCACCCCCACCCACTGACCCACCCCTCCCTCCGCACCCCCACCCACTAACCCACCCCTCCCTCTGCACTCCCACCCACTGACCCACCCAACACCCCCACCCACTGACCCACCCCTCCACCGACTGACACACCCCTCCACACTCCCACCCGCTGACCCACCCCTCCCTCCACACCCCCACCCGCTGACCCACCCCTCAGCAACCCCACCCACTGACCCACCCCTCAGCAACCCCACCCACTGACCCACCCCTCCCTCAGCACCCCCACCTACTGACCCTCCCCTCCACACCCCCACCCACTGACCCACCCCTCCCTCAGCACCCCCACCCACTGACCCACCCCTCCCTCAGCACCCCCACCCACTGACCCTCCCCTCCACACCCCCACCCACTGACCCACCCCTCCCTCAGCACCCCCACCCACTGACCCACCCCTCCACACCCCCACCCACTGACCCACCCCTCAACACCCCACCCACTAACCCACCCCTCCACACCCCCACCCACTGACCCACCCCTCCACACCCCCACTGTTGTAGTCTGAGCTGCTGTCCACAGTGACTTCACTGATTCCCCACACCGCAGTGTGTTGTCTTCCTGCCCCTTGTACAGGACACCACGTTGCCTCGATGTTCACACAGCTCCATTTGAATTCTTTAATTCACAGCTTTATTTTGTTGTGCCAGAAAGAGGCCACCTCGACGAACATGCCAGACACCCCAAAAGTGATCCATTCTCTCCAGTTTCAATTACTCAGCATCACAAATAGGCTCACAGCTGCTAACAGACTTTCAGAAGCAATCACAGTAGGTGTCCCACATGTTCACCCACAGCCACCATTTAATACACCAACCCCACCCTCCACGTTCACAGTGACACAGAATCTGCCGGCAGGCCTCTTTCAGGGAGGCTGGGCTGGATTATATTTTCCGGACCCCATGTTTCTGGCTGTCAATAACGATGAGGTGGCAGTGTATCAACAGTACCAATGACTTTCCCCTTCTCTGTTCATATCAGTTCACCCAACAGTTCCCTTCCCACTCTCCTTGCTGACAACTGGTTCTCTGTCCAGCCACCATCTTCAAATCGTCTCCACCTTTTCAAATCTCTCAGTAGCTGCATGCCTTTCCCCAAATTTCCATTCTTGCTCATCCCCAAGTTTTCTGTGGGTGTGTATTTAGCTGTCAAGACTCACAGCTTGGGAAAGCGATGGAACTGATGGCTTTGTGATACAAAGATAGTTGGAGGGCCAGGTAGTGTTGAGGAAGCAGGGAGGTGCAGAAGGACTTAGACAGATTGGGAGAATGGGCAAAGAAGTGACAGATGGAATATAGTGTATGGTCATGCTACAGGACTTGCGAGTCCTCATGCAGGATTCTCGAAAGATTAACTTACCGCTTTAGTTGGTGATGAGGAAGGCAAATGCAATGTTACCATTCACTTTAAGAGGACTAGAATATGTGAGCGATGCAGTGATGAGGACTTGTATGGCATTGGTCTGACCACACCTGCGGAGTATCATGAGCAGTTTTGTGCCTCTTATATAAGAAATGCTGTGTTGGTATTGGAGAAGGTCTACAGGAGGTTCACAAGAATTATTCTGGGAATGAAAGGTTTATGTATGAGCAGCATTTTACAGTTTTGGGCCTGTACTCACTGGAGTTTAGAAGGATGAGGGGAGATCTCATTGAAACATCGAATATTGAAACACCTAGATAGAGTGGACTTGGAGACAATGTTTCCTATGGTGGGGGAGTCTAGGGCCAGAGGGCCTAGAACAGAGATGAGGAGGAATTTCTTTAGCCAGAGGGTTGTGAATCTGTCATTGCCATAGACGGCTGTGGAGACCAAGTCACTGGGTATATTTAAAGTGGATATTGATAGGTTCTTAATTACCAAGGGTGTCAAAGGTTACAGGGAGAAGGCAGGAGAATGGGATTGAGGGGGATAATAAATCAGCCATGATAGAATGGCAGAGCAGACTCGATGGGCCAAATGGCCTAATTCTGCTCCTATGTCTTAGAGTCTTACATCTAAACCTCTCCACAGAAGCCCACCTCTTCCACTGAATCTTGCCGAACGGTTTTAACTATGTAAGTCCAGGACATGATCGCAACCTGTCAGAGGTGAGAGGTGTCACAAAATCAGGACCCAATGGCAGGATGCCGCTTTGGCTGTAGATTACAGGGGGGCAGAGATCACGAAGTATTGAGTCCAAGGTTGGGGCAAGGAAACTCGGGCCTCCTCCTGTGATGTGTTGGAGCTCAGGGAGACGTCCATGTCCCTAGTGACCATGTGTGCAGGAATTACATCCAGTCGTTCCTCCTGGATGTGCACACAGAGCAGCTGTAACCCCGTGGACATGGTGAATGGTGTTTCCAGTGAGCTGCTCACACTGCACGGGTAAAAGAGCAGTGGCTAACCACAATGGCAGAGAAGCAGGTTGTGCTGGAGAACACCATCAGCACCGTCCTCTCAGACAGACATACTGCAGGGGGGACAGCATAACAACAACTGTTACAGAGGAGGAGAGGATAAAGACCAGGAAAGCTCGAAAGGGATGAAGTGTAAGGGGTTAGACGGGTGTTTGTGTGTGTGTGAACGAGTAAATGTTTTCACAAAGGTTGGTCCGAAATATTACGGCCCATGGGACTCGAGGCACGTTGGGAAACTGGACACAGGGATGATGAAGGGCTACTGTTCTGACCAGTGATGTACCACAGAGACTTGTGCTGCGACCCTTCTTTCAAAATATATATTCCACATTAAAGACTTGGTTATCAATGTAGAGAGATGACTAATAAAGTTTGCAGATGACATGTAAATTGGCAGGGGTGGTGATGGTGAGGAGGGTGCTGAGGTTACAGTTGATTAATTGAGCAGTGCAACTGCACGAGGAATTTAATCGTGATAAATGGAGGAGGTACAGTTTAGGGGTCTATTAAGGGTAGGACATATACCATGATTAACAGGGACCCAGGGTGTGCTGAAGGTGAGAGCATAGGTAGGTTGGGTGGGGTAAAGGCATGGAGGGACAGATAGGGTAGATAGGGTGGGGTAAAGGCATGGAGGGACAGATAGGGTAGATAGGGTGAGGTAAAGGCATGGAGGGACAGATAGGGTAGATAGGGTGGAGTAAAGGCATGGAGGGACAGATAGGGTAGATAGGGTGGGGTAAAAGCATGGAGGGACAGATAGGGTAGATAGGGTGGGGTAAAGGCATGGAGGGACAGATAGGGTAGATAGGGTGGGGTAAAGGCATGGAGGGACAGATAGGGTAGATAGGGTAGGGGGGTAAAGGCATGGAGGGACAGATAGGGTAGATAGGGTGGGGTAAAGGCATGGAGGGACAGATAGGGTAGATAGGGTGGGGTAAAGGCATGGAGGGACAGATAGGGTAGATAGGGTGGGGTAAAGGCATGGAGGGACAGATAGGGTAGATAGGGTGGGGTAAAGGCATGGAGGGACAGATAGGGTAGATAGGGTGGGGTAAAGGCATGGAGGGACAGATAGGGTAGATAGGGTGGGGTAAAGGCATGGAGGGACAGATAGGGTAGATAGGGTGGGGTAAAGGCATGGAGGGACAGATAGGGTAGATAGGGTGGGGTAAAGGCATGGAGGGACAGATAGGGTAGATAGGGTGGGTAAAGGCATGGAGGGACAGATAGGGTAGATAGGGTGGGGTAAAGGCATGGAGGGACAGATAGGGTAGATAGGGTGGGGTAAAGGCATGGAGGGACAGATAGGGTAGATAGGGTGGGGTAAAGGCATGGAGGGACAGATAGGGTAGATAGGGTGGGGTAAAGGCATGGAGGGACAGATAGGGTAGATAGGGTGGGTAAAGGCATGGAGGGACAGATAGGGTAGATAGGGTGGGGTAAAGGCATGGAGGGACAGATAGGGTAGATAGGGTGGGGTAAAGGCATGGAGGGACAGATAGGGTAGATAGGGTGGGGTAAAGGCATGGAGGGACAGATAGGGTAGATAGGGTGGGGTAAAGGCATGGAGGGACAGATAGGGTAGATAGGGTGGGGTAAAGGCATGGAGGGACAGATAGGGTAGATAGGGTGGGGTAAAGGCATGGAGGGACAGATAGGGTAGATAGGGTGGGGTAAAGGCATGGAGGGACAGATAGGGTAGATAGGGTGGGGTAAAGGCATGGAGGGACAGATAGGGTAGATAGGGTGGGGTAAAGGCATGGAGGGACAGATAGGGTAGATAGGGTGGGGTAAAGGCATGGAGGGACAGGTAGGGTAGATAGGGTGGGGTAAAGGCATGGAGGGACAGATAGGGTAGATAGGGTGGGGTAAAGGCATGGAGGGACAGATAGGGTAGATAGGGTGGGGTAAAGGCATGGAGGGACAGGTAGGGTAGATAGGGTGGGGTAAAGGCATGGAGGGACAGGTAGGGTAGATAGGGTGGGGTAAAGGCATGGAGGGACAGATAGGGTAGATAGGGTGGGGTAAAGGCATGGAGGGACAGGTAGGGTAGATAGGGTGGGGTAAAGGCATGGAGGGACAGGTAGGGTAGATAGGGTGGGGTAAAGGCATGGAGGGACAGATAGGTTAGATAGGGTGGGGTAAAGGCATGGAGGGACAGATAGGGTAGATAGGGTGGGGTAAAGGCATGGAGGGACAGGTAGGGTAGATAGGGTGGGGTAAAGGCATGGAGGGACAGGTAGGGTAGATAGGGTGGGGTAAAGGCATGGAGGGACAGATAGGGTAGATAGGGTGGGGTAAAGGCATGGAGGGACAGATAGGTAGATAGGGTGGGTAAAGGCATGGAGGGACAGATAGGGTAGATAGGGTGGGGTAAAGGCATGGAGGGACAGATAGGGTAGATAGGGTGGGGTAAAGGCATGGAGGGACAGATAGGGTAGATAGGGTGGGGTAAAGGCATGGAGGGACAGATAGGGTAGATAGGGTGGGGTAAAGGCATGGAGGGACAGATAGGGTAGATAGGGTGGGGTAAAGGCATGGAGGGACAGATAGGGTAGATAGGGTGGGGTAAAGGCATGGAGGGACAGATAGGGTAGATAGGGTGGGGTAAAGGCATGGAGGGACAGATAGGGTAGATAGGGTGGGGTAAAGGCATGGAGGGACAGATAGGGTAGATAGGGTGGGGTAAAGGCATGGAGGGACAGATAGGGTAGATAGGGTGGGGTAAAGGCATGGAGGGACAGATAGGGTAGATAGGGTGGGGTAAAGGCATGGAGGGACAGATAGGGTAGATAGGGTGGGGTAAAGGCATGGAGGGACAGATAGGGTAGATAGGGTGGGGTAAAGGCATGGAGGGACAGATAGGGTAGATAGGGTGGGGTAAAGGCATGGAGGGACAGATAGGGTAGATAGGGTGGGGTAAAGGCATGGAGGGACAGATAGGGTAGATAGGGTGGGGTAAAGGCATGGAGGGACAGATAGGGTAGATAGGGTGGGGTAAAGGCATGGAGGGACAGATAGGGTAGATAGGGTGGGGTAAAGGCATGGAGGGACAGATAGGGTAGATAGGGTGGGGTAAAGGCATGGAGGGACAGATAGGGTAGATAGGGTGGGGTAAAGGCATGGAGGGACAGATAGGGTAGATAGGGTGGGGTAAAGGCATGGAGGGACAGGATAGGGTAGATAGGGTGGGGTAAAGGCATGGAGGGACAGGTAGGGTAGATAGGGTGGGGTAAAGGCATGGAGGGACAGATAGGGTAGATAGGGTGGGGTAAAGGCATGGAGGGACAGATAGGGTAGATAGGGTGGGGTAAAGGCATGGAGGGACAGATAGGGTAGATAGGGTGGGGTAAAGGCATGGAGGGACAGATAGGGTAGATAGGGTGGGGTAAAGGCATGGAGGGACAGATAGGGTAGATAGGGTGGGGTAAAGGCATGGAGGGACAGATAGGGTAGATAGGGTGGGGTAAAGGCATGGAGGGACAGATAGGGTAGATAGGGTGGGGTAAAGGCATGGAGGGACAGATAGGGTAGATAGGGTGGGGTAAAGGCATGGAGGGACAGATAGGGTAGATAGGGTGGGGTAAAGGCATGGAGGGACAGATAGGGTAGATAGGGTGGGGTAAAGGCATGGAGGGACAGATAGGGTAGATAGGGTGGGGTAAAGGCATGGAGGGACAGATAGGGTAGATAGGGTGGGGTAAAGGCATGGAGGGACAGATAGGGTAGATAGGGTGGGGTAAAGGCATGGAGGGACAGATAGGGGATAGGGACAGATAGGGTAGATAGGGTGGGGTAAAGGCATGGAGGGACAGATAGGGTAGATAGGGTGGGGTAAAGGCATGGAGGGACAGATAGGGTAGATAGGGTGGGGTAAAGGCATGGAGGGACAGATAGGGTAGATAGGGTGGGGTAAAGGCATGGAGGGACAGATAGGGTAGATAGGGTGGGGTAAAGGCATGGAGGGACAGATAGGGTAGATAGGGTGGGGTAAAGGCATGGAGGGACAGATAGGGTAGATAGGGTGAGGTAAAGGCATGGAGGGACAGATAGGGTAGATAGGGTGGGGTAAAGGCATGGAGGGACAGATAGGGTAGATAGGGTGGGGTAAAGGCATGGAGGGACAGATAGGGTAGATAGGGTGGGGTAAAGGCATGGAGGGACAGATAGGGTAGATAGGGTGGGGTAAAGGCATGGAGGGACAGATAGGGTAGATAGGGTGGGGTAAAGGCATGGAGGGACAGATAGGGTAGATAGGGTGGGGTAAAGGCATGGAGGGACAGATAGGGTAGATAGGGTGGGGTAAAGGCATGGAGGGACAGATAGGGTAGATAGGGTGGGGTAAAGGCATGGAGGGACAGATAGGGTAGATAGGGTGGGGTAAAGGCATGGAGGGACAGATAGGGTAGATAGGGTGGGGTAAAGGCATGGAGGGACAGATAGGGTAGATAGGGTGAGGTAAAGGCATGGAGGGACAGATAGGGTAGATAGGGTGGGGTAAAGGCATGGAGGGACAGATAGGGTAGATAGGGTGGGGTAAAGGCATGGAGGGATAGGTAGGGTACAGAATAAATTGGATAGACAATTGGTTTGATGGCTGGAAGCAGACACTGATGGTGGTTGTTTGTTTTTCAAACTGAATCCCAAAGGCTTGATGCTCGTCCCTTTGCCCTATATCAATTCATACCTTCATATATCAGTGATTTGGATGAGAACGTACAAGGCATGGGTAACAAGTCTGCGGGTGACACTAAAGTGGACAGTGAAGCTGGGAATCAGGAATTACAGAGGGATCTTGGCCAGCTGAGAATGGTAAATGGAGTTTAATTCACCTTAGGTGAGGGGTTTTGAATTTTGGGAAGACAAATAACAGTAGGACTTTCACAGTGAACGGTAGGGCCCTGAGGAGTGTTGTCGAAAAGAAGGAACACGGAGCACAAGTACATGGCTCCCTGAAAGTGGCAACAAAGGCAGATAGGGTGGTGCAGGCCTTTGGCAGGCTCGTCTTCATTACTCAGGGCACCAAGTACAGAAATTGGCGTGTGTTGTGTCACAGTTGTAGAATAGATTGATGTCAAAGACATTTGGAATATTGCATTCAGTTTTGGTCACCCAGTTCTAAGAAAGAGAGTGCAAAGAAGATTTGAAGAGATGTTGCTGGAACTTGAGGGACTGAATTATGGAGAGTTTGAGCAGGCTAGGACTTTTTCATGAAGCATAGGAGAATGGGAGATGATATTTTCGAGGTGTATAAAATCATGAGACGGATTGATAGGGTCAACGTGCAGAGTCCTCTTTTCCAGGGTTAGTGAATCAAGAACCAAAAGTGAGGGGAAGGGATTTAATGGGAACCTGAGGGGCAACTTTTTTCATCCAGAGTGTGGTCAGTATATGGAATGAGCTGCCAGACAAAATCACTGAGGAAGGTGCATTAAAAGGTGCACACAACTTAAAGGTATTAGGCCAGGTGAATGGATAAGAAAGGTTTGAAGGTCTGTGGGCCAAATGTGACAAGCTTTGATAGGAATCTTGGTCAGCAAGGAGCAGTTTAGCAAAGGGCTGCTTCCTCACTCTATGATCCTACGACTAAGTGCTGGGAGGTCCTGGCATGACTTTATAAAAGACACTAGAATACTGTGCACTACAGGAAGGCCATGATTTCACTGGAGGGGTTGACGAGAAGAGTCACCAGGACTCTGCCTGGGATGGAATGTTGGCAAAATACTAGATTGACTGGGACCAGAGGAGACAGAGGGAAGCTGAGGGAGCTATACAAAATGATCCTCTATAGATTAGGGGGCGAGTGAAACGTTCTCTGGTGAGGTGCCTAGGTCTAGAGGGCTCTGAATTAAGGTGAGGAGTAAGAGGGGCTCAGAGGAGATGTCAAGAAGCTGATCACCAAGAGGAAGGTTGGTACCTGGACACATCGCCTGAGGAAGTGATGAAATATTCTGAAGTATTTCAGAAGTACCCAGATAATTTCTGATACTGAACAAGTGGAATCAGTGTAAACAGGTATTTGATGGTTGACACGGCCATGAAGGGGACAAAGGACCTGTCCTGCGCATCACTCTATGACCATCCGTCTGCACGTCTTCCTTACCAAGAAGTACTTTTCCACAAAGTCATGGGCTGTGAACCTGCCATTACCTCTACAGTGTGTTCTGGGCCAGTGTGTCAGTGACTGATGCAGCTCGCAATCAGTCCCTTGTGTGAAATGCCTGCCCCCTCTACCAAGCCTTCGGGTGTCTGCTGCCGAGCCTCTTGCTGGATTTACAGAGTTTCAACACACATGGCTATCCCCATACCACCACCGATGCACAGAGCAGCCACCCCACGAGTTCCCCCTGTCCGCTGCAGTGCGTGCAGCAGCGTGACGAGGATACGGCAGCCGGACATTGCCAGGGGGTGGCCCAAGGCAATGGCACCACCCTGGATGTTCACCTGTAGACAAAAGGAACAGAAAATGTAAAAGAGTAGAACAAAGGAACGGCTCTTCCCACCCACCATGTCTTATCAATCTATCCAATCCCATCTGCCTGTGCATGACTGTGTCCCTCTGCTTCCCCCTATTCACTGGCAGAATGAACCCTTTAGAGTAGAGTACAGCAGAGGGTGACACGGAAAGGCTCCTGGCTGAATGGCAGTGCATGATATTGAAAACTCTCAGCAAGTCAGAGAGCATCTGTGAAGAACCAGGGCAGAGTGAGGATTTTTTTCAGTCCTTGAACAAAGGCCCAAACAGTTCCCCTTGGTTACTGTACCAAATTAGAAAGAGTTCCCCTTCAGCTCCACTTGTTCTCTTCAGCTGAAAGGTGTAGCAACAGGAACTTGGCTGTGCTCGCCTTTTGCAGGATACACCAAACACCTTTGTTTCAGCCCAGCCACAACACATTTTCTGGTACGTTGATCTGTGTTTGCCTTCTGCTTCCTGCCCCTTGTCCTAGACACAGCAAGGAAACATCCCTCCTGGTCCCCACTCCACCCCTCCAGCCTCCTTCACGATTTCTACCGGCTCCCTCCACCAGTTCGCCTTCCAGCAGTCTGTTGGGGCCACTCCCAGACTGCTGCTTTCCACTGCTCTTCCATCCACCCACCACCTTCTGATCTTACAGTAGCTTCCGACAGGAAACACAACACCTGCCCCCTCACCTCTTCCCTTCCCAGCATCCAGAGACCCAAACCGTTTTTCCAGAGGATGCAGCGACTCGATGTATTTCGTCCAGTTCTGGTGAACTGCGATCAGGTCTCCCCAGCATCGGAGAGATCAAAACAGAGACTGGGTGATTGCTTTGTGGAGCATCTGCTCCTAGTCCACAGAAATGACCCTCAGCTTCTCACTGGTTCCCCATCTCACTCCCACTCTGACCTCTGTCTGTGACCTCCTGCTCTGTAACATCAGAACCCAATATAAATTTATTTTCTATCGTTGCAGGCTGCAGCCTTCAGGCCTCTACTGAATTCAGCATGGCCAGGTAAACCACAATCTTCCTCCATATCTCCGTACAGTTAAGAAACTGTAACTGAAAAACAACCCTGTCGGGAGTTATATACAGGCCTATCAACAGTAGCCAGGCTGTGGGCTACAAATTACAACGGAGATAGAAAAAGCATGAAAAAAGGGCCAATGTTATGATAATGATGGGGAATTTCAATTTGCGGGTAGATGGAGAAAAATTAGGTTGGTGCTGGACCCCAAGGGAGGGAATTTGTAGAATACCTTCAAGATGGAGTTTTAGAGCAGCTGTGGTTGAGCCCACTAGGGAAAGGACAATTCTGGATTAGGTGTTATGTAATGGACCAATTTGATTAGGCAGCTTAAGGTACAGAAATCCTCTGGAGGCAGTGATCATAATATGATAGAATCCACCCTGCAGTTTCAGGGGGAGAAGACAGCAGTATTACAGTGGATTAAAGGCAATTCAAGAGGCAGAGAGAGGAGCTAGCCTCAATTGATTGCAAGGGGACACTAGCAGGGATGACGGCAGAACAGCAGTGGCTGGAGTTTCTGGGAGCAACTCGGAAGGCGCAGGACAGATACATCCCAAAGACAGAGTGGTATTCTAAAGGAAGGATGAGGCCACCATGGCTGACAAAGACAGCACAAAAGCAAAAGAGAGGGCATTCTGTATAATATAGCAAAAATTAGTGGGAAGTTGAGGACTGGGAAGCTTTTAAAATCCAACAGAAGGCAACTATAGAAACCATAAGGAGAGAAAAGATGAAATACGAAAGTAAGCTAGCCAGTAATATAAAAAAGGATACAAAAAGTTTTTTTTCAGGTATATAAAGCATAAAAGAGAGACAAGAGTGAATATTGGACTGCTAGAAAATGACGCTGGAGAGGTAGTAATGGGGACAAAGAAATGGCGGACGAACTTAATAAATACTTTGCATCAGTCTTCACTGTGGAAGACACTAGCAGTATGCCAGACATTCAAGAGTGTCAGGGGACAGAAGTGAGTGTAGTTGCTATTACTAAGGAGAAGGTGCTTTGGAAGCTGGAAGATATGAAAGTGGATAACTCACCTGGACTACGTTTATAGATGGATTGCACCCGAGTTCTGAAAAGGTAGCTGAAGAGAGTGTGGAGGCATTACTAATGATCTTTCAAGAATCACTAGATTCTGGAATGGTTCTAGAGGACTGGAAGATTGCAAATGTCACTCCATTCTTTAAGATGAGAGGGAGGCAGAAGATAGGAAATTATAGACCAGTTAGCCTGATTTTAGTGGTGGAAAGATGTTGGAGTCCATTATTCCGGATGAGGTTGTGTGGTACTTGGAGGCAGATGATAAACTAGAGCCGAATAAGGCATGGTTTCTTTTAGGGGAAATCTTGCCTTACAAATCTGTTGGAATTCCCTGAAGAAATAACAGGCAGGATAAACAAAGGAGTCAGTGGATGTTGTTATTTGGAAGACCTTTGACAGGGTGCCACACCTGAGGCTGCATAACAAGATAAGAGCCTGCGGTGTTACTGGGAAGATACCGGCACGGATAGAAGATTGGCAAGGATGCAAAGACTGGCTGGCTGCCAGAGACGAGTGCTGTTCTTCAGAGGTTGCTGTTGGGCCCGCATCTTTTCACATTACATGTCAATGATTTGGATGACGGAATTAATTGCTTTATGACCGAGTTTGGTACAATATAAAGATAAGTGGATGGACAGGTAGTGTTGAGGATATGGGGACTCTGAAGAAGGACTTAGGTAAATTAGGAGAACGGGCAAAGAACTGGTAGATGGAATACATTGTCAGTAAGTGTATGGCCATGCACTTTCGTAGAAGGAACAAAGGTGGAGACTATTTTCTAAGCAGGAAGAAAATTCAAACATCAGAGGTGCAAAGGGCCTTGGGAGTCCTTGTGCAGGATTTCCTAAGGGGTAACTTGCACGGTGAGTCAGTGCTGAAGGAGGCAAATGCAAAGCACTCACTTTGAGAGGACTAGCATACAAGAGCAAGGATGTAATGTTGAGGCTTTATAAGGCATTTGTCAGTCCACACAGAGTATTGTGAGCGGTTCTGGGTCGCTTATCTAAGAAGGGATATCCTGGCATTGGAGGGGTCCACATAAGGTTGATGAGAATGATTCCAGGAATAAAAGGGTTAATATTGCACTTTGGGAGGACAAACCAGGGTAGAGCTTACAGTGCAAGCGGTCGGGTTTCAAGGAGTGTGGTAGAACAGAGGGATCTGTGAATCCAGATTCGTAATCCCTATAAAGTAATGTCACAGGTAGATAGGGTCACAGAGAAAGCTTTTGGCGCATTGGCTTTCATAAGTGGAAGTACTAAGTACTGGAGTTGTGATGTTATATCCAGGTTGTATAAGACATTGGTGAAGGCTATTTTGGAATATTGTGCGCAGTTCTTGCCCCCTACCTGCAGGAACAATATCAATAAGATTGAAAGAATGCAGAGAAAATTTACAAGCATGTTGCCAGACTTGAGGATCTGAGTTAGAGGGAAATGCTGAACAGGTTAGGGTGTTACTCCCTGGAGCAAAAGAGAATGAGGGGAGATTTGATAGAGGTATACAAAATTAGGAGGGATATAGACAGAGTAAATGCAGGCAGGCTTTTTCCCACTGAGTTTGGGTGAGACTAGAACTAGAGGTCATGGGTTGAGGGTGAAAGGTGAAAAGTTTAAAGGGAACATGAGGGGAAACTTTTTCACTTAGAGGGTGGTGAGAGTGACGCTGAGTTGATTTGAACACTTAAGAGAAATTTGGATAGGTACAAGGAGGGAGGGTGCAGGTCGATGGCACTAGGCAGATTAATAGCTTGGCATGGACTAGATGTGTCATGAGGCCTGTTTCTGTGCTGTAGTCTTCTACCACCTTTATCTCCCAATTCTCCTACAGCAGCCAGTTAACCTACCACTGAGCACACCTTTGGGATGTGGGAGGTGAATGGAGCACACGGGAAGCTCACACATGGTCACAGGAAGAACATGTAAACTCCGCATAGACAGCCCCGAGGTCAGGTCAGGCTCAGAGCTGCTTTGGGACTCTGTGGGGCATCTATGCTGGCCATTGCCTGCAGCCTCCCCCTCTCCCTCTCCCAACATTAACCCATCAACTCACTAACTTCAGCAGGCTCTGGCCTTATCCTACGAGCAATATTCCCTTTGTCCTATCCATCCCGCCACACACTCTGTACAAACCTTGAATTACACTTTTCTCTCCTTCTCAGTTTCAGTGAAGGGTCTACGATATAAAATATTATCTCTTTCTTTCCCTGAGAGTGTATAGAACATAGAAAGCTACAGCACAGTACAGGCTTCTCAGCCCAAAATATTGTACCGACCTTTTAACCTACTGTAAGATCAATCTAACCCTTCCCTCCCACATGAGCCTCCATTTCCATGTGCTTTCTTAATACCCCTAATGCATCTGCCTCTACCACCACACAGTTAAAAATAAATACTTCTGACCCCCCCCCCCGCATTCTTTCCTCCAGTCACCTTAAAATTATGCCCCTTCATATTAGCCATTTTCACCCTGGGAAAAGTCTCTGGCTATCCACTCTATCTCTGCCTCTTATCATCTTGTACACCTCTATCAAGTCACCTCTCATCTTCTTTGTTCCAAAGAGAAAAGCCCCAGCTCGCTCAAACTTCCACTGTAATTTCAGAGTTTCCGTATCTTCTGTCTTTTCATTTTCAATTTTTGTAGCAAGATGTCAGACTGCCAATAACAGATTTCCAATGCTTTAGTCATAAACTTCTACAAAATGGAAACAAGCCTTCAACCCAACGTCTATCTGACCAATGAGCCATCCAGAGCTAGTTCCATTTGACCCACAACTCTCTCAACATTTCCTATCCATCTGTCTGTCCATAAGTCTTTAAAGCATTGTTAACTATACCCATGTAAGACCATAAGATATAGGAGCAGAATTAGGCCATTTGGCCCATCGAGTCTGCTCCGCCATTTCATCATGGCCGATCCAATTTTCCTCTCAGCTCCAATCTCCTGCCTTCTCCCCGTATCCCTTCATGCCCTGACCAATCAAGAATCTATCGACCTCTGCCTTAAATATACATAAAGACTTGGCCTCCACAGCACCTGTGGCAAAGAATTCCATAGATTCACCACTCTCTGGCTAAAGAAGTTCCTCCCTATCTCTGTTCTAAGGCTGAGCCTGTGTCTTAGACTCTCCCACCATAGGAAACATCCTCTCCACATCCACTCTATCAAATATAGGTTTCAATGAGGTCACCCTACATTTTTCTGAGTTCTAATGAATACAGGCCCAGAGCAATATGCCATATGACATACCATTCAATCCTGGTGACTACCACTTCCTCTGACAGCCTACTCCATATACCCACCACCGTCTGTGTGGAAAGGTTGCCCCTCTCACCTTAAACCTATGCTTTAAACTTTCCTACCATAGGGAAAAAGGACTGTGATCAACCACTTCATCTCTGTCCAGAGTAATGCACACAAAGTGCTGGAGAAACTCAGCAGGTCAGGCAGCATCAAAGGAGAGGAATAAACAGTCGGCATTTTGGGCAAATATCCTTCGTCAGGACTAATGAAGGGTCTCGACCTGAAATGTTGACTGCTTATTCATTTCTGTAGGTACTGCCTGACCTGCTGGGTTCTTCCAGCACTTTGTGTGTGTTGCCCTGGATTTCCAGCATCTGCAGAATCTCTTGTGTTTATTGTCTGTGTCCATCCTGATCCTATTCCTCTGTATCAGGTCACACCCTCAGTCTCCTTCACTCCAAGGAGCAAAATCCACAGCCTATCCAGTCTCTCCTCATAACTCAAACCCTCCAGTTCCAGTAACAGAGAGAGGTGCGAGCAGAAGTCACCTCCAATATCTCCATGTAATCCCCTGCAGCTTCTGAAGATGATAAACCTCATCACAAATTCTAGTTTTACCCACCTTTCCCAAGTAAGCCCCACATTTCTGAGGTGAGTTTTGTATCAATTACTCACCTTGTCCGGGTCCAAACCCAACTCCTTTATAACAGCGATCGATTGCGCTGCAAAAGCTTCATTAATTTCAAACAGGTCAACTTTCTCCAGATTCCACTTGGCCTTCTCCACCTGTGAATTGTTTAAAAATGTCAGTGGGTTTATCAAATGGAACTCAGCTATTTTACACAAACTGGCTTCACCTGAGAACTGAAAACAATACTAAAATAACTCTCGCTAAATGCCTTTAAGCTTTGTCACTTGCAAATTCACTATCATGGGTGCACCAGCCACAAGGAAATGAATAACCCATGTGCATATGGATTCTGGGCGGTGAGCTTTCCCAGTCATCATCATCATTATGTCCCATGACGTATGACATGGGTAATCATGCTCCATGACCATGAATACTCTTGGCAAATTTTGCTAGAAGAGTAGTTTGGCATTGCCTTCTTCTGGGCAGTGACTTTACAAGACGGGTGACCCCAGTCATTATCGATTATCTTCAGAGATTGTCTGCCTGGCATTAGAGGTTGCATAATCAGGACTTGTGATGTACACCAGCTGCTCATACCACCATCCACCACCTCCTCCCATGGCTTCACGTGACCCTGATCGGGGGCAGGGCGGCTAAGCAGGTGCTACACCTTTACTAAGGGTGACCTGCAAGCTGGCGGAGAGAAAGAGTGCCTTACACCTCCTTTGATAGAGACGTATCTGCACCCTGCCACCCACTGTAGCACTTCTCTTTTCTCAAACCAAGCCGTGTTTACTTCCTTCTGCAGGGTTATCTAATGGCAGCACTGAGCAAGTTAGGGGAATCGCATTGTAAGGCAAAGACATCGTATCAGAAAGAGAGATCAGCAGTAAGAAACCGGACAAACTGATTTTTCTATCATGACAGTCTGCTCGTTGGGTGAGAACACAACAGAAATTTAACTGTACAATGCTTTTAACTTGGAATTTGTATGTCAATGTTTAACATCCTCATCTGGTAGTTCTGGATGAAAAGAAATGAAGCGGAACAGGTGCAGATCCCGAGGGAATCATCAAATATTCCCGAAAGGAACTCTGATAGTTGAAATCTAACACCCCAGAGACTGAATTGTTTCCAACCTATTCAAGTGAACCATCAATCCTTAAAACCTGGCAGACTTTAGGAGCCAGAAGGCTTGCACTCAATGATTCAGAAACAGCTTCCTGCCCTCTGCCGTCAGATTTCTGAAGGGTCCACAAACACCCCCTTGTTATTCCTGTTTTGCTGAACTATCTATTCTTGTAATTTGTGGCAGTTTTGTCTTTGCACAGTACCGCTGCCACGAAACAGCAAATATCACATTAGGTTTTTGCCAGCTCCGTAGTGTAGCAGTTACCATAACTGCCCTCTCAATAGCCTGTCCTTCCTTACAGTCTCACTACACACTGCATTGACTTGTATACCAACTGGCTCATCTTCTGCCCCATCACTACAGTTCCCATTCCCCTGCCAAATTAGTATAAACTCTAGCAAACCTGCCCACAAGGATATTACTTCCCATCAAGTTCAGGTGTAACCCGTCCTTTATGTATAGATCGTACCTTCCCAGAAGAGATCTCAATGATAATGTGATAGCAGATGATTTTAACGTTCCACATGTTGACTGGGACTCCCACACTGCAAGAGGATTAGATTCTGTGCTTGTGGAAGATGGTGTGTTGACTCCTGGGTGCCAGGGTCAGGGATGTCTCAGCATATCCACAGAACATTCTCAAAAGGAAGGTCATCAGACAGAGGGTGTGAGCTCACACTGGCACCAATGACTTGGGCAGAAAGGGGGAAGAGGTCCTGCCCAGTGAGTGAGTACAGGGAGTTAGGAAAAAGGCTGAAGAACAGGACCTCAAGGGTAGTAATCTCTGGATCACTCCTAGTGCCAAATGCTAGTCAGGGCAGGGATTGAAGGATACAACAGTGAATGAGTGGCTGGAGGGGCAGGGTTTCAGGTTCTGGATTACTGAAACCTCGTGTGAGGCAAGAGTGACCTTTACAAAAGGGACAGGTTGCACCTGAACTGAAGGGGAACCGATATCCTGGCCAGGAGGGTTTAAATTCACTTGGTAGGGCCGATAGTCTCAGAGGACCAGGTAAGAAAGTAGGATTGAGAGGGAGGCAGACATCATGTGTAGTAAGAACAGGCAGGAGTAAGGTAGAAGACACAATGGAACAGATGAATTGAAGTGCAGTATGTATTTTAATGCTAGGAGTTTTTTTTCTGTTCATATACAGCTGGTGCACTGAGGACGGGTGCAGGGCTAGTGATACGCTCCTTGTGTGAGATCTGGGAACCTTGGGAGGTCTCCAGTCTCCCTAATAACTACATCCGCAGCTCCTCAGAGAACGTATTAAGGAACGAAAGCTACAGCTCGATGACATTCGGCTCATGTGGGAAAATGAGGTGGTGATGGACAGGAGCTACAGGAGATAGTCACTCCTAAGTTACAAGAGGCAGGTACCTGGGTGACTGTCAGGAGAGGGAAAATGAACAGCAACCAATGCAGAGTACCCCTGTGACCATTCCCCTCAGTAATAAGTATATTGCTGTGGATATTGTTGCGGGGGGGGGGAACGACCCACCTGTTCCTTGGTACTGAGTCTGTCTCTGTGGCTCAGAAAGGAAGGTGGGTAAAGAGGAGTGCAGTGGTGATAGGGGATTCCATAATCTGAGGAGCAAGACAGCAGATTCTGTGGATGCGAAAGGGACAGCCAGACAGTACAGTATACTGCCTCCCAGGTGTGAGGGTCAGGAGCATCTTGGATTGTATCCACAGCATTCTCGAGGGGGTGGGTGAACAGCCGGAAGTCATGAAACATACTGGTACAAATGACAGAAGCAGGAAAAGTGAGGAAGTCCTGAAGAGAAAATACAGGGAGTTGGGTAAAACGCTGAAAAAGGACCTGCAGGGTACAGTCAGACCCTGCAAAATGCTACCCCACACAGTGCTGATTCGTTACAACACAGTTATGCAATTCTTTATTGAAATTTTTAAAAATGACAAAATTTCATGCTAAACAACACTCAAAACTTCAAGGGTGGCCATCACTACAGTAAACATTCAATCAGCCAGCGACCTATTAGTTCACACTCTGCCTCCCTGCATGTCTAAAGATTCTTGCTCCCTCACCAAGTTATTCCATTTTCTTTCCACATATAATGTCTGGAAAGCAGCCTGCAACTTCCAGTGAGGGTCGTACATGTAAGCTGTTGTGGGGAGGGGGATTAAGCTAATTTGGACAGGGGAATGGGAACCAGTGTGATGGGGCAGTTGGTATACAAATAGATGCAGTGTGTAGCGAGACTGCGAGGAAGGACGGGCAGATGATAAGGCAAAATTCCACTCAGTGGGATGAGTGAAAATGCAACAGGGGGCCAAAATCAAACAGGGTGATGAACACAGGACTGAAGGTGTTATACTTGAATGCACGCAGCATGCGGAATAAGGTAGATCATCTTGTAGCACAGTTACAAATTGGTAGGTATGATGTTGTGGGCATCACTGAGTGGTGCCTGAAAGAAGATCAGAGTTGGGAGCTAAACATTCAATGATGCACTTAGTATCAAAAAGACAGGCAGGTAGACAGAGGGGATGGGTGGCTCTGTTGGTAAAAAACGAAATCAAATCCCTTGGAAGGAGTGGCATAGATCGGAAGATGTAGAATCCTTGAGGATAGTTATAAAAGACTTAGATGGAGTTATATACGGGCCTCCGAACAGTAGCCAGGATGTGGGCTACAAATTACAATGTGAGATAGAAAAGGCATGTAAAACGGTAAATCTCATCATGGATTTCAACATGCAGGTAGGTTGGGAAAATCAGGCTGGTGGTGGATTCTATGAGAGGGAATTTGTAGAATACCTACAAGATGACTTTTCAGAGCAGCTAGTGGTTGAGCCCACTAGGAAAATGGCAATTCTGGAATGGGCATTATGAAATGACCCAAATTTGATTACAGATTTAAGGTAAAGGAAGCCTTAGGAGGCAGTGGTCATAATATGTTAGAATTTACCCTTCAGTTTGAGGACGAGAAGCTAAAATCAGAAGTATCAGTTTTACAGTGGAGTAAAGACAACTACAGAGGCATGAAAGAGAGTTTGACAAAATTAATTGGAAGGAGACACCAGCACGGACGACGGCAGAACAGCAATGGCTGGAGTTTCTGGGAGCATTTCGGAGGGCGCAGCAAAGATACATCCCAAAGGAACGATGCGGCAATCGTGGCTGACAGAGGAAGTCAAAGATAGCATAAAAGGAAAAGAAAGGGCTTATAATAGAGCAAAAAATAGTAGAAAGTAGATTGGGAAGCTTTTAAAAACCAACAGGACAACTAAAAAAAGTCATAAAGAGAAAAAAGATGAAGGTAAGCTAGCCAGTAACATAGAAGAGGGTACAAAGAGTTTCTTTCAGCTAGATACAGAGTAAATGAGATGAGAGAGTGGATATCGGACCACTGGAAAATGACGTTGGAGACGCAGTAATGGGAGACTAAGAAATGACAGATGAACTTAATATTTTGCGTCACTGTGGAAGATGCCAGCAGTATGTCACAAATTTGAGAGTGTCGGGGGCAGAAGTGGGTGTCGTTACTATTACTAAGGAGAAGGTGCTTGGGAAACTAAAGTCTTGGCAGTAGGTAAGTCACCTGGACCAGATGGTATATACCTCTGGGTTCTGAAAGAAGTAGCTGAAGAGATTGTGGAGGCATTAGTAATGATCTTTCAAGAATCACGAGATTCTGGAATGGTTGCAGAGGACTGGAAAATTGAAAATGTCACTCCACTCTTTAAAAAGGAAGGGAGGCAGAAAGAAATTGTAGGCCAGTTAGCCTGACTTCAGTGTTAAGAAGATTTTTGGAGTCCTTTATTAAGGATGAGGTTTCGGGGCACTTGGAGGCAAATGATAAAATGGGCCAAAATCAGCATGATTCTCTGAAGGGGAAATCTTGCCTGACAAACCTGTTGGAATTCTTTGAAGAAATAACAGGCGCAATAGACAAAGGAGAGTCAGTGGATATTATTTGGATTTTCAGAAGGCCTTTGACAAGGTGCCACATGTTAGGCTGCTTAACAAGAGCCATGGTATTACGGAAATGAAACTAGCATGGATAGAACACTGGCTGACTGGCAGAAGGAAAAGACTGGGAGCAAATCGGGCCTTTTCTGGTTGGCTGCCAGTGACTAATGGTGTGCTGCAGGGGTTGCTGTTGGGACAGCTTCCTTTGGCATTATTTGTCAATTATTTAATTAAGGAATTGTTTGCTTTGTGGCCAAGTTTGAGGACAATACGAAGATAGGTGGAGGGGCAAGTAGTATTGAGGAAGCAGGCTGTCTGCAGAAGGAAGCAGAAAGAGAAAAGAAATGGCAGATGGAATATAGGCTACAGAAATGAATGATCATTTACTTTGATAGAAGGAATAAAGATGTGGAGTATTATATAAATGGAGAGAAAATTCAAAAGATAAAGCTGCAAAGGGACTTGGGAGTCCTCGTACATGATTCCCTAAAGGTTAACTTGCAGGTTGAGTTGGTGGTGAGGAAGGCAAATGCAATGTTAGCATTCATTTCCAGAGGACTAGAATACAAAAGCAAGGATGTAATGCTGAGGTTTTATACGATATTGGTCAGACCGCATTTGTAGTACTGTGAGCAGTTTTGGACCCTTTATCTAAGAAAGGATGTGCAGGCCTTAGAGAGGGTCCAGAGGAGGTTCACAGAATGATACTGGGAATGGAAGGGTTAACATATGGGGAGCATTTGAAGGCTCTGGGCCTGTACTCACTGGAGTTTAGAATGGGGGGGGGGAATCTCATTGAAACATATTGGATACTGAATGGCTTCGATAGAGTGGATGTGAAGAGGATGTTTCCTATAATGCGAGAGTCTAGGACCAGAGGGCACAGCCTCAGAACAGAGGGTGGTGGATCTGTGGAATTCATTGCCACAGATGGCTGTGGGTATGCTTAAGGCAGAGGTTAAATTAATTAGTATGTCAAAGGTTACAGGGAGTAGGCAAGGGAATGAGGTTGAGAGGGATATTAAATCAGTTATGGTGGAATGGCAGAGAAGATTTCATGGGCTGAATGGCCTAATTCTGCCCCCAATGTCTTAAGGTCCTATGGAATATTTTGGTTAAATGTGATGAACTTGGAGCATAGTTCAGTACATGGTACTATGATGTGGTTGATTGTACCAGTGATGACTTCCTCCCTGATGCTCTAAACAAATGAGGCATGCAACACAACGAAAGCTACCCCCCCCACTTAAAGCTGGGGGCCAGACAATATCCCAGGCCGAGTACTCAGGGAGTGTGCAACCAGCTCACTGATGTCTTCAACACTTCATTCATCCAGGCTGCTGTCCCCACAGGCTTCAAATCAGCCACCATCATCCCTGTATCAAAGAACTCTTACAGATTCAGAACTAAATGACAACTGCCCAGTGACACTGACTCCAATCATCATGAAGTGCTTTGAACAGCTGGTAATGGCACACATCAAATACTCCATTTCTGCCACACTCGACACTCACCAAAATGCTTACTGACAGAACCACTCTACAACAGATACCATAGCTTCTGTCATGCACCTGGCCTTGACACACTCAGAAAACAAGGACTCGTGTGTCAGGATGCTGCTTCTGGGTTTCAGTTCAGCATTCAACACTATTTTCCCACAGACCCTGGTGAGCAAACTCTTTCTCCTCGGTCTAAACACACCCCTGTGTAACTGGGTGTTGGACTTCCTAAACCACAGACCTCAGATAGGGTGCACAACTGCTCCTCCCTCCCCATCTTTCACAGAACGGTGCCCCCCAGGACCGTGTGCTGAGCTCATTGCTGTACACTCTGCTCACACACGACCGCACGGACAAACACCCGAGTGATCACATTGTCAAGTTCACCAATGACATGACAGTGGTAGGGCTCATCACCAACACTGATGTGACAATCTACAGAGAGGAGAAGAACCCAATGCCTGGTGCCAAGCAAATAAACCTCTTCCTGAATGGCAACACCACTAAGGAGACGGTTACCGACTTCAGGAGAACTTGCACCACTCAGAACAGTCCCAGAACTCGTCCCACAAATCACGAATGCCTCTACTTTCTGAGGAGGCTGGAGAGAGCTGAACAATACACATTAATGTGCCTATGAAAGATAGAGCTAGTGAACCATGGCAATATCCAGGCTGCTTCCAAAGTTTCTTTTGAATTATTCTCACTGAAGTCTACAGCATGTGATTCCCCTTTAAGCATTGCACTTTAAAATCAACTTAATGATCTACAGTTTACACAATCTTCTGGAAGACTCGGTGGCTGAACTCTCAAGCAAGCAGGTACAGCACCTTTAAAAGGACAAAGGTGAGGCAGGATTGTGGTGGGGGGACTCCAAGCTAGGCTGAAACACTGTGGAATGAGACCCCTCCTCTCTCTGCCCAGTATCTTGATAGCAACTGTGCAGTCGCTGGAGAACAAGATAGAGTAACTGAGGGCAAAATTGCGGTATTGGAGGGAAATGAGAAATTGTTGTGCTCTGTGTTTTACTGAGACGTGGCTTACTCTGAGCATGCCAGATTCACCGATTAGACCCGGAGACTTCTCGATACACAGGATGGACTGAATCGCTAATTTGTAAAAGACCAAAGGTGGGGGTGTGTGTTTCATGATAAACTTCCTATGATGCTCCGAGGTGGCGGTTTTGTTGAACTCATGTTCCCCAACTTAGAACACCTAATGATCAAGTGCCGACCATTTTACTCACCAAGAAGGTTCTCCTGCGTGATCCTGATCGCTGTTTACATACTACCATCAGCATACTACTAATCAGGCACTTGAGATACTGCATGCTGCCATCACCAAACAAGAAACACCCCGAAGCAGTTCAAATCTAGTCAGGGACTTCAACCAGGCTTCTCTGTCCAATTACCACCAGCAGATAACCTGTAACACCAGAGGTCCCAACATACTAGACCACCACAATACTATGATAAGGAATGCCTACCATTCCATGCCTAGACCACATTTTGGGAAATCTGATCACTTGGCAGTACTTCTCCTACCTGCATACAGGCAGAGACTAAAGAGCAAGGCTCCAGAATGAGGACAAAAAAGAGGTGGTCATGGGAGGTGAGGAGTGACTATGGTATTGCTTCAAGTTGGTGGACTCGTCAGAGGAGTTGAACAAATACACCATTGTGGTCACGAACTTTATAAAAGCAGTTGTAAATGAGTATGTCCCCACAAAATTATTCAGTCTTCCCCAACCAGAAGCCCTAGCTGAACCAGGAGATGTGCAATCAACTAAGGGCCAGATCACAGGCACTCAGGTTTGGCAAGTAAGATATCTGGGTATCTTAATGTGATCTGGGTACGATGTCCAGAAAGCCATCTCATGGGCAAAGTGGCAATGCCATTCGAAATTTGAACCACTGAAGGATGCTCGACAGCTGCGGCAGAGCATGAATGCTATTACCTCTTACAAGCAACAGGGCTTTGTTTCCAGATGACCTCAAAGCTGTCTATGCTTGCTTTGACCGTCAAAACATGGAGGAACCTTCACGAACTTCCACAGTCCCCCGATAACGCAGCGATTTCAGTCTCTGAGGTCGACATGAGAGCATTCTTCAGGAGGGTGAACCCATGGAAAGCACCTGGCCCAGATGAGGTTCTTTATCTTATTGTGTTTTTTCGTGCTGCATCAGATCCGGAGTAACAATTACACTTTTGTACTGGAAATGACATTAAACAATCTTGAATAAGAAAAGCTTGGCTGAGAGAGACAGGAATGGGTGCTTGATGTTCCAGAGTTTCAATTCTTTCAAAAAGAAAGAGGAGGTAAAGGGATGGGGTGGGGAGAGGTGTGTGGAGAGTTTATTAAGAGCAACATCACAGAGACAATCAGTGGGGTCATAACAGAGTGGGGTCATCCATTGAGTATGTGGGTCAACTCAAAAATAAGAAAAGTATAGGATCATACTACAGACTCCCCCCACCCCCATCAAATAGCAACTGGGACATTGAGGAACAGATTTGGAGGTAGAGTAGGGAATTGTATAAAAAAACAGGGTTGTTGTCACGGGTAACTTCAACTTCCCTAAATTACACTGGGACTTCCCTAGTGCAAGATGCTTAGATGGGGTAGAATTCTTTAGGAGCATCCCTGGTGGTTCCTTCAATCAATATGCAGACAGTCAAACGAGGGGAGGGGTCATACTGGACCTGACAATGGGAAGTGCATCTGGCCAAATGAATGAATTTCAGTAGGAGAATATTTAGGAAACAGAGATCACATCTCCGTAAATTTTAAAACAGCTATACATAAGGATAAGTATCGACCCCGCAGGAGGGAATTAAACTGGAACAGGGAGAATTATGAGACTACTAGGCAGGACCTAGGGAGAGTTCATTGGGAACATCTGTTTTTGGGCAAGTACACACCCGACATGTGGAGGGTAATTAAAGAACAACTGCATAGAGAACAGGACAGGTATGTTCCAATCAGATAGGAAGGACAAGGATGGCAAAGTAAGAGACCCTTGGATGTCAAGCGAACTGATGAATTTAGTCAAGAGGAAAAAGGAGATGTCAGTAAGGTTTAGGAAGTAAGATCAAACAGCACTCTTGAAGGATATAATAAAGCAGCCAGAAAATAACTCCAGAAGGAAATTAGGAGAGCCAGGAGGGGCCACGAATAGTCCTTGACAACTAGGATTGAAGAGAATTCCAAGGCATTGTATACATATCAAGAGCAAGGATAAAGAATGGAACATGTGCCTGGAGCTGGAGAATGTGGTGAGGTCCTAAATGATTATTTTACGTCACGGCAAAGGACGTGGAAGGCAGGGAGATCATTGTGGAATATGATAGGGTATGTTGAGATAAAGGAGCGGGTAGGATTGGGTCTCTTGAAGAACATTAAGATGCATAATTCCTCAATGCCTGATGGGGTTATCCCAGATACAGTAAATGAGAAAAATGAGACACAAGTGATGAAATTCCTTGGGCCTTTGTATGCTCTCTAGCCACAGACGAGGTCCCAAAGGACTGGTAAGTAGCTGATGTTATTTCATCATTCAAGGAAGGAAACATGGATAATCCTAGAAGATATAGACTGACGAGGCTTGAATCAGTGGTTGGGAAATTGCTGAAGAGGATTTAAGATTTATGAGCAATTGGAAAACCATGGGGCTAATTAGGGATAGTCAGCATGGCTTAGTGCAGGGCAAGTCGGATCTTATTAACTTGATTGAGCTTTTAGGAAAGATGGTGAAGATGATTGATGAAGGTAGAACTGTAGACATTGTCTATGCAAATTTTAGTAAGGTATTTGACAAGATCCCTCATGTAGAATCATCCAGAAATTAGAGAAGAATGAGACCATGGTGAATTGGCTGTTTGCATTCAGAATTGGCTTGTCCAGAGGTAATGGTCGATGGGACTTGTGCTGGCTAGGTGTCTGTGAATATTGGTATTCTGCAGGGATCCACATTGGGACCTCTGCTGTTTATGATATATACAAATGACCTGGATAAAAATGTAAATTTGTAGAGGATACGAAGATTGGTGGTGTTGTGGATAGCGTAGAAGATGGGCGAATGTTACAGCGAGATAGAGATCAAAAGAAGATATGGGCAGAGAAATGGAACTTAACCCAGCCAAGTGGGAAATGTTACACCTCGGGAAAACAATAAAGGGACAGTACTTTGTTAATAGCAGGACCCTTAACAGTGTGGATGAGTAGAGGAATCTTGGAGTCCAAGTTCATAGCAACCTGAAAGAAGTTACACAGGCTGATAAGGGCGGTAAAAATGGCCTATGGCATGCACAAGGAAATGTGCTCAAGAGTTGGGAAGTTATGTTGCAATCTCACAGAACTCTAGTTAGGCTGCATCTGGAGTTTTACATACAGTTCTGGCCGTCCCTTTTATTGGGGAGGGTGCAGAAGTGGTTTACCAGGATGCAGCCTAGATTAGCGGGCGTGTACTAAAATGAGAGGCTGGGCAAACTTGGGCTGTTCTCTCTCGAGTGATGGAGGTTGAGGGAAGATTTGATAGAGGTTTGTCAGATTGAGTGGTGAAGAGCCGGTATCTTTTCTGCAGGGTTGAAATGTCTAACACCAGAGGGAATGCATTAAGGCGAGAGGGGTTAAATTCAAACAAGATATGTGGGGCATGCTGTAGCCAGAGAGCGGTGCCTGTCACGGCTCAGCACTGCCCTCTACCTGGTCGGAAGGCACACCACATGCCAGTCAACATTTCACCCCTCCCAACTCATCAATGCACTGGCTACCTTAACTGGATTAACCCGTCTAGCACCAAGCCGTTGCGCCCCCCCCCCACCCCCGGTGAATCACCTGGGCTGGACCCTCCAGCCCCCGACCTATAAAGGGTGCTACATGTGCTTGGCTCGGTCTCTTTTTTGCCACCCTCGAGGGACCACCCTGCTTAATTCCAGGCTGAAGATTGCAGAACAGCACTGGAGACACGTGGTGAGCTGTGCATTGAATAGGGTTTTAGGAGTGTTTATTGTTGTCCCTGTAGCAGACAGCCACACCTGCCCATAGTCAAGGGGTGGCTGGTATCATAGTTACTTTTGCCTTGCTTGTATACGTACCTGTACTCTGTCCCCACACCGTTTTCCTGTGTATTGTACTGCCGACCGACTTTTCCCACGCTCGTCTATTCTAAGCACGTTTTTGTGAATACTGTAGCCACTTGTGTTGTCCCCAAGCACTTCTCCCCTTGTAAATAAACTCCTTATTGTTAAAAATGCGTGTCCAGAATCCTTGCCTTGAGACCCAAGGAACCTGTCCCATTTCCACCACAACACATGTTTTTGAGAGAATGGTGGCGAAGATAATTACAATAGTGGCTATCGAGACATGTGAATTTGCAGCAACAGAATATGGATATTGTGTAGGTGGAAATAATTGGTTTAGTTGTGCACATGATTATTAACTGATTTATCTTGGCATAATATTGGAGATGAGAGGGGCCTGTTACATGTTCTAACATCTTTGTAAATCTCCTGCACTCTTTCCAGCTGACTGGCACCTTTCCTGCGGCAGAAGCAGAAGGCTATTTGCCTCTACCCGTCTGTTTCTCCATTCCACATAATCAGGAGTGATCTTTTACCTCAGTGTCACCTTCCTATACTAAACCAATCTCCAGCTTTATGAGAACTTGTCTTACCGCTTTCCTTATGGCTGGGATAGGGCCTGTGCCCATAACGGCAGGATCCAAACCTGCCTGGGCCCAGGATACGATGCGTGCCAAAGGTGTCAGACTTTTCTCAAGGGCCTTTGATTTCTTCATCAGAATCACAGCTGCAGCCCCATCGTTTATTCCTGGAACATAGGAACAGGTGCCAATAAAATGAGTTCAGTTTCTTTGGCGGGGGGGGGGGGCAGACACTGTATTGGAGACGGTGGGTAGGGAACTTGCTCACTCACCTGAGGCATTACCAGCAGTGACACTGCCAGTCCCATCTCTTAAGAAGCACGGCTTCAGAGCTGACATGGCTTCGTAGCTACTCCCATGACGGGGGAACTCATCATCCACCACCTCGATCGTGCCTAAAGACAGAGTAAGGACAGTACCGAAACCCACAGCAAGTAACCGAGACAAAAGCAAGCAGTATGTATCTTTGGTAGAATCTCTGACGTAAAACCGGGTTTGTACAGATCATGTTTACTTCACTTATGCTATGAGGAACAACCCGTTAACAAGTCTGAACACAGCTCGTAGAAATAGATGAAAGACGGATGGAAAACTGAGCTTTAGGTCAAGAACCAGAGGGGAAAAAAATCTTATTATCAACAAAAGATCTCCTACACATGTTTGGTTTAATAGAGGCTGAAGTGTGGTTTTGCTTTTATAACTGCATAAATAACCTTTTATTAACTTATTATTAATTTAATTTATGAATCACATTAAATTAAACTTAACCCCTCTCACCTTAATGCATGCCCCCTGGTATTAGATGTTTCAACCCTGCAGAAAAGATACTTCTATAAAATCTTTATAAATGTAGTTAAGATGTTTAAAACACAAAGGGCTGTTGCATTAAGATTACAGTTGGGGTTTTCATTCAAATAAAGTAACACTTAAGGTTTGATTAACAGTCTGACGGGAATAGTGTTTTCCGCAGTAAAGATCAGTGTTCACAGGGTTACTTACTGCACTCAACATAATGCCTGTATGGAGCTCTATGTGCACCTGCACTTACTGTGTACCTGCGCGGTCTGGACAGATAATCTGCAAACAGTGGCTGTAACTCTGAGCACTGAGCCACATCCTTGCACACCGAGGCAGGATAAAGCACAGCAAAAATTCCTGCTGCCTGAAGAGTGTCAGAGCTAGCAAAGTTCCAGCCACCCGAACATCAGGCCCAGCCAATAAGCCTGCAAGACTGACAGGTCCCTGAGCAGTTTGGACAGGTGGGGAATTACGTGGAGATGGAGGGCATCTCTGCTGCAGTTTAGGCCCCTCTCTGAATCCCGCTAATATGATGAACCGAACACCGAGGATTTGGGCCTACTCCGGGCTGCTCCAGGGATTTGGATCTAAGGACTCAATTTGGTTTGCAATGCTGTTGTTGTTGATCACTTCTATTCGCGTGATTTGTTTTTTTTTTCTGTTTCTGTGGGCACGGGGAAGGGAGGTTGGTCTTTTTTTAAAATTGAATTCCTTCAGGTTCCTTGTTTTGCGACTGCTTGTTAAGCAAACAAATCTCAAGGTTGTATAATTTATACATTCTCCGATAATAAATGCATCTTAAATCTCTGAACCCACAGACGGCCATTGATCATTGATGGAGATCGAAGCTACTGCACAATGAACTGAGTCAGTACCTTTTCTGGATGGCACAGAGATGGGGACAATTTCTTTCACAAAAAATCCTGACTTCTGCGCTGTCTCAGTTCTCTCCTGAGACTGCAGAGCGAACCTGTCCTGGGCTTCCCGGCTCACACTCCATGATTTGGCCACATTCTCCGCTGAGGAATGAAAGAACGATATAATAAACACTAGCAAACAAAAAGTTACTCAGTCACCAGCTATTTCAAACGTAGAGGGACAGTACACGGTTAGTGGCAGCGTTGATGACCAGAGGGATCTTCAGGTCCAGTCACAGCTCCATGAAAATGGCCGCACAATTTTGATAGTGTGGTAAGAAAGGCATTTGACATGCTTCTCCTTATTAGTTGAGACAGAGAGTTCAAGGACCTGGAAGTTATGCTGCAGCTTTATAAAGGTCTGGTTTGGCTGCATCTGGAGTACTGAATTCAGTTCTGGATGCCCTGTTATAGGAAGGATATGGAGGCCGTGGACAGGACGTAGAGGGTCTAAGTTCATAGGGGATGTGCAGGCCACTTTTGTTTTTTTTTATACACACACACACACAGAGTGATGGGTCCCTGAAATGTGCTACCAGGGATGGTGGTGAAGGCAGATACTATAGCAGTGTTCAAGAGGCTTTGAGACGGACACATGGGTGGGCAGAAAATGGGGGGATATGGACCATATGCAGCCAGAATGGGTAAGGTTGTTAATTCAATTAGTCCAGCACAAGATCATGGGTCAAAGTGCCCGTTCCTGAACAGTACTGTTAATGTCAGGTACATAACAAGCGGACTAGCTAGTCGCCTGTGGTGATCAGACTGTCACCCCCTTGTCCGATCTTCAGTTCTGATGTACTGAACCCCCTGTGACCTAATCACCCAGCACTGCAAAGCTTGAGACCGCAGGAACAGTTACTTATGGAGAGAAAAGATGCTGGCCTGAAAAGCGAGCAGGACCTGTGCGACTTTCTGCAGAGCTGCACATTGACTGGGTCACTAGGCACTTGGCAAGGGCCAATAAAAAGAAGTTGGGTTTAAGCGGAGCAGCTATTGTTGGAGTGGGACAGAGTTAGACTGGGGAACTGAGGCTCTGGCTCAAGAGACCTGGACAAGAGAGAGGAGGCTAGGGTGAGGTTGCTATCAAGTCTCTCTTTCTTTATCCGTTAGTGTCTAGTTAGAGTAGTGAGATGGAGCTTGGGTCAGTAGAGCGCTGCTCATGCAAGATGTGAGAAACTGGGAGACCTTTAGGGAGCACTTGCTGGGGGTTCTTGTCAGGTTTGTCCCACTGAAGCAGGGAAAGGATGCTTGGGTGAAGAAACCATGGTTTGCAAAAGATGTGGAACATCTAGTCAAGAGGAAGAAAGAAGCTTACCTAGGGTTTAGGAAGCAAGGATCAGACCAGGCTCCAGAGAGTTACAAAGTAGCCATGAAGGAGCTGAAGAATGGACTTAGGAGAGCTAGAAGGAAGCGTGAGAAGGTCTTGGCAAGTAGGATTAAGGAAAACCCTAAGGTGCTCTACATGTACCTGTTAACAGGAGGACGACTACAGCAAGGGAAGAACCAATCAAGGATAAGAGGAATTGTTTGGAGTCGGAGGAGGTAGGAGTGGTCCTTAATGAAAACCTTGGTTCAGTATTCACCAGTGAGAGGGCCCTTGATGTTTGTGAGGGCAGCGTAAGACAGGCTGATATGCCACAACATGTCAAACATTAAGAAAAAAAGATGTGTCAGAACTTTTTAAATACTGTACATCAAGATAGATAAGTCCCTGGGGCAGGATGGGAAAACTCTAGGAACTATGGGACACGAGGGAAGAGATTGCTGCACCTTTGGTGATGATCTTTGCATCCTCACTGACCACAGCAGTAGGAGCAGAAGACTGGAGAATGGCAACTGGTATTCCTTTGTTCAAGAAGGTAGTAGGGATAATCATAGGAATTACAGATTAGTGAGTCTTACATCAGTGGTGGACAAACTATTGGAGAGGATTCTTAAAGGTAAGATTTACGAACATTTGGTGAACAAAGGCTGATTAGGGATAGTCAGAATGGCTATCACATGCAACTGAATTCTTTGAGGAAGTGACAAACATAATGATGAAGGTAGACCAGTGTATATGGATTTTAGTAAGGAGTTTGATAAGATTCCTCAGGGTAGGTTCATTCAGAAAGTCAGGAGGCATGGGATCCGGGGAAACTTGGCTGTGTGGACACAGATTGGCTTACCTGCAGAAGCCAAAGGGTGGTTGGAGATGGAGTGTATTCTGCCTGGAGTTTGGTGACCAATGGTGTTCCTCAGGGATCTGTTCTGGGACCACTGCTCTTTGTGATTTTTATAAATGACTAGGATGAGGAAGTGGACCGGTGGATTAGTAGGTTTGCAGATGACACGAAGGTTAGTGGTGTTATGGATAGCGTCGAAGGGTATCAGAGGCTACAATGGGGCATTGAAAGGATGAAGAGCTGGGATGAGAGTTCAATCTGGAAAAGTATGAAGTTATACAGTTTGGAAGGTTGAACTTTAAGGCAGATACGGGGTTAATGGTAGGGTTCTTAGCAGTGTGGAAAAACAGTGGGATCTAACAGTACACATCCTTAGTTCACACAAAGTTGCTGTGCAAATTAATAGAGCGTTGTATAGTGTGTTGGCCTTCATTAGTTAGGGTACCAAGTTCAAGAGCCATGAGGTAATGTTGTAGCTCTATAAAACTCTGCTTAGACCACACTTGGAATATTGTGTTCAATTCTGGTCACCTCACTGAGGGAAGGGTGTAGAAGATTTATCAGGGTGCTGCCTGGATTAGACAGCATGTTCTACGAGAGCATTGAGAGAGCTAGGGCTTTTCTCTATGGTGCAAAGGAGGTTGAGAGATGTAAAAGATGACAAAAGGCATGGATCGAGTTATAGCCAAAGACTTTTTCCTGGGGCTGAAATAGTTAATGCGAAGGGGCATGATTTTACAGTGATTAGAGTATAGTGGTATGTCAGAGGTAGTTTTTTTAAACACAGCATGGGTGCATGGAATGGTGGTAGAGGCAGATACATTAGCGGCATTTAAGAGACTTTTTAGGTAGGCACATAGATGTAAGAAAAATAAACGGTTCTGTGGGAAGGAAAGGTTAAATTGATCTTAGAGTAGGTTAGAAATGTTGATTGCTTATTTCCCTCCATAGATACTGCCTGGCCTGCTGAGTTCCTCCAGCATTTTGTGTGTGTTACTCTGGATTTCCAGCATCTGCAGAAATGCTTCTGTCTTCAGATAGTTGTTGGTTGTGCTCTGAGGAATTAGCCCTTTCTGAAACTAGTTACTCCTCAAGGTAAAACCGAAGGTCATCCATGACAGGAATCTCTGCCCTGCAGTTCCTTCCTCCTGCTCTGTCAGGGCGATATTGTGTGTCCGGCTGCTGCTCCTGACAGACTCAGGAGTTGCTGAATTCGAACTGACTACACGGGGTGCGGTGATCACTGCACAGAATGGAGATGGGTGATCACCAAGCAGGTCAGGAACTGCAGATAATGCATGCGTCCACTGTGGCTCCCACCCCTCTGAGCAGATGAAAAGACACTTTTGCGATGGGGTACAGAGAATGGCCCCTTGGGGAAGGCAGTAATAGTCAAATTTGTGACACTATAGTGTCCCTGTTCCACAGGAGGGGAAGAGAAAGACCAAGAGAGCTCTAAAGTTAGAGTATTCAGGGTAATACAGCATAGAAGCCTGCCCTCTGGCCCAACTGGTCTATGCCAACCACTGCATCCTCCCTGCTAGTAGTCCCAGTGGCCCACATTGGACCCAGAACACTCCAAGCCCTTTCCCTTCATGGACATACCTAAATGTTGCAGTTGTATCCACCTTGACCATTTCCTCTGGCAGCTCATTCAAAGTACTCACTAACATCTGAGAAAGGAAGTTATCTCTCAGGTCTCTTAAATCTCTCCTCTCTTGAATCTGTGCCCTCTAATTTTGGACTCCCCAACCCTGGGGAAAAGACCAAAGACTACCCACCTTATCCATACCCCTCATGATTTTATAAACTTCCAAGTTCAGCCTCAACAACAACTTGTATAACGGCAACATAACATCCCTACTCCTAAACTCACTGCCCTGGCAGATGAAGACCAGATGATGCTAAATGCCTTCTTCACCAGCCTTTCTACTTTTGTGGCCAGTTTCAGTGAAACTGTTCCACAATACTCATCACTGCCCTGCCATTCACTGTACAAGTCCTAGCCTGGTCTGACTGTCTAGAATGTATCACCTCATAATTATCCAAGTTGAAATCAACTCAGTGATAACAGATGTTTCTCTAGTTGCAAGTGGGACTCTCGGTGGTGTGTTGCCTCCATGGTCTCAGGGTCAGAGACATCTGATAACATTCTGGAGGGTGAACAGCAGAGGTCATGGTACTAACAACATACAGTACTGTGTAAAAGTCTTAAGTGTGTGTATATATATGTATGTAGATAGGATGGCGGAGATGTTTGCACAGTACTGTAATAACTTTATGCAGTGCACCGTACTTCTGCCGCAAAAAAACAAATTTCATGAAATATGTGAGTGATGATAAACCTGATTCTGATATGGGTCTCTATTGTGGAGTGAGAGTGGGAAGGGGGCAGGGAGAGGGGAATCATGGTTGGGAAAAGAGGAAGGGAGAGGGGAGGGAGCGGAAACACCAGAGAGACGATCTGTAATGATCAATAAACCAATTGTTTGGAATCAAATAACCTTGCCTGGCGTCTCAGAGTTCGATGTGTCTGCACCCTCACCACATCCAATGCCCCTGGCACTCCTTCTATGCCACCTGTCCCACACCCCTCCTGTGGCTCCACCCTTGCCATTTCCAACATCCTTTGCTCTGGTCAGGTTTGCAGACTCGCTCTCTGCTCCACATCGTCAAATACAGTACTGTGCAAAAATCTCAGGCACCCTAGCCAAATATACGTGCCTAAGGCTTTCACACAGTACTGTAGGTTATAAAAGAAAGACAGGAGATCCTGCCACAGGAATATCCAGAGCTAGAGAAGACAATCTCTAATGTCTGGATCAGTTACAGTGCAAACGTTACTGACTATAGGAGCAAGAGGAGAGGTGACAGGAATGTGAGGTGTAGGAGAGAGGGCTTTAGGCTTCTGGATCACAGCGAACTGGACAGGTTACACCTGGAGTGGAGAGGAGGATCCCCAAGCCCTTGCGGCAAGGTTTGTTCATGCAGCTGGAGAGGGTTTAAATTAGCTTAGCAAGGTCACACCGAACAGGGTAGATACTAACGGGAAACTAAGTTGTTCCTACAGAGAGAGCTTGTCTGGGTGTGATCAGCCACATGGGAGGGATGCAAATAGATACTGTATTTATTTAATACAAGAGGATGAAATATCAAGGATCAACTTTATCCACCATATATATTTACATGTGTTGGTCAGGGTGCGACTTGTAACAGAAACAACATTCAACAACTATCAATAATGAAGAATTTTATAAAAAACGAAGTTAGAGGTTAAAGTATGGATAAGGAATAAAATGTTCGTAAATACATAAATACCTGCGTGTATTTACAATGTAAACAGCAGTACAAAGAGTGGTTTACAGTGTTTACGGTTCAGTGCAGTGACGGGGATAATATTAGAGGTAGCAGGACAGGAGAATGAAATATTGTTGCAGTGAGTTAGACAGGACTGGCGGTTCAACATGCCGGGGTGTGGAATCCCCAGGCAACGCAGGAGGGTTGTAGAGGAGAAGTGGCACTGCAACACAGACTGGGTCCATCATGGTGGCAAAGCTCTTCAGATAAGGCGCAAGGGTAGAACTTAGGAACAAAGAAGTGTCAATCACTTTGTTTTTGGGGTCAGGAGAAACAGAAGCATTGAGGGAGATCATTCACAGAGAGAGGTGCAAGGGGTACAGGTGAGATTAACTACCATCACCAGAGTGTGAAAGGCTCAAAGGAGGTGGAATTTTTGAGATGCATACAGGAGAGATTTGGGAGCGAGTATGTAGACAAAAGAAAGATCAGTATTGGACCTAACCTTCGAAAATGTAGCGTTAGTGTGGGAGAGCGTTCTGGAGAGTGACCACGATGTGAGTGGGAAGCACTTAATTGGGAAATAGTACGAGCTCAGGGCTACGGCATTTCATTAGGGCGAAAGGAAATGACGGCAAGCCAGGATAGTCTGGATGATATCAAGGGTTGGATAAAGAAAGAAATGGAATCATAGAACACTATCAGGTACTGAAAAGGAGAAGACCTTTAGGATGATATAAAGTATAGAGTGTATTTTAAAAAGAAGCGAGAGCCATAGGGTTAGATCCCATGGGATTCAAGGCAAGTTGGTAAACTGGATCCAAACTTGGTTTGGTAATAGGAGGCAGCGGTGATAGTGGAGAGTTGTTTTTCTGACTAGAAATCTATGAAGACTGGTGTGCCACGAGGAGTGGTGCTGAGACCTCTCACTGTTTGTATTGTACACTCATGACTAGATATGAACACAGAAGGTAAAGACTGATAAGTTTGCATTTGGGAGAATAGTGCAGAAATTGCAGGGACCCGAGCAGAGGCACTTAAACCATCCTTAGCAAAGAGTGAGGTGCCAGATGATTGGAGTAAACCTAATGTTGTTCCATTGTTGAAGAAAGGCTCGAAGAACAAGCCAGGAAATTAGAGGCTGGTGAGCCTGGCATCAGTAGGGGTTAAGTTATTGGAAGGTATTCTAAGGGACCAGATATGCAAGTTTTGGATAGACAGGGACTGATTAGGGATAATCAACACGGCTTTGTGGATGATACGTCATGTCTAACCAATCTTATAGTTTTTCAAGGAAGTTACCAGGAAAGTTGATGAAGGCAAGGCAGTGAATGTTGCCTATGTGGACATAGAAACATAGAAAATAGGTGCAGGAGTAGGCCATTCGGCCCTTCGAGCCTGCACCGCCATTCAGTATGATCATGGCTGATCATCCAACTCAGAACCCTGTATCTGCCTTCTCTCCATACCCCCGATCCCTTTAACCACAAGGGCCATATCTAACTCCCTCTTAAATATAGCCAATGAACTGGCCTCAACTGTTTCCTGTGGCAGAGAATTCCACAGATTCACCACTCTCTGTGTGAAGAAGTTTTTCCTCATCTCGATCCTAAAAGGCTTCCCCTTTATCCTTAAACTGTGACCCCTCGTTCTGGACTTCCCCAACATCGGGAACAATCTTCCTGCATCTAGCCTGTCCAATCCCTTTAGAATTTTATATGTTTCAATAAGATCCCCCCTCAATCTTCTAAATTCCAGTGAGTATAAGCCTAGTCGATCCAGTCTTTCATCATATGAAAGTCCTGCCATCCCAGGAATCAATCTGGTGAACCTTCTTTGTACTCCCTCTATGGCAAGAATGTCTTTCCTCAGATTAGGGGACCAAAACTGCACACAATACTCCAGGTGTGGTCTCACCAAGGCCTTGTACAACTGCAGTAGTACCTCCCTGCTCCTGTACTCGAATCCTCTCGCTATAAATGCCAGCATACCATTCGCCTTTTTCACCGCCTGCTGTACCTGCATGCCCACTTTCAATGACTGGTGTATAATGACACCCAGGTCTCGTTGCACCTCCCCTTTTCCTAATCGGCCACCATTCAGATAATAATCTGTTTTCCTGTTCTTGCCACCAAAGTGGATAACTTCACATTTATCCACATTAAATTGCATCTACCATGAATTTGCCCACTCACCCAACCTATCCAAGTCACCCTGCATCCTCTTAGCATCCTCCTCACAGCTCACGCTGCTGCCCAGCTTTGTGTCATCTGCAAACTTGGAGATGCTGCATTTAATTCCCTCATCCAAGTCATTAATATATATTGTAAACAACTGGGGTCCCAGCACTGAGCCTTGCAGTACCCCACTAGTCACTGCCTGCCATTCTGAAAAGGTCCCGTTTATTCCCACTCTTTGCTTCCTGTCTGCCAACCAGTTCTCTATCCACATCAATATCATACCCCCAATACCGTGTGCTTTAAGTTTGCACACCAATCTCCTGTGTGAAACCTTGTCAAAAGCCTTTTGAAAATCCAAATATACCACATCCACTGGTTCTTCCCTATCCACTCTACTAGTTACATCCTCAAAAAATTCTATGAGATTCGTCAGACGTGATTTTCCGTCCACAAATCCATGCTGACTTTGTCCAATGATTTCACCGCTTTCCAAATGTGCTGTTATCACATCTTTGATAACTGACTCTAGCATTTTCCCCATCACCAATGTCAGGCTAACTGGTCTATAATTCCCAGGTTTCTCTCTCCCTCCTTTTTTAAAAAGCGGGGTTACATTAGCCACCCTCCAATCCTCAGGAACTAATCTAGAATCTAAAGAGTTTTGAAAAATTATCACTAATGCATCCACTATTTCTTGGGCTACTTCCTTAAGCACTCTGGGATGTAGACCATCTGGTCCTGGGGATTTATCTGCCTTTAATCCCTTCAATTTACCTAACACCACTTCCCTACTAACATGTATTTCCCTCAGTTCCTCCATCTCACTAGACCCTCTGTCCCCTACTATTTCCGGAAGATTATTTATGTCCTCCTTAGTGAAGACAGAACCAAAGTAGTTATTCAATTGGTCTGCCATGTCCTTGCTCCCCATAATCAATTCACCTGTTTCTGTCTGTAGGGGGACCTACATTTGTCTTAACCAATCTTTTTCTTTTCCCATATCTATAAAAGCTTTTACAGTCAGTTTTTATGTTCCCTGCCAGTTTTCTCTCATAATCTTTTTTCCCTTTCCTAATTAAGCCCTTTGTCCTCCTCTGCTGGACTCTGAATTTCTCCCAGTCCTCAGGTGTGCTGCTTTTTCTGGCTAATTTGTATGTTTCTTCTTTGGAATTGATACTATCCCTAATTTCCCTTGTCAGCCACTGGTGCACTACCTTCCCTGGTTTATTCATTTGCCAAACTGGGATGAACAATTGTTGTAGTTCATCCATGCGATCTTTAAATGCTTGCCATTGCATATCCACCGTCAATCCTTTAAGTATCCTTTACCAGTCTATCTTAGCTAATTCACATCTCATACCTTCAAAGTTACCCTTCTTTAAGTTCAGAACCTTTGTTTCTGAATTAACTATGTCACTCTCCATCTTAATGAAGAATTCCACCATATTATGGTCAGTCTTACCCAAGGGGCCTCGCACGACAAGATTGTTAACTAACCCTTCCTCATTGCTCTATACCCAGTCTAGAATAGCCTGCTCTCTAGTTGGTTCCTCGACATGTTGGTTCAGAAAACCATCCCGCATACATTCCAAGAAATCCTCTTCCTCAGCACCCTTACCAATTTGGTTCACCCAATCTATATATTGATTGAAGTCACCCATTATAACTGCTGTTCCTTTATTGCACACATTTCTAATTTCCTGTTTAATGCCATCCCCAACCTCACTACTACTGTTAGGTGGCCTGTACACAACTTCCACCAGCATTTTCTGCCCCTTAGTGTTATGCAGCTCTACCCATATCGATTCCACATCCTCCCGGCTAATGTCCTTCCTCTCTATTGCATTAATCTCCTCTCTAACCAGCAATGCTACCCCACCTCCTTTTCTTTCATGTCTATCCCTCCTGAATATTGAATATCCCTGAATGTTGAGCTCCCATCCTTGGTCACCCTGGAGCCATGACCCTCTGATCCCAACTATATCATATTCATTAATAATTATCTGCACATTCAATTCATCCACCTTGTTACGAATGCTCCTTGCATGGACACACAAAGCCTTTTACAACACTCTTAGCCCTTATACAATTATGTTGAAAAGTGGCCCTTTTTGATTTTTGCCCTGGATTTGCCTGCCTGCCACTTTTACTTTTCACCTTACTATTTTTGGCTTCTACCCTCATTTTACGCCCCTCTGTCTCTCTGCACTTGTTCCCATCCCCCAGCCACATTAGTTTAAATCCTCCTGAACGACAGTAGCAAACGCTCCCCCTAGGACACTGGTTCCAGTCCAGCCCAGGTGCAGACCGTCCTGTTTGTACTGGTCCCACCTCCTCCAGAAATGGCTCCAATGCCCCAGAAATTTGAATCCTTCCCCTTTGCACCATTTTTCAAGCCACATATTCATCTGATATATCTTCCTATTTCTACTCTGACTAGCACATGGCACTGGTAGTAATCCAGAGATTATTACCTTTGTGGTCCTACTTTTTAGTTTATCTGCTAACTCCCCAAATTCACCTTGTAGGACCTCATCCCGTTTTTTACCTATATCGTTGGTACCTATGTGCACCACGACCACTGGCTGTTCACCCTCCCACTCCAGAATTTCCTGCAGCCGCTCAGAGACATCCTTGACCCTTGCACCATGGAGGCAACATACCCTCCTGGAGTCTCGTTTGTGGCCGCAGTAACGCCTATCAATTCCCCTTACAATCGAATCCCCTATCACTATAGCTCTCCCACTCCTTTTCCTTCCCTCCTGTGCCGCAGAGCCACCCATGGTGCCATGAACTCGGCTGCTGCTGCCTTCCCCTGATGAGACATCTCCCCCAACAGTATCCAAAACAGTATTTCTGTTTAGGAGGGAGATGATCTCAGGGGACTCCTGCACTACCTGCCTACTGCTCCCCAAACCCGATTACCTTTGTCAGGAGGGGCAAGATCCAAGAAAGGCAAGTGTTGGACCTGGTTAATGAAGGCGTGGGCCAGATCAAAGTGGCAGGGTTGTGTGAAACTGAAGCTCAAGTGAGGAGATAAAAAAGCACAAGAGGGCTGATTTGCCCACTGCCCGCATACTCTCAACCTAACCCTAGCCCTAGCCCTACCCCTAACTCTAAACCTAGCCCTAACCCTAACCCTTGCCCTATCCCTAAGCCTAACACTAACCCTAGCCCTAACCCTAGCCATAACCCTAACCCAAGCCTTAGCCCTAACCCTAACCCTAACTCTAACCCTAATACCTCATCACTCAAAACTCCGCAGCCTTACTTCTCCCAGACACACATATACATCCACCAGCCCAATGCTCAAACCTAATCCTAATGTCCAAGGGGGCACACACCCCCACAAACCCCGATTAACCCCAGCCGCACCCTGACTAACCCTGGCCACACCCTCACAAACCCAATTACATTCGTCAGGAGGGGCAAGATCCAAGAAAGGCAAGTGTTGGACCTGGTTAATGAAGGCATGTGCCAGATCAAAGTGGCAGGGTTGCATGAAATTGAATCTCAAGTGAGGAGATCAAAAAGCACAAGAGGGCTGACTTGCCCATTGCCCGCATACTCTCAACCTAGCCTTACAGTGACACGCTGTTCATTCTCCAGGTCCACGAAACACCAATATAAAAGCCCAGATACCCAAAAGGCGAGAGAGAACCAGTAAGTTAAACTCAAGCTGGTTCCACAGAAAACAAGTCACCACTAAACTCAGGTGCAGAGACACCGAATGCCCGGTAAACACTGTCAATTTAACCCATGCAATCCCAGGCATACAGGTGCCAGGTAATCATGTTTAAAAATATCATTACCCTCAGAATCACATGCCTCTCATTATCCTGGTCCATGGGAAAACACAAGCCAAGCTTGATCAACTCCGGCTGGGTCACCTCGGGGAGGGTGTCTAATGATTAAAGACCCGAAACACCTGATGATCCGAGGATGCATTACTGATGATGAGTCCCAGTGCACATCCGGTTCATTGAACCAAGTGGTGTCAGACCACGATAATGAAAGGCATGGGCCAGATTCACCTGGCTTCACCACACGAGCCTATCCCCATAGCACCTGATACCTCACCACTCAAATCTCTGCAGCATTACCTCTCCCGGTCACACATATACATCCTCCAGCCCAACACTCAAACCTAATCCTAAAGCACACCCCCACAATCCCTAGGCACATCCTGGTTATCCCTTGCCACACCCCCACAAATGCTAGGCACACCCCGATTAACCCTGGCCACACCCCTACAAACCGGATTACCTTTGTCAGGAGGAGCAAGATCCAAGAAAGGCAAGTGTTGGACCTGGTTAATGAAGGCGTGGGCCAGATCAAAGTGGCAGGGTTGTGTGAATTTGAATCACAAGTGAGGAGATCAAAAAGCACAAGAGGGCTGATATGCCCACTGCCCGCATACTCTCAACCTAACACTAACCCTAGCCCTAGCCCTAGGCCTAACCCTAGCCCTACCCCTACCCCGAGCCCTACCCTTGCCCCTAGCCCTACCCCTAACCCTAGCCCTAACCCTAGCCCTATCCCTACCCCTATCCCTACCCCTAACTCTAAACCTAGCCCTAACCCTAGCCCTCGCCCTATCCATAAGCCTAACTCTAACCCTAGCCCTAACCCTAACCCTAATTACTGATGATGTGTCCCAGTGCACACGCAGTTCATTGAACCATGTGGTGTCAGACCACGATAATGAAAGGCATGGGCCAGATTAACCTGGCTTCACCACACGAGCCTATCCCCATAGCACCTCATACCTCGCCACTCTAAACTCCACAGCCTTACCTCTCCCAGTCACACATATACATCCACCAGCCCAATGCTCAAACCTACTCCTAACGTCCAAGGGGGCACACACCCCCACAAACCCTTGCCACACCCCTACAAACCCTAGGCACATCCCGATTAACCCTGGCCACACCCCCACAAGCCCAATTACCTTTGTCAGGAGGGGCAAGATCCATGAAAGGCAAGTGTTGGACCTGGTTACTGAAGGCGTGGGTCAGATCAAAGTGGCAGGTTTGCGTGAAATTGAATCTCAATGAGGAGATCGAAAAGCACAAGAGGGCTGATTTGCCCACTGCCCGCATACTCTCAACCTAACACTAACCCTAACCCTAACCCTAATACACATATACATCCACCAGCCCATCACTCAAACCTAATCCTAACGTCCAAGGGGGCACACACCCCCACAAACCTAGGCACATCCTGATCATCCCTGGGCACACCTCCACAAACCCTAGGCATACCCCGATTAATCCTGGTCACACCCCCACAAACCCGATTGCCCTTGTCAGGAGGGGCAAGATCCAAGAAAAGCAAGTGTTGGACCTGGTTAATGAAGGCATGTGCCAGATCAAAGTGGCAGGGTTGTGTGAAATTGAATCTCAAGTAAGGAGATCAAAAAGCACAAGAGGGCTGATTTGCCCACTGCCCGCATACTCTCAACCTAACCCTGGAGGTCCCCCCTCATTCTTCTAAACTCCAAGGAATACAGTCCAGCGGACAAATGTTCCTCATATGTTAACCCTCTCATTCCCAGAATCATTCTAGTGAATCTTCTCTGTACCGTCTCCAACATCAGCACATCCTTTCTTAAATAAGGAGACCAAAACTGTCCACAGTACTCCAAGTGAGGTCTTACCAGTGCTTTATACAGCCTCAACATCACATCTCTGCTCCTATACTCTATTCCTCTAGAAATGAATGCCAACATTGCATTCACCTTCTTCACCACCAACTCAATCTGGAGGTTAATATTAAGGGTATCCTGTACGAGGACTCCCAAGTCCCGTTGCATCTCGGAACTTTGAATTCTCTCCCCATTTAAATAATAGTCTGCCTGTTTATTTCTTCTGCCAAAGTGCATAACCATACACTTTCCAACATTGTACTTCATTTGCCACTTCTCTGCCCATTCTTCCAATCTATCCATGTCTCTCTGCAGACTGTCCGTTTCCTCAGCACTACCGGCCCCTCCACCTATCTTCGTATCATCAGCAAACTTAGCCACAAAGCCATCTATTCCATAATCTAAATCGTTGATGTACAATGTAAAAAGAAGCGGCCCCAACACTGATCCCTGTGGAACACCACTGGTAACCGGCAGCCAAGCAGAATAGGATTCCTTTATTCCCACTCTCTGTCTCCTGCCAATCAGCCAACGCTCTATCCACGTATGTAACTTTCCCATAATTCCATGGGCTCCTATCTTATTAATTAGCCTCATGCGTGGCACCTTGTCAAAGACTTTCTGAAAATCCAAATATACAATATCCACTGCATCTCCCTTGTCTAGTCTACTGGTAATTTCCTCAAAACATTGTAATAGGTTTGTCAAGCAGGATTTTCCTCTAAGAAATCCATGCTGAGTTCTGCCTATCTTGTCATATGCCCCCAGGTACTCTGTAACCTCATCCTTGACAAAAATGTCACAGCATTGGCAGATTGAATTGAATCCTAATAAGAGTGAGGTGATGCATTTTAGGAAGTCGAAGCAGGGTGAGGGATACACAGGAATGATAGATCCCCGGGAAGTATTGAGGAACAGAGAGAGCTTGGCATTAAAGTCCAAAGGTAACAGGTACATAATGGGGTAAAGAGGGGACATCAAAGACTTGCCTCGTTCTCTGGAGCAGAGGGTATACAAGAAGAGGGATATGGTACAAGATTTGGTGAAGCTTGGAAGTCACAGAAGGAGTGCTGTGTGCAGTTCCAATCGTCACACTAAAGGACTAGAGACAGGAGGCACCTCCAGACCAGCGTATTCCCTTAAAGCTGCAGTGAATTCTGGCTTGGATTATACAGTCAAATTCCTCAAACTGGATTGAACAGTGAGAGACAGCAGCATTTTACAAGATTAAATTCCTCTTATATTCTTCCAATGGGTCACTGCCAAGGTGCTAAAGTTGTGTTTGTGCCCAAGACAGCATTCACGACTAGAGGAGATGGTGGCAAGTTTACCTGTGATTCCCATGTGGTAACTGTGAAATGCATCCGTCAGCCCATCGCACAGAATGCTATCTTGAAGGGAGGCGTTGCCCATTTTGTGTCCAGCTCTCATCTGCACCATGTGTGGAGCCTGGGGACGAAAAGTCCAGCAGTTGTTACAGCCACACTGGCACGGGTCTGTCTGGTACAGATGCTTGTGACGCACTCAGTGAAAGGGTGGAGATGCAGCACAGGAGTGTCTGCAGACAGTAACCCCATGACCCTGGTACCCAGACTGTATGCCGGCTAACTGCTCTCAGTCTGTGACCACCACCTGACCCTCATGTCTGTCTGCTCTCTGCCCCAAATCCCAGAGCTTCCAGCTGTAGAAAGTTCAAAGTAAAATTTATTATCAGAATACATACATGTGGTGAAAATAAATTTTACCTTGAACTTTAGGCAACCTTCTAAAAGCAGTACCTCACTGTAGCTGAAACACCACCTTCTGCCTCACATTGCTGGGCAGTGGTGGGGTGAGGGGTTATATACTTCTCTCAGCATTTTTCAAAAAGTTATTTAGGAAAGTCAATTATCACACTAACTACTGACGCCAACCCTCCATCAATCCCTCAGCACCAGGCTCCCGCCACTCTGCAAAGCCGTCACTACCGACTCGGGAGGGGCAGCACAGGGGATGCTCCAGTGATGTGTAAGGTTAATTTTCAGAGCTGAGGGTGCCCATACCTTGCTCATGCTCTCCATGCCTCCAGCGACCACAATGTCAGAGCACCCTGTCAGGATGGCTTGAGCAGCTAGACACACCGCCTTCAGTCCAGAACCACACACCATCTGACAGCTCCACGCTGGGACCTGGTAGGGGATCCCTGCAGCCACACTAGCCTGGCGGGCAGGGTTCTGTCCTTCGCCTACAGAACAAAGGAAGGTTAGAGGTAGCAAAACTGCAGGAACTGACCAAAGCAGAGTGCCTCACATGCAACAGGTGATTCCCAATTATCATTGCATTGGACAAAATACAACAGTAAATCTCCATGGCCAAGTGCAGTGCCAACAAGGTGTTTAATAAAACTAGAGTGGGTGCCACAGTGAGTCATGACCATGTACAGCACAAAAACAGGCCCTGGGCCTTGCCAACCAAGATTTCCCTCTGAATTAATCCCATCTTACAGCATTGGTCCCAACCCCTTTAAACCAGGCGTTCACAACCTTTTGTATGCCATGGACCACTGCTATCCGTGTATATGTCCAAGGTCTTTTTTAACATGTTCTGCTCAGCCTTTTCCTCTGGCAGCTCATTCCATAAATGGACCTTCCTCTGGGTGGAAGAAAAATGTATTGCCCATCAGGTCCTATTAAATCAGAATCAGGTTTATTATCACCAGCATGTGTCGTGAAAATTGTTAACTTAGCAGCAGCGGTTCAATGCAATACATATTATAAAAGAAAAAAAAACAAAATAAAATAATAATAAATAAGTAAATCAGTTACAGTATATGAATAGATTTAAAATGTGCAAAAAACAGAAATAATATATATTAAAAAAGTGAGGTAATTTTCAAGGGTTCAATGTCCATTTCGGAATCAGATGGCAGAGGGGAAGAAGCTGTTCCTGAATCGCTGAGTGTGTGTCTTCAGGCTTCTGTACCTCCTACCTGATGGTAACAGTGAGAAAAGGGCATGCCCTGGGTGCTGGAGGTCCTTAATAATGGACGCTGCCTTTCCGAGACACCACTCCCTGAAGATATCCTGGGTACTTTGTAGGCTAGTACCCAGGATGGAACTGACTAGATTTACAACCATCTGCAGACTGTCAGAATGCTCTCCATGGTACATCTATAGAAGTTTTTGAATGTATTTGTTGACATACCAAATCTCTTCAAACTCCTAATGAAGAATAGCCACCATCTCGCCTTCTTTATAACCACATCGATATATTGGGACCAGGTTAGATGCTCAGAGATCTTGACACCCAGGAACTTGAAGCTGCTCACTCTCTCCTCTTCTGATCCCTCTATGAGGATTGGTATGTGTTCCTTCATCTTACCCTTCCTGAAGTCCACAATCAGCTCTTTCATCTTACTGACGTTCAGTGCCAGGTTGTTGCTGCGGCCTCACTCCACTAGTTGGCATATCTCACTCCTGTAGGCCCTCTTGTCACCGTTGGAGATTCTACCAACAGTGGTTGTATCATCAGCAGATTTGTAGATGGTATTTGAGCTATGCCTAGCCACACAGTCATGGATATAGAGAGAGTAGAACAGTGGGCTAAGCATACACCCCTGAGGTGCACCAGTGTTGATTGTCAGCGAGGAGGATAAGTTATCACCAATCCACACAGATTGTGGTCTTCCGGTTAGGAAGTCGAGGATCCAATTGCAGATGTAGGTACAGAGGCCCAGGTTCTGTAACTTCTCAATCAGGATTGTGGGAATGATGGTATTAAATGCTGAGCTATAGTCGATGAACAGCATCCTGATGTATGTGTTTGTGTTATCCAGGTGGTCTAAAGCTGTGTGAAGAGCCATTGAGATTGCATCTGCTGTTGTCCTATTGTGGCGATTGGCAAATTACAATGGGTCCTGGTCCTTGCAGAGGCAGGAGTTCAGTCTAGTCGTGACCAACCTCTCAAGGCCATTCATGCTATTGGGTTTCACTTTGTAGGAAGTAATGTCTGACCCTGCCAGAGTTGTTGTACATCCGATGTCGCCTCCAACCTTGTTTGAAATTGTCTCTTCGCCCCTGAAATAGCCCTCCGCAAATCATACCTGGTTTTCTGGTACAGGCCTGGGTCGCCAGACTTGAATGCCACAGATCTAGCCTTCAGCAGACGATGTACCTCCTGGTTCATCCATGGCTTTTGGTTTGGGAATGTACAGCAAGTCTTTGTAGGTACACACTCATCCACACAGGGTTTAGTGAAGTCGGTAACAACTTCAGCATACTCATCCAGGTTCGAAGATGAATCCCTGAATACAGTCCAGCCCACTGATTCAAAGCAGTCCTGTGGGCGCTCCTGTGCTTCCCTTGTTCATACCTTCTTGGTCTTCACTGGTGGTGCTGCAGTCTCCAGTCTCTGCTTATACTCAAGGAGTACAAGTACAGCCAGGGGATCAGACTTCCCGAACTGAGGGCACGGAATAGCCCAGTAGGCATTCTTGATGGTGATGTAGCAGCGGTCCAGTGTATTGCTTCCTCTGGTATTGGAAGTGATGTGTTGGTGGTAATTGCTTAGTGATTTTATCAGACTGGCCTGGTTAAAATTCCCCAAAGTAATGGTGACGGCGTTAGGATGTGCTGTTTCATGCATGTTGATCCCATTGCTCAGATCACCTAAAGCCTGATTGACATTGGCCTGAGGTGGAATGTATACTGCTACCAGAATGACCCCAGAGAACTCCCATGGTGGGTAAAAAGGACAGCACTTAACTGCTAGATATTCCGGGTCTGGTGGGCAGAATTGGGACAGCACTGATATATTTGTGCACCAAGAAGAGTTGATCATGAGGCACACTCCTCCACCTCTGCTCTTGAGAGACTCTATAGATCTATCCTGACGGTGTACAGTAAACCTGTCGATCTGAATTGCTGCATCTGGTACAGAAGGGGTTAACCAGGATTCTGTGAAACAAAGGACACACACGATCCTAATGTCCTTCTGATTCAGCATCCTAACTCTGAGATCATCGACTTTAATCACCAGAGACTGCACGTTTGCCAGCAAGATAATTGTTGGTTATTTGCTGCCGCCTATGCACGGGAGGAGGGGGGAGCTGGGGGGGCTTTGGGGCTCTAACATTTAACTGTCATTCATTCTTTGGAGCACTCCTCTGTTTTCGTGGATGGTTGCGAAGAAAAGGAATTTCAGGATGTATATTGTATACATTTCTCTAACATTAAATGTACCTTTGAAAACTCTGAGATAATTGGTATTGGGAGGTTAAAACCCCGTTTCCTTAAACACACTTGTATGCCTTCCTGCGTGGAATCCCAAGAGGACAAATCCGTCCACAATCAGCATTGTTTCTGTCAGTTTTAAGCAGCGGAAGTTCATTTAAACTCATTAAGACATCTTTGTTGACTGTACTGACCTTGGAAGCAGTTGTGCTTTTTAGCTGCATCAGGCTGAAACAAGAATATTTAATCGTATCCATTGAGAGTTCTGCTGCTACATGAGTCGCCCCTAGGCACTCCAAAATGTCTCCCCTCTCACCTTAAATCTCTAGTTCTGATTCCCCAACCCCGGGATAAAGACTGTGTGCATTTACCCTATTCACGCTTCACACTTATCAGACGGAAGATCCGAACAATCAGAAAACCAGTGAGGAACAAGTTGTTCAAAGGTTGGAGCTGTTTGTGTCCGGGGAGAGAACGGGTAGTGGAACCAGTCCTCCAGGTTGCCTGTGGTACCTTAAAGAAAGACATCTCTCCTAAACCCTTCCAGTCTCACCATTTACTCAAATTAGTTTGAATCTATCGGAGTACTCCAGTCCAAAACAACAAAGAATAGAGATTTGAAATATTACGGAATATTGGTAGGCTATTTGGAAGTTTGGCTGAACGCTGAGCTTGGCAATATGATTGCAGACATTTCCGCTCCAATCGAGAAGCCATCATCAGAACATAAGAAATAGGAGCAGGAGTCGGTCATCCGGCCCGTCGAGCCTGCTCCACCATTCAATAAGATCATGGCTGATCTGACCATGGACTCATCTCCACCCATCTGCCTTTACCCCATAACCCTTAATTCCCCTACTATGCAAAAACCTATCCAACCTTGCCTGAAATACATTTACTGAGGTAGCCTCCACTGCTTCATTGGCAGAGAATTCCACAGATTCACCACTCTCTGGGAAAAGCAGTTCCTCCGCTATCCTAAATCTACTCCTCCAAATCTTGAGCCTATGTCCCCTAGTTCTAGTAAGCAACTACTAGGTGTGCAGTTGAGAGTGTTCTCTCCTCAAAATGCTGGCTTATATATTCCTCTGGGGTCCAGATAGATATTGATTAGACATCACAGGCTGGTTGGCTTTTTCAAAACACTCTGGACAGGTTAGCAGGAGAAGATTCTGACTAGCTAGCTTCGAGGGAGGTACATTGGAAGTTTTTGCTTCACTATTCAGGTCCTGAGATTACTGGTAATTCGTTGATTGTTGATGTCGTTGTTTCTCTTTTCTCTGTAAGGATTCATATGCTGGATCTATGTCAATGTGCTAGCTAATGGCTCCTTCTGTAGAGAACCACGCTTCAAGAAATTCTCATTCTTTTCTTGTTCTTGCTTGAGTCAAGTCTCTGGCTGTCACCCAGTTGAAATGGTGTCCTTCTTCATCTTCATGAACTGACGCTAACGAGAGTGGGTCATGCCTTCTGCTCACTAGCTGACGCTCGTGTAGCTTCATCGATACTTTTTTTCCCGTTTGACCAACGTGGTACTTGTCGCAATCACTACACTGGATCAGTCACAGATGCTCATAAACCGCCTGCAACTTTGAGGAGGAACCTATCAAAACTCAAAGCATAACAAAATGTGACTGACAGAACAACTGTTATCAACAGAATCCTTTTTGAGAGGGCAAAATTGTAGTCAGTGAGAAGAGTTTAAGTGTAACATGGGGGCAAAATTAAAAAAGTGAGAGGATTACAGGATTGAAGGTGTTGTATTTGAATGCATGCAGTATATGGAATAATGTAGATGATCTTGTAGTGCAGTTAGAGATTGGCAGGTATGACGCTGTGGGCATCACGGAGTTGTGGCTGGAAGATCACAGTTGAGCACTAACATCCAAGCATACACATTGTACTGAAAGGACAGGCAGTTAGGCAGAGGGGAAGGGGTAGTTTTGTTGGTAAAAGGGTGAAAGCAAATCCTTAGAAAGAGGTGACATAAGATCAGAAGATGTAGAATTGTTGTGGGTAAAAAAAACTTCAAGGGCAAAAAGCCTCCGAGCAGTGGCTCGGATGAGGGGTACAAAATACAAAGGATGATAGAAAAGGCGCGTTAAAAGAGCATGTTGTGGGGGATTTCAGTATGCAGGTAGATTGGGAAAATTAGGTTGGTACTGGATCCCGAGAGAGGGAATTTGTAGAATGCATATGAGAAGCTTGTTAGAGCAGTTTCTATTTGAGCTCACTAAGAAAAAGGCAATTCTGAACCAGATTCTGAACCACTACCCTTAGAAAGTAGTGATCATATGATAGAATTCACCCTGCAGATTGAGAGGGTGAGATAAATTCTGATGTATCAGTATTACCTCTCCCTTTAAAAGACTGTCCTGCCTTTATGGAGGAATAATCATTTTGAACAGAATAGAATATAAAGGCAAGGATGTGGCTTAATAAGGCATTGGAAGGCCTAACTAGAATGGATGTGGAGAGGATGTCCCCTGTAGTGGGTGAGTATAAAACCAGAGGGCATGGCCTCAGATTAGAGGGACATCCCTCTGCAACAGAGGAGAATTTCTTTAGCCAGAGGGTGGTGCATCTGTGGAAGCCAAGTCACTGGGTATAGTTAAAGTGGTGGTTCACCGGTTCTTTATGAGTAAGGGCGTCAAAGGTTATGGGAAGAAGGCAGGAGAATGGTGATGAGGGGGAGAATAATTCAGTCATGATGGAATGGCCGAACAGGCTCGATGGGCCAAATGGCCTAATTCTGCTCCTATGTCTTATGGTCTTAGGATCCCCTGCTCTCTGCCATCTCACCAGAGACCCATTCCCACACTCGTTACACTCACCAGAAAGCTGACTTCCTACTGTAAGACACCTCTCTGTGACTCGGGCTCCTGAATACAGCATGGTCCAGTGGCCATGCCCCACAGCCCCACTGTTAGCAGCACATTGTTTCTCGCATCGCCTTCTGTCTACTCCGATAATCCACGTGACCAGACGACATGTCCTCGCAATAATCTTCCTTTTTCCTGCCTCCATTCTCTCTACAACTTCAAGTACCTTTTCTAACTCGCAGTCTGACAAAGGATTGCTGATGCTGCCTCTGCTTCTCTCTCCACAGATGCTGCCTAACTTGCTGAGTGTTTCCAGCATTTTCAGGTTTTACTTCAGATTTGCAGCATTTGCAATTATTCATTTTTCTTTCAGTTCAAATGTGCTGTTGAGTTCTTGGGTACATCCCCACCTTCATTACGACCCACTTGCTGTACTGTACCTGCAGTAAAAACATGCCCTAAAATCACTTCAGACACATCTTCTGGTTGTATATTTGCTTTCTTCAGGGTTTCCTTTATCACCACTGATGCGATCTGATGGGCAGCCAGACTCGATAGACAGCCATTGAAGGAACCTAGAAAGACAAACAAGTTCATAGCATCCAAATTCACTCAGCTACTGAAAGAAAATGCAATATAAAGGGCCTGGATTTTACAATGAAACTGCTTCTCTACTTCCTATTCACCAGTTTCTCCAAGTTCAAAGTGGAGTAGGAGTTTCAGGACAATTACAACGCCGAACTCCACTTGATCATGTGGAGTGTTATCCACATGTGCCCGATTCACAAAAAACGGCCAATGACCACCCAACCAGCCTATTCTCAATGTGTCCTCAGAACACGACTTTACCCTTTAATCCTTGTGACTATATGGCCAAATTCCCTCTAACTGCATTAAGTGTGCAGGTGACATCACCGTAGTGGACCATACTGATGAGACAGAGTCCCAGAGTTTTATAAAGCTTCAACACAACTTTCTAACTCTGGAACTAATATCTCAATTAATAAAGCCAGTATGTCATATATCTTTTTTACCCCCCGATCAACATGCATACCCACTTTCAGGGAGCTATGGACATTAACACTGTTTAGAGTCCTGCCTTTATCTGTGCACTACCCCTCACATACGACCTCCCAAAGCGCAACACCTTAAACTCCACCAGCCACATCTCTGACCTTATCTGTAACTGATCCATATCCCGCTGTATCCTTTGCCAGTCTTCTACGCTATCCACAACACCATCAATCTTTGTGTTGACTGTGAACTTACTAACCCGCCCATCCACATTTTTATCCAAGTTATTTACAGTATAAATATCACGAACAGCAAAGGTCCCAGTGCTTACTCCTTCAGAATACTACGAGTTACAGGCCTCCAGCCAAAGTAATTCCCTCTGTCTTCTAAAGGCAAGCAAATTCTGTTTGTAAATGCCTAAGTCACCTTGGATCCCATGCATAATCTTCTGCATGAGCCTCCCGTGAGGTATCTTGTCAAATGCCTCACTAAAATCCATGAAGACAACATACACAGTTCCACCTTTATCAACTTTTAAAAAAGGATGTAGGCAAAAGACAGGCAACTATAGGCCAGTTAGCTTAACATTTGTAGTCAGGAAAATGCTTGAAGCTGTCATTAAAGAAGAAATAGCAAAACATTTAGAAAGGAACGGTTCCATTAGACAGACGCAGCATGGATTCAGAAAGGACAGGTCCTGTTTGACAAATTTACTGGAGTTCTTTGAGGACATAATGAGTGCAGTGGATAGAGGGGAACAGGTGGATGTCGTATACTTGGATTTCCAGAAGGCGTTCGATAAGGTGCCGCACAAGAGACTTATAAATAAGATACAGGTGCATGGAGTCGGAGGAAGTGATTTGGCATGGATAGTGGATTGGTTAACTAATAGAAGGCAGAGAGTTGGTATAAATGGGTGTTTCTCTGGTTGGCAGTCAGTGGTGAGTGGGGTGCCGCAGGGGTCGGTGCTGGGCCTGCAGCTGTATACCGTTTATATTGATGATTTGGAAGAGGGAACTGAGTGTAGCGTAGCAAAATTTGCTGATGACACTAAACTGAGTGGAAAAGCAAATTGTACAGAGGATGTGGAGAGTCTGCAGAGGGATATTGATAGGTTAAGTGAGTGGGCCAAGGTCTGGCAGATGGAATACAATGTTGGTAAATGCGAGATCATGCAGTTTGGAAGGAATAATAGAAGAGCAGATTATTATTTAAATGGTGAAAGACTGCAGCATGCTGTTGTGCAGAGGGACTTGGGAGTGCTTGTTCATGAATTGCAAAAAGTTGGCTTGCAGGTACAACAGGTTATTAAGAAGGCAAACAGAATGTTGGCATTCATTGCTAGAGGAATTGAATTCAAGAGCAGGGAGGTCATGCTGCAACTACACAGGGTACTGGTGAGGCCGCACCTGGAGTACTGTGTGCAGTTCTGGTCTCCATACTTGAGGAAGGACATACTGGCTTTGGAGGCACTGCAGAGGAGGTTCACCAGGTTGATACCATTGATGAAGGGGTTAATCTATGAGGAGAGATTGAGTCGGCTGGGACGATACTCTCTGGAATTCAGAAGACTGAGAGGGGATCTTATAGAAACATACAAAATTTTGAAAGGAATAGATAAGAAAGAAGTAGGAAAGTTGTTTCCAGTGGTAGGTGAGACTAGAACTAGGGGACATTGCCTCAAGATTCAGGGGAGAAGATTTAGGATGGAGATGAGATAAACTGTTTTTCCCAGAGAGTGGAGGATCTGTGGAATTCTCTACCCAGGGAAACAGTTGAGGCTTCTTCACTAAATATACTGAAGATATAATTAGATAGATTTTTACATATTGTGGAAGAATTTAAGACTCTTTGGATATGTAGTGGTTAACCTAATAGCTTGTGAATGCTCTTAAAATACAGCTAAAGTCCTTGCTCTTAGAATTTAGCTGAAAATCTTTGCTAATGTCTAAGGAAAAATGTTATGGCTCCGCATTTACATATTGCTGTTGTTTGTTGAAATTTAGGCCAAGTTCAAAGTCACGTTGTTTGTACATTTTAGGCCTAAGTTCACAGTCAAGCAATGTTATTGTTAAGTGCTTTTAGTTACGTACGCTGTGTCTATATAATGAAGCGTGTCTGAAAGCTAACCAGAGCTTCTGAACACCGCTTTTAGGAGAAGAGGCTCTCTGTTATATAACGTATAAATAAAGTCCTTTAGTTTGAAACAATTCTTTGAGTCGGCCTGATTTGTTCCATCTGCTGCTCCTGAGATTTTTCTGCGACACATAGTAGGGGAATTAAGGGCTATGGGGAAAAGGCAGGTAGGTGGAGCTCAGTTTACGGACAGATCAGCCATGATCTTATTGAATGGCGGGGCAGGCTCAATGGGCCGAATGGCCTACTCCTGCTCCTATTTCTTATGTTCTTATGTAATCAGCTTTGCCACTTTCTGAAAACGCTCAATCAAGTTTTAGGACCTGACTTGCTCTGCGTAAAACCATGCTGACTGCCCCTAATGGCCATAGCTTTCCAATTGCTTATTCTTCGAAATCTGCACCAATTACTTCCCCACCTGAGGTGAGACTCACAGGTTTACACTTTCCAGGATTACCCTTCCTTAACAGGACTTGACAGTCCTCTGGGACCTTGTCTGTAGCTCGAGAAGATCCAAAACATCTAGTCAAGGCCCCAGTCAATTCATCCCTTGCTTCTCTCAATAAACTTATAAAAGGCAATGCACCAAAGGCTCCTTTATAACCCTATCTACCTGTGATGCCACTTTCAACGAATTATGGACCTGCATTTCCAGATCCCTCTGTTCTACCACACTCTTTAGTGCCTACTGCTCACCATACACTATAAGTCCTACCTTGGTTGGTCCTCCCAAAGCTTAATATTTCACACTTGTCTGCATTAAATTCTACCTGCCATTTTCAGCCCCTTTTCCCAAATGGTCCAGATCTCACTGCAAGCTATGATAGCCTTCCTTGCTGACCACTAGATCCCAGGATTGGTGTTGTCTGCAAATTTGCTGATCCAGTTAACAACATAATCAGCTCACTACATCACTAACATAGATGATAAGCAACAACAGATTCCACACCAATCACTCACAGGAAGCAGTTAACACAGAAAACGTCTTTCACAGGGGACAGAATCAGCACTCTTACTGAACACAGAAATCAAGTTGACGAGAAGTAGTTCGTGTGGAGTGTACCTTTGATCTCCTAATCCAGGGGTAGGCAACCTTAAGCACAAATAATTTTCTAACATGCGTTATTCATTAATTTGAGGCAAAACATAACTAGATGTATTTAAATGGATAATTCCCATATTTCAAGTTTTTTAAGGCATTTATCTGGCCCACCGTCCACTCATTAATATGCAATCCAGCCCACAGAGGCAAAAAGGTTGCCGACCCCTGTCCTACTCCAAGAAAGAATGTCTCTGCACCAGCAGTTCTTTTATGGGAATAGCACCGCTCCCTACTTTTTGTTGGGATCGCTCTCCAAGTGACACCTTTTATGGGAACAGCACCGCTCTCTACTTTCTGTTGGGATCGCTCTCTAAGTGACACCTTTTATGGGAACACAAACTTTTGTGGATCTCGGTACATGAAGACTGAGAAGGCCACCGTTTTAACTGAAACACCGCGGAGGTTCTGGTGCAGGGAAACATGAAGCAGGCACGGGAATTTTTAGAAGTGTGGTTCTCTTCTGATAACTCTGCAAACAATCGTATCGGAGTCGAAACCATCTACGAACCCCTGGAAGCCCAGGAAATGCCAGCCAATAGAGTTCAAAAGTCAACTGAAGGACCAAGGCAAGTGAATGGAAATCTACATAAACACAAGCACTCCCAGAAACTCACACAATTCTGCACTGAGGATGTCACCCTGACTGGTGTTGAAAAGTCTGCAAGTTGCTTGCCAAGCTCAGCGCTCACTGCAACATCAAACACCTCAACCCGAGCTACCAATATTCAACCCCCTTCTAAAATGTCAACTGTTCATTTCCCTCCATAGATTCTGCCTGACTTGCTCAGTTCCTCCAACATTTTGGGCTTATATATTTATTAAGAAATACGGCACACACAGGCCCTCCTGTCCCAACAAGGCGCACTGCCCAGCACCCCACCTATTTAACCCATCCTAATCACAGGACAATTTACAATGAGTAATTAACCTACTAACTGGTTCGCTTTTGTTGCTCAAGATTTCCAGCATCCTCTTCTCTCATCTTCAACACTCCTCCTCTTCCCGGACACCCTGCTCTGGGTCTTTTCATTGCTAAGTGCCGAGAAGACATCAACCGTCTCGACTTCACCACTCCTGTCTCCAATTCCAACCTCACTCCTTCCGAAATTCACACAATTCCACACTGAGGATGTTACCTCTCTACACTAATCCTAACCTTACTATCAAACCCGCAGTTAAGCGGGGTGCTGTAGCAGACTGTCGAACTGACCTCCACCTTGCTGAAGCCAGGCAACAACTCTCAGACACCTCCTCTTACTCACCCCTCGAACAGGATCCCACTAAGGAGCACCAGGCTATTGTCTCCCACACCACCACTGACTGTATGAACTCTGGGGATCTCCAAACTGCCAGCAACCTTATAGTTCCCTGACCCCGTACCTCCTACTCAAGATCCACACACCTGCCTGTCCAGGTAGACCCATTATTTCTGCTTGTTCCTGCCCCATCAAATTTGCATCTGCATACTTCAACGCAGTCTTATACCTCCCGGTTCAGTCCCTTCATACCTACATCCATGACACTCCACACACTCTGGATCTTTTCAATGAATTCAAGTTCTCTGGCCCTGATCGTTTCACTTTCACCATGGATGTGCAGTCCCCATACATCTTCATCCCCCAACAGGAGGGCTTTAAAGCTCCTCATTTCTTTCTAGACATCAGACCCCACCAGCTACCCTCCACCACCACTCTCTTCAATCTGGGGAAGCTGGTCTTCATTCTCAATAATTTCTCCTTCAGTTCCTCCCACTTCCTTCAAAAAAAAGGTGTAGCCATGGGCACTCGCATGGCTTCTAGCTATGCCTGCCTTTTTGTTGGCTACGTGGAATAGTCTATGTTCTAAGTCTACACTGGTGTCACTCCCCAACTTTTCCTACGCTACATCAATGACTGCATTGGTGCTGCTTCCTGCACCCATTCGGAGCTCGCCAACTTCATCAACTTTGCCTCCAACTTTCACCCTGCCCTCAAATTTACCTGGTCCATTTCTGACACCTCCCTCCCCTTTGTTGATCTCTCTCTCTCTCTCTATCTCTGGAGATTGTTTATCTACTGATATCTTTTATAAACCCACTGATTCTCACAGCTATCTGGACTATACCTTTTCTCGCCCTGTCACTTGTAAAAAAAGCCATCCCCTTCTTTCAGCTCCTCAGACTTCGCTGCATCCATTCTCAGGGTGAGGCCTTCCATTCCAGAACTAACGAGATGTCCTCCTTCTTCAAAGAAAGGGGCTTTCCTTCCTCTACCATCAATGCTGCCCTCACCTGCATCTCTTCTATTTCGTGCACATCTGCCCTCATCCCATCAGGGATAGGTTCATCCTGTCCTCACCTGCCTCCGCATCCAGCACAAAATTCTCTTTAACTTCCAGCATCTCCAAAGGAATCCCACCACCAAGCACACCTTTCCCTCCTCCCCCACCAAAATTTCCACAGGGAACACTCCCTACGCGACTCCCTTGTCCATTCATCCCTCCTCACAGATCTCCCTCCTGGTATTTATCTTTGCAAGGAGAACAAGTGCTTTGCCTGCCCCTCTCTCACTACCATTCATGGTCCCAAACAGTCCTTCCTGGTGTGGCAACGGCTGAGAGTCTGTTGGGGTCATCTACTGTATCCAGTGCTCCCAGTGTGGCCTCCTGTATATCGGTGAGACCCGATGTAGATTGGGAGACCGCTTTACTGAGCACTTATGCTCCATCTGCCCAGAAAAAACAAGATCTCTCGATGACCACGCACTCCAATTCTACTTCCCATTCTAACATACCAGTCCATGGTATGTCCATGGTCTCTACTGCCGCAATGAGACCACACTCAGGTTGGAGAAGCAACTTCTTATATTCCGACTGGGTAGCCTCCATCCTGATGGCATGAACATTGATTTCTTGAACTTCCAGTAATTGCCCCCCCTTCCCCATTCCCATTTCTTTCTCTCACCTTATCTCTTTACTTGCCCATCATCTCCCTCTAGTGCACCTCCCCTTTCACCCATGGTCTTCTATCAGATTCCCCCTTCTCCAACCCATTATCTCTTTCACCAATCAACTTCCCAGCTCTTTACTTCACACTCCCCCCTCCCAGTTTCACCCATCACCTACCACCTTGTACTTCTCCCTCTCCTCCCCCACCTTCACGCTCTGACTTTTCATTTTTTTCTCTAGTCCTGATGAAGGGTCTTAGCCCAAAACGTCAACTGTTCACTCTCTTTCATAGAAGCTACCTGACTTGCTGAGTTCCTCCAACATTTTGTGTGTGTGTGTGTGTGTGTGTGTGTGTTGTTTGGATTTCCAGCATCTGCAGATTTCCTTGTCTATCCGTTCAATTTATTGTTTACTATAAGGGGGCAGAAATGTCGGACAGAAACAAGCAATTTCTTCATTTGGAGAATGGTGAGCTTGTGGAATTCCTTATCACAGAGGCTAATAGAAACCCTGTCATTAAATTTTCAAGCGTTCGATGGAACAAGAGGCTGAATTTGGGGCGGCACGGTAGCACAGCGTTAGCGTAGCGCAACCGTGTTCACTTCCCGCCGCTGTCTGTACATTCTCCCTGTAACTGCACAGGCTTCCCATGGGCGCTCCAGTTTCCAGACACATTCTGAGACCAACGGGTTAGTAGGATAATTTGTCACATGGATGTAACTGGCCCAGAATGGCCTGTTAACATACTGTACTTCAAAATAAAAACAAATTAAAGTGTAGATAACCTGGCAGGATCATATGGGATGGTGGCAGTGGAAGGGCCGAGTGGACTAACCGTGCTCCTATTTCCTTTGTTGCATCCAGGACAAAGCACCCGTCTCAATCAGCACCTACGGAGAACCTTCACTGTCTGCCTGCACCCAGAGTACTCCGCTTTCGTCCTGCCCCGCAGTCCCCGGACCCGGACCCGGATCCAACCGGGCCCCCGGTCAGCTGCCAGCGGCGGGCACTACACCCGAGACCAGCTTGACAGGCACCCCTTCAGTTCTCCGCCAATCACCGTGCTCCACTCTCAAACTGCCTATCGGGCGCAACCAATCACTGCACAGCAGGATCTATCGTAGTCAATCACCGCGCGGTCTGCAAACATCCCAGCCATGCCGCAGGGTCTGATTGGCTGACATTTCCCTCAGTAGAGCAGTGACGATAGGCCTAAGCGAAGCGGTTAAAGTGGCCGGTCGGGCAGCGCAGGGTATCAGCCGGGGCCGGAGCAGGAGCCGGGGAGCCGAGGTGCCGCGGCCCCTGCCGACGGCGGGCCTACTCACCGATGGGACTGCGCGCAGCCGAAACAATCACCACAGCGTCCTGTTCGTTCATGGCGCTGAAGCAGAGTGGGTTGGGTTAGCGCCTGTCCCACCCCGGGGTGCCGACCGCGGCCCCGCCTCCCGCCTCCCGCCGCCCGCCTGTCCATCAGAGGAGGCGTGCGCACCGTGGCGCTGGCGCTGTCAGAGAGGTTACACCAAGTCCGGCGAGTCCGCCCCAGCTCCGAGCATCCCTTCTCGGTCTCACCTTTCCGTGACTGATGTAAGCAAAGACTGGGCACCCCTTACCCTAGGAGTGTGGGGAAGTGAGCCTTCGTCGAAAAGGGGGTGGGAGCGGAATCTAACAACAGTTTAAAATGCTGAGTTACACAGAGAAAGGGGAAAGGATTACTGCAGGTAGATTGAAATGGGATGCCCGGACCATTATCAAATCAACCATGAATTGCAAAGGTTCGAGGGGCCAAGAGACTACTCCTATTCCTAATGCGTCTGTACACAATATAATGAAATATATCTTCAATGCAATGGCTGCTTGCATATGACCTGCAGTGGTCAATCGTAGGCCAGTCGTTTGTTGGTGGTGTTACAGACCCATGTGGCACAGTACAGGCTCTTCATCTCAGAGTCTGCACCAACCAACCAGTGCCCACTTACAATGATTCTGTTTTACTTCTCTCCAAATCGCCATCAGCTCTGCCCAAATTCAAATTAAGTTTATTGTCACAAATACAATGAAACACAGGCATAGGATCTATGGATGTTTGATTTCTTCGGATTCGGAATTAGCTTGCCAATAGAAAACAGTATTTCAAGGAAAATTTATTATCTAAGGACATATTTGTCAACATATACAATCCTGAGATTCATTTTCTTGTGGGCATACTCAATAAATCTATAGAATAATAATCATAACCGAATTAATGATAGACCGCCCAACTTAGGTGTTCAAACAGAGTGCAGAAGACAACAAACTGTGCAAATACAAAAAAGAAGAAATAATAATAATAAATAAATAAGCTAATATTGACAACATGAGATGAAGAGTCCTTGAAAGTAAGTTCATTGGCTGTGGGAACATCTTAATGATGGTACAAGTGATGTTGTCCCCTTTGGTTCAAGAGCCTGATTGTTGAGGGGTAATAACTGGTCCTGAACCTGGTGATGCATGTCCTGAAGCTCCTGTAACTTTTTCCTGATGGCAGCAGCAAGAAGGAGCATGTCCTGGGTGGTGGGGGTCCCTGATGAAGGATGCTGCTTTCCTTCAACAGGTTTTCATGTAGATGTGCTCAATAGTGGGGAGTGCTCTACCCATGATGGACTAGTTCACAGATGATGCAAAGGTTAGTGTTGTGGATATTGTGGAAGGTTGCCTAAGAATACTGTGGGATATAGATCAATTGCAGATATGGTTGAAGAAATGACTGATGGAGGTTAATCTGACAAGTGAGAGGTGTTGCTCTTTGAAATCTCAAATGTAAAGAGACAGTACACAGTTAATGACAGGATCTTTAACTGTATTGATGTACAGAGGATCCTAGGATCATCCATAGCTCTCTGAAAGTGGCTGAACAAGATGATAAGGCTTTAAAGAAATTATATGGCCTGCTTGCCTTTATTAGTTGAGGAAATGATTTCCAGAGTGAGCAAGTTGAGTTGCTGCTTTATGAAACTGGTTATGACGTGCCTGGAAAATTGTGTTCAGTTCTGGTTGCCCCATTAAAGGAAAGATGTGGAGGCTTTGGAAAGGGTGCGGGAGAGGTTTACGATGCCGTTGCCCGGATTATAGTGTTACGTACCCCGTAACTGGGTTGCCAAACCAGCAGAAATGGATCACTCAGTTGGAGTCTGGATTACTAGAACTAAGAAAGTTTTATTAAAGAAACAAGCAACACAGTACTCTAATTAAAAGGATAATGAATGCAACAGTTCAGCAATGATAAACATGCATGTACACAGAATTAAGATAACAGGATCAATCAAGCTCTATTGTTGTCTAGGGGTAAATGACCAGTTTCAAAATGACGCAAAGTTCAGTTCAGTTCGCAGTAATCGCTGCCGTGGGAGATGGACAGTGGGGGGGGGGGGGGAGGAGAGAGAGCAAAACGAATGAATATTCAACACAGCTTCCACACAGACCTTCGCAGTCAGCTTTCGGGCGAGTCCTTTGTGATGTCATCTGAGGTCACCGACCGTGACCCCTCCGTTTCCAGATACGATCGTTTCCCTGCGCTGAACCTGGCACCCAGGCAAGGGTGGACACACACCAGGTTCCCGCCGATCGTGCCTTTCCACCCTGAGCGTCATAGGCTTGATCCCGCGATCAGCCGACCAAAAGCTTCCCACCGACTTGTGAGAGGCGCACCGCTTCCAGGGTCTCGTTACCTCGGGTGTCGTGTGTGTCCTGCCTTAGCGAACCGGTCCCTTTTTATCCCCCTGCTGGGGTATCGCCTGTCCATCACTTCAAACAGTTCAGGGTTCAAAGGGGGAGCTGCTCTAGACAGCTCTCCTTCCCCTTCATTACACATCTCCAAATGCTGCTCCATTGTTTTCCTTATCTCTCTCTCCTGAAGACAGGTGGCAGACCAACTGCTGATCACACAGGACAGCTAACATCTTAATCTATGTGTGTTCCTGTCACAATAGAAACTCGGGTTGTTTTCTCTGGAGTGTCGGAGGCTGAGGGGAGACATGATACAAATATAGATAGAGTCAAAACGAGGGTCAAAATATGTAATACAGTACTAGGGAATTGTTCAATAGTCTTCTTACAGCAGGATAGAAGCTGTCCGTGAGCTTGTTGGTTCACATTGTGTAGGCAGAGGGACTAGTTTATTTAGAAATACACCACATTAATAGGCCCTTCCGGCCCAAAGAGCCTGCACCGTCTAATTATACCCCTGTGACCAATTAGTCTGCTAACGCATATGTCTTTGGAAATTGAAGCACCCGGAGGAAACCCACACGGTCATGAGGAGAATGTACAAACTCCTTACAGACAGTGACAGAAATGAACTCAGGTCATTGGCACTGTAATAACATTATGCTAACTGCTACAATATTGTGCTGCTTCTTTTAATTAGCTGTTTATTTATTAGTTTAATTAGTTTGGTGTAACATTGTAGGGCAAAGGACCTGTTTCTGTGCTGTAATGTTGAATGTTTAATGTTCAATAATGGAAAGAGAATTCAATAAAATATCTCTCATAAACATTCCACGAATTCAGTTTTCTCCTTATAACAGCAAATGCAATTTGTCCAGTCTACATGAAGTTATCATCTCCCATGTCTGCCATGTTAACCCCATTACTCTAATTCCTGTGTATGAAACACCCAATATCACAACTAATATTTGGTTCAAAATATTTAGTATCAGAGAATGAATACAGTATGCAATCTGAGAATTCATACTCTGCACAGACATCCACGAAACATCATTTCTATGTTTTCCACTCTTAGTTTACAAATTGATCCAAATTTTATTATGATGTGTTAATCGAAGATTATTGCTCACCTGTTTTCTCCTTTTGTTTTATGTTCTTTCACTTCAAATAAAACAGATATTACTGACACAGATATTAGTGATATTAGTTAAGTGCCATATACACCAAGGTACAGTGAAATTCCTTGTTCGTGTGAAGCTTACCAAGTAAGCTGAAACATGGTAATAAGAAACACACCATTGAGTACAATGCAGAGACTGAGGTCATGCAAAAGCAAATGTGAAGACCATAAGACATAGGAGCAGAATTAGGCTGTTCAGCCCATTGAGTCTGCTCCGCCATTCATCATGGCTGATTCCGGATCCTACACCTACCCTCCCACCAAATCCCTTGACGCCCCAACCTATCAGGAATCTATCCACCTCCGCTTTAGATATACTCATGGACTTGGCCTCCACTGCAGTCTGTGGCAGAGCATTCCACAGAATCGCTCATCTTTGGCTAAAAAATTCCTCCTTTTCTGTTCTAAATGCTCACTCCTCAATTTTGAGGCTGTGTTCTCTAGTTCTGGATACCCCCACCAGAGGGAACATCCACCTTATCTAGTCCTTTCAACATTCGGTAGGTTTCAATGAGATCCCCAAGTATTCCTCTAAATTCTAGTGAGTATAGACCCAAAACTGCCAAATGCTCCTCATATGTTAACCCCTTTATTCCCAGAATCATCCTCATGAACCTCCTCTGGACTTTCTCCAATGACAACCCATCCTTTTTGAGATAAGAGACCCAAAACTGTTGACAACGCTCCGAGTGCAGCCTGACTAGTGCCTTATAAAGGTTTGCTTACCTCATTGCTTTTATATTCTATTCCCTTTGAAATAAACGCCAACATTGAATTTGACTTCTTTACCAGAGACTCAACCTGTATATTAACCTTCTGGGAGTCTTGCATGAGAACTCCTAAGTCCCTCTGCACCTTTGACGTTTGAACCTTCTCCCCATTTAGATAATAGTCTGCACTATTGTTTCTTTTACTAAAGTGCATTATGATACATTTCCCAACATCGTATTCCATCTGCCACTTTTTTGCCCATTTTTCCAATTTGTCTAAGTCCTACTGCAATCGTATAACTTCCTCAGCACTACCTAAGCCTCCACCTATCTGCGTATCATACTTAAACTTTGCCACAAAGCCATCAATTCCGTTATCCAAATCATTGGCAAACAATGTGAAAAGTAGTGGTCCCAATACTGACCCCTGAGGACATCGCTAGTCACTGGCAGCCAACCAGAAAAGGCCCCTTTTATTCCCACTTGCTACATCCTGCCTGTCAGCCATTCCTCTATCCATGCCAGTATCTTTCCTGTAACACCATAGGATTTTATCTTGTTCAGCAGCCTCGTGTGTGGCACCTTATCAAATACCTTCTGAAAATCCACATAAATGACATCCACTGCCTTTCCTACTTCCACCCTGCTTGTTACTTCCTCAAAGAATCCCAACAAGTTTGTCAGGCAAGATTTTTCTTGACTTCTCATGCTGACTTTGACTTATTTTATCATTAGTCTCCAAATACCCTGAAACCTCATACTTAATAATGGACTCCAACACTTTCCCAACCACTGAAGTTAGGTTAACTAGCCCATCATTTCCTCTCTTTTGTCTTCCTCCCTTCTTAAAGAGTGGAGTAACACTTGCAATTTTCCTGTCCTCCAGGACCATGCCTGAAGTGACACTAATGGAAGAGGTAGAGTTCTGATCCCAGGAATATGACAGCACCACAAGGAAGGAGATGTGAAAGTGGTGATCGGCCATTTTGGAGCAGCTGTAGTTTGAGTGGAACTGGCACTAAGGTAGTGTAGCGGTTAGTGCGATGCTATTACAGCTCGGGGCATCGGAGTTCAGAGTTCAATTCTGGCACCCTCTGTAAGGAGGTTGTACATTCTCCCTGCGACTGTGTATGTTTCCTCCGGGTGCTCCAGTTTCCTCCCACAGTCCAAAGACATACCGGTTAGTTGGTCAATTGGTAAATTGTCCTGTGATTAGGCTAGTGTTAAATAGCTGGGATGCTGAGAGGCACGACTTGCTGGACAGGAAGGGCCACACTGTATCTCCAAGTAATGTGCCAATATTGCCCTTCAACCTAGTCGGAACATGCTGCCCCGGTACTCTTGATACCACGTTTTTAAAAGGCTCACACTAACCAATCATCACTCTATCGCCAAACAGTCCCAACCAATCAACCTCTTTAAGATCCGGTCTAATAGCTCCAAACTCAGACAAAGTTCGATCTAAAACTTTAACCTGTGTCGTGAAGCAAAATAGCACAGGCATGGCCTCCTAGGCCTAACATTTCCAGGCTGACAAGAGTGCCCTACCAGCTCCTCCCCATTAGCCCAAATCCTAAACCCCACCACACCACATACCAAGTGAGTCTTAAGTGATACTATTGTACCAGTCCCAACCACTTCCTCTGGCAGCTTGTTCCATGTACTCACCATCCTCTGTGTGAAAAAGTCTCCTTTGAATCCTTCCCCTCTCACCCTAAATCTATACCCCTAGTTGTGGACTACCCTACCCTGGGGAAATGACTGGCACCATCCATCTTATCTATGCTCTCTGTGACTTTATAAACCTCTCAATCTATATTTTGGAAAAACACTCATTCTCTTGCACTCCAAAGAATAAAGATCTAGCCTAGTGAATGTCTCCCTGTCGGCATCCTTCCCAATACTGTACCTTTCTCATAATAAGGTGACCAAAACTGTACACTGTACTCCAAGTGTGCCTTACCAGTGATTGACATATACAGCAGCAACATAATGTCCCAACCCCCATATTCAATGCCCTGACTGATGAAGGCCAGAGTGCTAAAGCACCTTTTTCACGATGCTTTCTACCCATATTGCTACCATGGATGAGCAATGCACTAATCACAGCTAGACAGGTTGAAGAAATCCTTTGCATGCTGGCCTGTATCAATCAGAACACTGAGAGTTGACCTTATAGCTGTGTATAAAGTCATGAAGTGTATAGATAGAGTATAGAAGGGGAACCAAAACTGAAGGACATATGTTTAAGCTGAGAGGTGAAGGATCTAAAAGAGATCTGAGGTACCAGAGAAAGTGATTGAGGAAGGTACAATAACAACATTTAAAAGGGTTAGGAGGGGTTTAGAGGGATGTGGGCCAACTGCAAGCAAGTGGGGCTAGCACCAGGGCTGGCATGGTTAAGCTGGGCCAAATAGCCTGTTTCCATGCTGTATTATTTAATTTTTATTTATTTTGAGATACAACATGGAACAGGCCCTTCTATGCCAATGAACTGCCCTGCCAAGCAACCCACCTTTTTTAACACTAGCCTAATCACAGGACATTTACAATGACTAATTAACCAGTACATTGACTGTGGGAGGAAACCGGATTACCTGGAGGAGCTTCAAGCAAGTTCAATGGGGAGAACATGCAATCTCCGCCAAACTGAACACCAAACTCCGGAATGCACATACAGCTACTTGCTGGCACTCCATCACTTTGAGTCAGATAGCAATGGGGAAGAAGTTAGTCTTGCGACTGGGCATCTAGGCTCCCAAGTTCTTGCATCATCTGTCAAACCAAAGGAATGGTCATGGTGGGAGGCAGGGCCAGTGGAGGGGGAGGGGCATGTTACTTTGGTCATGGTGGGAGCAGTCAGAAAATAGCACCTATGGCAAGCACTGAAACTGTGCCCCTGTCCAAACATCTGACACCCACCTTTTAAATAACTTTACCATAATTCAGCTCAAAAATACAAGTCAAGCTCGTTAATCTTCTAATTAACAAATTATGGCACTACATGAAAATTATAACTGCACCTTCCTTGCTTTCACTGATGCAAATTGATCTAAGATGAGTCAAAGTCAGTTTTTTCAGTTTCTTCTCTTCCTACACTCAGCAGAGCAAGATCAGAGTCTGCCTTGACCCACAGAGGCTCTCAAATACGAAAGTATTAGTTTTAACTTGCTGAATGATCTCTAACAGCTGGCGATGGAAACTGCGATGGTTAGCATTATCTGACTAGCAATGCGAAGATTGGGGAAGATGCTCTCATCTCCATACTGAACAATAAATTCAAGAAGCTCTTCAGGTTTTGATATTTTCCTGTTGACCCACCTTGATAGCAACATTCTGCAATCCAAAATTTCTTCATATAGCTGCTGTCTATCAACATCAGAGCTGTACAATTTGCCCAAATTTTCGCACTTCTTCTTTGGGTCATTACTATTGGCACCGTAACACAGTCCCTTGACATCGAGAAGGAACCCAAACTTGGTGTCAGTGTCGTGCAAACGAGCGAACCTTCCGTCCATTTCTCTGTGAAGACGGTCGAGTGTTCCCTTCATGACTCTTTCCATTTCCTCCTTAGCTGTTAACCCAGCGTCTCTCGAGTTCTCATCAGCCATTCATTTCTTTCGTCTCTGACATCTTTCAACTTCAATATTCTTGGCATTTTCATGAACACTAATCCTTTCAGGTGCTTTCCACTGGTTGAATCCACTTTCCTGCTCCAATGAGGATTGATGGTCTGACCGGGAATAGAGAAGACAACAGATACAAAATGTAGACTTTTTAGAAGGGGAATAGAACAGCCATGAGCGAGTCACTTCCTCACCACAACCATTTCCCAATTTCCTCTTGAACCAAGTTTTGTTCATTGAGTTGGTTATTTGTTGGTAGGAAAGGCCCCTCACTGTTCTGGAAGTATTTAGAACCCAGCTTTATTATTTCTGTTCTCAATGCGTCAGACAGAATTGCTTTTCCAGTGTCCTTGTTGAACTTCAGAAGTCCAATGTTATGCTGTTCAATCACTTCTGGTATGACAGTTCGAGGCTCTTTGAGACCATCCAGTTCACCAGGTTCAGTGTCGTCAGGTAAATTCTCGTCAATAAACTCAACATCACCACCACCACCGTCGTCTTCCCCTCCTGTCATGTCCATGTTCTCTGTGGCAGCCTCACTCTTAATCTCGTCATACTCTGATTTATCTGACTTGACTTCCTCCTCGGCTTGTGACGCATTTGTGCTTGATTCACCTTCGGATTCTAACAAACTTGTAGCAGGTGCAGGTGACTCCATGGAACGTGTCAAACTATTTGTTCTGGGCTTTTCAAGGAAGGGCATGAAGAACTTGCTCGACTTCTTGGCTTCCTCTGCCTCCAATTTTCGTCTCTTCTGTCCTTCAGCTCCACTTTCCTTCTTCTTCGTGAAGAAACGTTTCATCATCTTCTTACACAATGCTCTGAAATAAGGCCATCCTAGTGCTTCTCACCCATGGTAATCAAAGACAGATCATATATCTGAAGAAAATTCTTTTTTCACTATCTGAGGATGGCTTGTCTGACTTTAGTAGAAACTGCTCAGTGGCGCCCCCCTTCAACTGGTGCCCAGGGCACGTGCCATACCTGCCATACCTTAGATACGCCACTGGGTGGGAGACAGGGCCAGAGGAGGGGGAGGGGTGTGTTACTTTGGTCATGGTGGGAGGCAGGGCCAGTGGAGGGGGAGTGGTGTGTTCCTTTCTTTCTTTTCTTTATTAGTCTTTTTATTGATTTGAAAGAAACATAAGTACAAACAAGAGGAGAATTATCTCAAATATATATATATCAATAACAATACAAACCGAGATTAAGATAGACATTATCAAAATCATACATATTGTTAAGCTAGTGTAAAATATATGATAAAAAAAGAAACCAGCGATTCTCCTCTTATCAATTCATGAAAAGGAAGGAAAAAACATCAAATTTTAAATGAAGAAAAAAATCCACTACACTATAAAACAAAAGAAACACAAAAAAAGGGACTGAGCAGTCCATTTTGAGGATACGACCAAAAAAAAAGACTTTCTGATCAAATCTAAAACTTCGAAAAAAATTTGGAAGAGTAATAAATCAATTTAAATGAAAGTATTTAAGTGAAAGTATTGGATGAAAGGTCGCCAGATTTGCTCAAAATTAAAGGATGTATCAAATGTCCAACTTCTTATTTTCTCTAAACATAAACAGGACATAATGGAGGAAAGCCAATAAAAGACCATGGGTAGATTAGAATCCTTCCACTTCATTAAAATGGCTCTCCTAGCCAATAAAGTTGAAAAGGATATCATACGTTGAGCAGAAACAGGAATATTTCCTGCTTCAAATGGGATAATCCCTAAAATTGCCGTAAGCAAATTAGGTTGTAGATCCAGATCCAAGACTTTTGTTAGCATTTTAAAAACATTTCTCCAAAAGTTATCTAGCTTTATACAAGACCAATATATATGAGTTAAAGTGGCCACCTCACTATTACATCTATCACAAATAGGATTGATATTGGAAAAAATACTTCCCTGATGGCTTTATAGAGATCATACTTAGCTTTCTTGTACAATTATCCTTTGACACATGGGCCCAATGCACTACCTTGAACTGTATCAAGGAATGACGGGCACAAGTACAAACATTTGTAAATGAGTTATTAACCAAATGAAAAACTTTACTCCATTGATTATCTGAAAATGACTCTTGAAATTCTGATTCCCAAGCATGTTTAATTATGTCATTAAATATCATTCGTGAGTTCAATAACCTTTTATAAATTATAGCTATCAACCCTTTTTGAAATGGTTTAAACTGAAAGAGAGCATCTGTCATATTAGGTGGATAAGCAGAAGGGTAATTTGGCAACAAACCACATAAAAAATTCCTAATTTGTAAATATCTAAAAAAGTGTACATTAGATAAATCATATTTATCCACCAACTGAGAAAAAGACATGAAACAGTCCCCCCAAAAACAAATCTGAAAAAGTTATTATTCCCTTAGTTTTCCAAGTGAAAAGGGCCTTATCCAAAATGTGTTACTTTGGTCATGATGGGAGGCAGGGCCGGTGGAGGGGGAGGGGTGTGTTACTTGTTTACCTGCTCAAAATAGACATAAAAAGCATTGAGCTCATTCAGTGGAGGTGATTCACTGCCAGAAATCACTCCAGAGGTTATAGTCTGGGCAAGTCACAGTCACACACCTATCATCTACCTGATTAAATTGAGCCTCCAACTTGTTTGAAGGCTCCCTTAGCTTCCCTGATGGCTTTATAGAGATCATACTTAGCTTTCTTGTACAATTATGGAGTCATCTGTCCTGAAAGCCTCAGATCAGGACTTAAGCAGAGAGAGGATCTCTCTGTTCATCCAACGTTTCTGGTGAGGATCAACTCATTGGAACGCAGACAATAACACATTTCTAGATCTAACTGGTGATGACCAAGGTATTCTCATTCAGGCTGGTCTAGCGTATATTGTAGTCCATCATCAGTGGGGTGTCACCGTAGCACAGCCGTTAGCGTTACGCTATTACAGTGCAGGTTTTCCAGAGTTCAGAGTTCAATTATAGAGCAGTCAGTAACAGGTTCGTACATTATCCCTGTCTGCACTTGAACTTCGTGGATTTCCTCCCCCAGGCCAAAGATGTACCTGTTAGTAGGTTAATAATAATAATTTTAAAATAATAATAAGTACGTTATTGATCCCAGGTGGTTGATTGGTCATTGTAAATTGTTCTGTTATTAGGCTGTAGATAGGTGGGTTGCTGGGCATTGTGGTTCAGTGGCCCAGGACAGCCTGTTATAACCATATAACTGTAGCGATGTGCTACACACAGCGCTAGAATAACCACACGGAGTCGGTGAGTTAGAGTTGCGATGAAAGAGATTTATTCAAACTTCGCGGCCTGCTTTAAAGCCTTCCCGTTCCCGCCCTCCCTGGGCGGGACTACTGTGGGGAATGCATATTCCCAGACCCTTTCTGCGCGCGGGATTTTCCCCCTGCTGGTGAAGATGGCCTGGCGCCCTTTTTGCTGCCGGCCCTCTGCCTGCGTGCGCTGTTTCGTGAGCCGGTTCGTGGGTGCCAGAAAGTGGGTCGCCACATAACAATTACAGCACGGAAACAGGCCATCTTGGCCCTCCTAGTCTGTGCCGAACTCTTACTCTCACCTAGTCCCACCGACCTGCACTCAGCCCATAACCTTCCATTCCTTTCCTGTTCATATATCTATCCAATTTAACTTTAAACGACAACATCGAACCTGCCTCAACCACTTCTGCTGGAAGCTCGTTCCACACAGCTACCACTCTCTGAGTAAAGAAGTTCCCCCTCATGTTACCCCTAAACTTTTGCCCCCTAACTCTCAACTCTCAACTCATGTCCACCAAGTGTAGGCCAGCATACCAAAAGCTTTCTTTCTGAGCTATATCTCTAAATAAAATAAATAATCCCAAGGCAGACCTGGATCAGAATCTCAGCCTCCTCACAGCACTGCGTTAATGCTCTTTCAGTCAGCAGACAAAAGATTGGACTGGCTGAATTGAGGGTGAGGGATGAAGTGGTAGGCATGCTTGATGGTCTGGAATAAGAGACCTGCTGGTGGTATCTGGAGACTACTTTCCTGAATCTACTTGATTGAAATCCCCAGCGATGGTGAATAGGGCATCAGAGTTTGCTGTCTGAGGAGAGCTGAGAGCTGAGCACAATTTGTCCAGTGCCACCTTAATGTTGGTGAGCAGTGGCATGTGGATCACCAACAAGACGGTAGAAGTCCCTTGGTGGGTAAAAGTGAAGGCATTTTATGAATAGATATTTTAGATCAGAGGAGCAGAATTGAGCTAAGACCAATACACCAGTGTACCACAAAGTGTTGGTCATAAAGCAGTAGCAGCCACCTGTCACTTCGACAGAGAATACACATTGTGGAGAAACCCGGTGGGTTGTTTAGGGGAAAAGCTAATTTTAACAGTATGAGGCTGGAATGGGTGAGAGTGGATCGGGAGCAGCTGTTATTGGCTAGGTCCACATTTGACGTGGGGAAGTTGTTCAAAGTCTAGCCGGTTAGAATTCAGGATCAACATGTTCCTTTGAGGAAGAAAAACAAGGTTAATAAGGTCCCAAAACCCTGCATGACAAGAAAGACGTGGCAAATTTTACCAAAAAGGATAAGGATCAATACATAAGATTTAGGAAGCTGAATTCAGAGGGGGCTTTTGTAGCATATAAAGGAATAATTATAATAATAATACTTTATTTATAGAGCATTTTTCATACAAACAATGTAGTTCAGTGCTTTGCAGTGGGATAAAGAGCAGACGTGAAAATAAAAGACAGATCGATGTTAGATAAAAGCAAGGGTAAATAAACAAGATTTGAGCTGCAATTTAAACTATGGAACTCAATGCCTGTAAGTATAAGGGACGCAGACTCAGTTGACACTGTTAAAGTTGCAGGAGACAGTAGCTGGCTGACAGTCAGGAGAGGAAAGGGAATAGATAGATAGTGCACAGTACCCGTGTGGCTGTTCTCCACAATTACAAGCATACTGCTTTGGATATGATGGCGGGAGGAATGACCTACCAGGGGAAAGCTGCAGTGACCGGGTCTCTGGCACTGAGTCAGGAGTGAAGGTAGGTTGGAAGAGGGGTGCAGTGGTGATAGTGTATTCAATAGCTAGGGGAGCAGGTGTGAGGGTCAGCAACATCTCAGATGAGGTCCATAACATTCTAGAGGGGGAGGGGGAGCAGCCAGAAGTCATGGTATATATTGGTATCTAGTAGGAAAAGGGATGGTGTCCTGAAGAGAGAATATTGGGAGTTAGGTAGGAAGCTAAAAAACCAGGAAATCAAGAGTAGTACAGATTGCTGCCGCTGAGGGTGAGAATAAGATGATTTGGTAGATGAACTTGTAGCTGAAGAATTGGTGCTGGGGGACGAGATTTCAGATTTGTGATCATTAGGACTGTATTTTGGGAAAGTATGACCTTTACAAAAAGGATGGGTTACAACTGAATTCGAGGGGATCTGGTATCCTTGTGGGCAGATTTGCTAGAGATGTTGGGGAGGGGTTTAACACGTTTTTAGATTATGAATACATGTAGTCCTTTTTTATTGTCATTTAGTAATGCATGCATTAAGAAATGATATAATATTTCCTCCAGTGTGATATCACAAAACACAGGACAGACCAAAACTGAAAAAAACTAACAAAACCACATAATTATAACACATAGTTACAACAGTGCAACAATACCATAACTTGATGAAGAAGTCCGTGAGCACAGTAAAAAGTTCAAAGTCACTCAAATGTCCCACATCTCACGCAGACGGGAGAAGGAAGAAAAACTCTCCCTGCCATGCCCGACCACAGTCCGACTCTGAGTCATTCGAAAACTTCGAGCTCTGATCAGCTCTCCGACACTGAGTACTGAGCGCCATCACTATCCGAACGATTCGACCTCCTTCTCGGTCGCCAAAAGCAGGCAAAGCCAGGGATTTTGAGGCCTACCCTCCGAAAGATTCCCGACCGCACAGTAACGACAGCAGCATTTCAGAAATTTTTCCAGATGTTCCTCTGTGTTTTCACGTCCATCTCCATCAAATCAGAATTGTCCACGGCCCCTATTTAACAAATACGATAACATTTTTCATCGGAGGGCTGCTTCTCTTCCCTCCTGCATTTGGAAGGGGGATGGGAGCAAGTGTGATAGGTCAGAGGATGGGGCAGTTGTAAAGATAATTGCAGCATGTAGGAAGGGCATAATTATGGTCAGTTGGATGGTTTGAAATATGTGTAAAATTTAATGCAAAAGATTAGGGCGTTCGTCAAAGTGATTTGAAGGTCGCCAGTTCGAGCTATATATATTATATATATATATAATGCAAAAGGTATCAGGAACAAGAGCATGGGTTGGTACATGGAACTACAATGTTGTGGCCATTACAGAGATTTGGTTGTCACAAGGGTAGGAATGGATGCTGCTTGATCCAGGGTTTAGATATTTCAAAACAGATCTGGAGGAGGGTAAGAGAGGTGGGGTAGTGGCATTGCTAATCAGAAATAGTATCACAGCTGCAGAAAGGGAGGAAGTCGTGGAAGGATTGTCTACTGAATCAGTGTGGGTGGAAGTCAGAAACAGGAAGGGAGCATCACTCTATTGGGAGTATTCTATTAACACCTCCTCCCACAGCAACAGAGACACTCAGGAACAGATTGGGAGGCAGCTTTTGGAAAGGCACAAAAGTAACAGGGTTGTTATCATGAGTGACTTTAACTCCCCTAATATTGATTGACACCACCTTATGCAAAATGTTTAGATGAGGCAGAATTTGTGTGAGTAGGTGTGTCCAGAAAGGATTCCTGACACAGACTGAGAGGCCGTACTGGTTCTGGTACGAGGCAGTGAACCTGGTTAGGTGACAGATCTCTCAGTGGGTGAGTCTTTTGGGGCAGAGAGCATAACACCCTGACCTTTACCTAGTCTTGGACAGGGATAGAGGCAAACTATATGGGAAAGTATTTAATTGTGGAAGGGTGAATTATGATGCAATTAGGCAGGAACCTGGGAGTGTAAATTGGAAACAGATGTATTCAGGAAAATGCACAACAGAAATGTGGAAGTTGTTTAGGGAGCACTAGCATGGAGTCCCATGGAGGCAGGGAAAGGATGGTAGGTGAAGGAACCATGGTTGACAAGAGATGTGGAACATCTATCTAGTCAAGAGGAAGAAAGGAGATTTAGGAAGCAGGGATCAGACAGGGCTCTAGTGAGCTACATGGTAGTCAGGAAGGAGCTGAAGAATGGACTTAGGAGAGATAGAATGGGCCATGAGAAGGTCTTGGTGAGCTGGATTAAGGAAAACTCCAAGGCATTCTACACGTATGTGAAGAACAGAAGGATAACTAGACTGATCAAGAATAGCAGAGGAAACATATGCCTGGCGTTGGAGGAGGTCGGGAAGGTCCTTAATGAATACTTTGCTTCAGTGTTCGCCAGTGACAGGAACCTTAAGGAATACAAGGAGATTGTAAAACAGGCTGATGTGCTGAAACATTTCAAGGTTAAATAAGAAGATATACCGGAACTATTGAAAACCTTAGGATAAATGAGTCCCCAGGGCTGGATTGTTCCAATTTAGTATGGAAAGCAAGGGAAGAGATTGCAGAGCTTTTGGCGATGATCTTTGTATCCTCTCTGGCCACAGAAGCCGCACCAGGTGATTGGAGGATGGCAAATGTTACTCCTTTGTCTAAGAACACAGAAAATTACAGTATAGTAAAGGACCTTTCGGCCTGTGATGTTGTACCGATCTTTCAACCTACTCTAAGATCAATCTAACACTTCCCTCCTACAGAACCCGCCATTTTTTTATCATCTATGTGTTATCAAAGAGTTTCTTAAATGCCCCTAAAGTACCTACCTCTACCACCGCCTCATTCCACCCACTCACCTAGTGGTAGGGATAATCCTGGGGATTGTAGACCAGTGAGTCTTACATCAGTGGTGGGCAAACTATTGGAGGGGATTCTTAGAGACAAGATTTCCAAGCATTTGGAGAAGCATAGTCTGATTAGGGATAGTCAGAATGGCTTTGTGAGGGGCTGGTGCCTCAGGAGCCCAAATTATTTCTTTGAGGAAGTGACAAAACAAGCTGATGAAGGTAGAGCAGTGGATTTCGGAAGGTGCTTGACAAGTTCCCCAAGGTAGGCTCATTCAAAAAGTCAGGAAGCATGAGATTCAGTGAAAGTTAGGTGCATGGTTTCAGAACTGGCTTGCCCACAGAAGGCAGAAGGTGGAAGGAGATGGAATGTATTCTGTTTGTTACCAGTGATATTCTACTGTGATCTGCTCTTTGTGACTTGGATAAGGAAATGTAACAGTGGATTAGTAAGTTTGCAGATGAAGATTGGTGTTGTGAATATACAGAAAGTTGTCATAGGTTACAACGGAACATTTGCAGAAGCAGAGGTGGGCTCAAAAGTAGCAAATGGAGTTCAAACCAGAAAACTGTGAAGTGAGACACTTTGGAAGGTCAAACCTGACGGTAGACTACACGGAGTATCATGAGCAGTTTTGGACCCGCTGTCTAAGAAAGGACGGGCTGGCATTGGAGAGGGTCCAGAGCAGGAGGATCACGAAAATGATTCTGGGAATGAAAGGGTTAACATATAAGGACCGTTTGAGGGCTCTGGGCCTGTACTTGCTGGAGTTTAGAAGAATGGTGGGGGATGGGGGAATCTCATTGAAATCTATTGAATATTGAAAGGCCTAGAAAGAGTAGATGTGGAGAGGATGCTTTCCATAGTGGGAGAGTCTAGGACCAGAGAGCACAGCCTCAGGTTAACGGAATGTCCTTTTAGAACAGAGATGAGAAGGAATTTCTTTAGCCAGAGGGTGGTGAATCCGTGGAAGTCATTGTCCTGGACAGCTGTGTAGGCCTAGTCATTGAGTATATTGAAAACGGAGGTTGATAGGTTCTTGATTAGTCGGGGTATCAAAGGTTACAGGGAGAAGACAGGATAATGGGGTTGAGAGGGATAATTTATCAGCCATGATGGAATGGTAGGGATGACTTGATGGACCGAATAACATAATTCTGATCCTATGTCTTATATCAGGATTTTTAGCAGTGTGAAGGAAGAGAGGGAACTTGGGGTCCATGTCCCAAAATCCCTCAAAATACTCTGCAGATGCTGGGGTCAAGCAACATCACAACACGCTGGAGGAACTCAGCAGGTCAGGCAGCATCCGTGGAAAAGATCGGTCGATGTTTCGGGCCGGAACCCTTCCTCAGGACTGTAGAGGGAAGGGACAGAGGCCCTATAAAGAAGGTGGGGGGAGGGTGGGAAGGAGAAGGCTGGTAGGTTCCAGGTGAAAAACCAGTAAGGGGAAAGATAAAGGGGTCGGGGAGGGGGAGCAGGGAGGGGATAGGCAGGAAAGGTGAAGAAAGAATAGGGGAAAACACAATGGGTAGTAGAAGGAGGCGGAACCATGAGGGAGGTGATAGGCAGCTGGAGGAGGGGGCAGAGTGACATAGGGATAGGGGAAGGGAGGGAGAGGGAATTACTGGAAGTTGGAGAATTCTATGTTCATACCAAAGGGCTGGAGACTAAATAGACGATATATGAGGTGTTGCTCCTCCAACCTGAGTTTAGCCTCATTATGCAGTAGAGGAGGCCATATATGGATATATCTGAATGGGAATGGGAAGCAGAGTTGAAGTGGGTGGCTACTGGGAGATCCTGTCTGTTTTGGCGGACGGAGCGTTCCAGAACATCTCAAATGTCCTCTTTCTTTAACGATCGTGGTTTCCCTTCTGCTGTTGCTCTCACCCGCATCTCCTCCATTTCCCGCACTTTGGCCCTCACCCCATCTTCCCGCCACCACAACAGGGACAGAGTTCCCCTTGTCCTCACCTACCACCCCACTAGCCTCCAGATCCAGCACATTATCCTCCGCAACTTCCGCCACCTTCAACAGGACCCCACCACTAAGCACATCTTTCCCTCTCCACTTTCCCTCCGCGACTCCCTGGTCCACACGTCTCTCCCCACGGACCTCCCACCTGGCACTTATCCCTGTAAGCGCAAGTGCTACACCTGTCCCTACACCTCCCATTCAGGGCCCCAAACAGTCCTTCCAGGTGAGGCAACAGTTCACTTGTGAGTCTGTTGGGGTCATCTATTGCATCCGGTGCTCCCGGTGCGGCCTCCTCTACATCGGTGAAACCCGACGCAGATTGGGGGACCGCTTCGTTGGGCACCTCCGCTCCGTCCGCCAAAACAGACAGGATCTCCCAGTAGCCACCCACTTCAACTCTGCTTCCCACTCCCATTCAGATATGTCCATACATGGCCTCCTCTACTGCCATGATGAGGCTAAACTCAGGTTGGAGGAGCAACACCTCATATATTGTCTAGGTAGTCTCCAGCCCCTTGGTATGAACATAGAATTCTCCAACTTCCAGTATTTCCCTCCACCTCCCTTCCCCTATCCCTATTTCACTCTGCCCCTCCCCCAGCTGCCTATCACCTCCCTCTTGGTTCCGCCACCTTCTACTACCCATTGTGTTTTCCCCTATTCTTTCTTCACCTTTCCTGCCTATCACCTCCCTGCCTCCCCTCCCTAACTCCTTTATCTTTCCCCTTACTGGTTTTTCACCTGGAACCTACCAGCCTTCTCCTTCCCACCCTCCCCCCACCTTCTTTATAGGGCCTCTGCCCCTTCCCTCTATCATCCTGACGAAGGGTTCCTGCCCGAAACATTGAGCGATCTTTTCCACGGATGCTGCCCGACCTGCTGAGTTCCTCCAGCGTGTTGTGAGTGTTGAAAATCCCTCAAAGTTGCCCAAAGTTGATCGGGTGGTTAAGAAGTGTTGGTCTTCATTAATTGTGGGATTGAGTTGAAGAGGAATGGAGTAATGTTCTAGCTCTGTAAAGCTCTGGTTTGACCACACTTTGACGTCTTTTTTCAATGCAGCATTGAATTTGATCATACACGGACAATAGAGAGAGAGGGCCCATCTGAGATACCAAAGTGTTGGGATGGACTGCAGTTTTTGATGGACTCTAGGTCACGGTCTCTTTGGGGGCTTTGCTATTGCTTGTATGATAGGGTAGGGGGATTTGGTGCTTTTGCTGGTGCAAGTGGGGGGAGGGGCCGATGCTTTTGCCACTGCTTGTGCATGGGAGGAGGGAGGGGGTCTTTGGGGTTCTGACGTTGCTGATTTTCATTCTTTGGGGATTTTTCTATTTTGCAGATGTCGGTGAAGAGTAAGAATTTCAGGTTGTATATGCTATACGTTTTCTGATATTGAATTGAACCAATGAACCATTGAATTGACCTGAGGTGCTGTTGTAGACAGTGAAGGTGGTTATCACGATTTATAGAGGAATATTGATCAGTTGGGTAAATGGACTGAGGAATGGCCAAGGGTGTTTAATTTGCATAAGTGCTAGGTGTTGGAGTTTGGAAAGGCAAATCAGAGCATGACATTCACTGTCAACAGTAGGGCCTGAGGAGTTTTGTAGAAGAATGGGAGCGAGGAGCATAAGTACATAGGAGGCTTTAGAGAGGGTGCAGAGGGGATTTACCAGGAACAAGCCTTACGTATGCGGAGAGGTTGACTGAACTAGGGCTTTTCTCTTTGGAGCAAAGAAGGATGAGATGTGTATAAAATGATAAGAGGCACAGAATGGACAGCCGAGCAACACACATAAAATGCTGGAGGAACTTAGCATCTGCAGATTTTCTCTTGTTTTAGAGTGGAGAGCCAAGGTGGTTATGGTTAATACAAGGGGGCATGATTTTAAGGTGATTGGAGGAAAGTATAGGGGTGATGTTAGAGACCGGAGTTTTAGAAAGAGTGGTGAGTAAGTGGAACATGCTGCCGGAGTGGATATATTAAGGACATTAGCCACTTGGGCATATGGATGAAAGAAAAATAGAGGGCAATGTGGGAGGAAAGGGTTTAAATTGATCTTAAAGTAGGTTAAAAACATGGTAAACATTGTGGGCCAAAGGCCTGTACTGTTCTATATTCTACATGGTTCCCTGAAATTGGCATCTTGGTGGTCAGACAGTGAAGGAGATGTTAACCGCACAGGGCACTGACTGAGTATAGAGATTAGATTGGTGTGTTGCCTTTGCACAGTTGTGCTCAGATTTGGACACCCTGCTATAGGAAAGCTGCATTAAGTTGGAAAGATTGAAGAGGAGATTTACAAGGATGTTGCCTGGTCTCGAGGGATTGTGTTATGAAGAGTGGTTGAGCAGGTTGGATCAGAGGAGAGTGAGAGGTAATCTTTTTCAGGTGCATAAGATCATGAAGAGCACAGATGGGGGTGAATGCACACAGTCTTTTCCCCAGTGTTTGGGAATTCAGATAGCAGTCATAGGTTTAGGGTGAGAGGGTAAAGATTTATCAGGAATCTGAAGGGTAACATCTTCACACAGAGAGTGGTCCGTATATGGATGGAGATGCCAGAAAAAGTGGTTGAGGTAGGTACATTAACAACATTTAACAATGTTGTTTTGACAGGTAAATGGATGGGAAAGGTTGAGGGGGATGTGGGCCAAACACAGGCAAATGGACTGGTTTAGGTGGAGGCTTGGTCAGTATGCACCAGTTGGGCCATAGGACCTGCTATAAAACTACTCAATCTCATTCTCATCTACTTGTTCCAGATACTTCTATCCATTCTAGTACTAGTGAAAGCGACAGTCCTTGTGAAGAATAAGTAGAGACTTTACACAGAGGGCATTTTTCTTTGTAATGACAAGAGAAAGACAGGTCAGACCCAACAAATCAGGATGAAGTTCCCTGAGACGCTGAATCTACTAAAGCAAAAGACACATGCAACCAACATAATCTATGACTTCAAAATCCACATCTGTCTCATTTCAAAGTTCACAGTAACTTTATTACCAAAGTACATTTATGTCTGAGATTCACTTTCTTGTGAGCATACCCAATACACCTATAGAATAATAACAGAACCAGTGAAACAGGCACACAACCAGAGTGCAGAAGACAATAAACTCTGCAACTACAAAAAGAAAGAAGTAATAATAATAATAATAATAATAATAAAAAATAAATAAGCAATAAATATTGAGAACATAAGATGAAGAATCCTTGAAAGTAAGTCCATTGGCTGTGGGAACATTTCAACAATGGGGCAAGTGAAGTTGAGTGAAGTTATCCCCTTTGGCGCGAGGACCCGATGGCTGGGGTTAATAACTGTTCCCAAACCTGGTGGTGTGAGTCCTGAGGCTCTGGCAGCAGTGAGAAGAGAGTATGTCCTGAATGGTGGGGGTCCCTGATGACTGATGCTGCTTTCATGGGACAGCATTTCATGAGGATGTGCTCAGTGGTGGGGAGAGCTTTATCCATGCTGGACCATCACAACCAAGCCAGAGGATCGATCCTGGTTCAATGAGGAGAGCAGATGGCAATGCTAGACGCTGTATGATGGATGGCACAGTAGTAAATATAATAGAGCTTTTAATTCCAGCTCCAGGATATCACTGCAGGAGTTCCTCAGGGCAGTATACTTGACCCAGTTACCTTCAGCATCTTCTTTCCATTGTGAAGGAGTTCTTCAATTGTCATGGCACGATGTAAACCTCACTTCCAATATCTTAAGTCATGAAGTACCCATGTGTACATGTGGTAAGACTGAGGTAACTTCAGAACAACGATTAGTAAATGGCAATTAATATCCATAGAACAAACATACCCGGCAATGGTCCGCTCCATCAAGAGACTCAAGTCACCTTTCCTAAAAACTGCCATTGCTGAGTTCCCCAAGCTACGCAAACATTGTGGCTACATGATCATTTCTTGGCAAACCAACACCTTTCCACCTGCAAAGTACAAATCTGTGTATGTTTGGATGAGGAAGCTTCTACAACAGTCATCAGTATGAGGTAAAAGTTGCCTGTCTGATCGCCATTCAATTCATCATATTGAACATTTACTGCCTCCAACACCAAAGCAACATGTACTACCCATAATATACACATCATTTACTCAGCACCTGCCAAAACAGCAATTTCTTTCACTTGTATGCCTCCCTCCAGCTGCACACCCTTGCAACTTGAAAATTAATTTCCTTCTCTTCATTTTCACTTGGGCTTCACCCTGGAACCCTCAGCAGATGGAACACCACTCTTCACAAAGGTACTCTCACCACCATCTTCTCAAAGGTAACTCGGAATAAATTCTGCCTCGCTAGCAACACCCAAGTTCCCAAAACTAAAGAATAACATTAGTGAATCTAGATTTGACTTTGATTTTGTAGAAGTCAGCAAAGGGGCAGACCCTTTGACGCACTGAATTGGTATGACTATTAAGCATCCTGCTGGGTGTTGGTTTAGCAGATGTTGTAAGGGTAGCAGTTTTAACAATGCCTGTTGTGTTGTTCTCCCCACATCCTTCAACTCACATCACATTTCTTTCCCTCACCTACACACCTGGGACAATTTACAGCAGCCATTTAACCTACTACCTTGCACATCTTTGGAACATGGGAGAAAAATGGCTCACCCGGAGGAAATCCACATGGCTACAGGAAATTTATTCAAACTTGACACAGTCAGTAACGGATGTCAGGGTTGAACTGAGTCAGTGCAGTTGCAATGCAGGGGCTCTACCTGCTACATCACTGGGCCACCCTAAAAGGCACAGGAAGAGTGTGAGTTCTTAATATTTTTCAGGGATACGTGGAATGTGACCTCAGAATAAGTTTAACATCACTGTCATTCATGGTATGAATTGTGTTGCTTTGTGGCAGCAGTTTGGTGCAAAGACATAACATTACCAAATTACCAAATAAATAGAAAGCTCATGGACTGTTCAAAAATCTGATGGCAGAGGGGAAGAATCTGTTCCAGGATCATTGTGTGTGGGCTTTCAGGCTCCTGTACTGTTCATAACTCCAAAACATAAAGCTAATTGCAAGAAAAGGACGGGAGCTCAGGAGAGCTGGTCTTCATTTTGTTTTTACTTTAAATGAGTGCTGGCTGACAATGTATGCCATTCATGTACTATTACATATAACCATAATGAATTATTTCATAAAAGAATTGTTAATCAAACAATGTATTTACAATATTACTCAAATCTAAATGAAATATTAAATACACAATACTCTCTGCTCAGCTATAAACTCCAACTCAATATAGAATGCATCTCAACTTATATACATAAATAATGAATATACGGAATACTATATAACTACAACATGAACATCCACAGTACAGTAAAGTTTAAATTGTCCCATTCAGGCCTAAAGATTTAATCACTGTGGAAGATTTCTTACTCTTGTAGGATGACATCTTTCCTGACAAGGTGGTGGTGGCTGGTGTCACTCTGCTTGGCGGGACAGACTTGTTGTGGAACGATCTCAGGTTCTGGGGCCTCCTCTGTGATGGTTCTCGGTCCTGGAACTACAGGAAGTGGTTCTGACACATCTGGCCACCTTTCTTCTCTAACAATTGATTCTGCTCTCCTCAGCTGATCAATGTGTTGTCTCCAGGTGATATCAGACTCAATCACTGTTCAGAAGACTGACCCTGTTCTGTCATAATTTTTCCAAGTACTCACTTTTGATCACCTCTGTAATTCCTTGACAGAACTGCTTGTCCAGGAGTGACACATTGAACCTCCTCATTTGAGGAGCCCTCAGTTTGGTTCAGCATACTCCTCCTGAGATTGGGTTTGAGGAGATCCAAGCATGAGTGCAGGGACGGCCTAGAAATAGCTCAGTGGTGAGTTGTTGGTTGTGGAGTGTGCTGCATTGCGATATTCAGGGAAGACATTGACGAGCTTCTGATTCAGTGTCAGTGTAGTGTGTTCTGCTGACATTGTTTGCCGTATGTTCTTTAGACTCTGGACAAAACTTGCTGCCAAGCCATTTGTAGCTGGGTGGTACAGTGCAGATATGATATGTCTTATTCCATTCATTTTCAGGAATGATTGAACCTGTTCCACAACAAACTGTGGTCCATTGTCACTGACTAAGTGTGTTGGAACACTGTCCTTCAGAAGAGGCTTCTCAACACATCAACAGTGTGTGAGGCTGTAGTGGTGCCTAATGCATCCACTTCTACCAAGAAATTTGTGCCCATGACAGTCTACATGAATCTTCTGCCACGGCAATGCTGGCCATTCCCAGGGATAGAAAGGTACTGCTCTTGGCATCTTCTGGATGTTTTGACATCCTGAACAATACATAGCAAGCTGATCGATCTGCTGATCTATCCCAGGCCACTAGACAATGCTTTCACTTTGACCACTGGCATGTGACCACCTCCAACACTTCAGCTCTCAGCTTGGATGGTGCAACAATTCTCAGTCCTGTCAAGGGCAAATTTATCCTGGCGCTGGTAAAAATAGGGGGAACTGGGGTTTCTGCTGCACATTCCATCCATTTTGGGTGGCCATGTAGATCTGTGACTGTGTGGGATATTTTCTGGTTTCCCTTTGGATCATCTCTGCCATAATAGAGAGACTTTCGATTTGCATTCGGGAAAATATGTTAAGAGGGGTGTCCTCTTTTGTAAATTGTTCAGGTATTTCTGTTTCCAATGATAAACAGGACAATCCATCAGCATGGACAGGAGGTTGCAGTTCCCGGATGTGGTGCACACAACCCTACTCCCGGACATTGTACTGTGGTCAACCAAAGACAAAAAAATAATTCTGGTTGAGCTGACTGTGCCATGGGAGGAGGGATGGGAAGGGGCCCACCAGAGAAAGGCCTTGAAGTACCAGCTCTTAGTGCAGGAGTGTAAAGACAAGGGATGGCAGGCATGGTTGTTCCCTGTGGAGATCGGCTGCAGAGGGTTCCCAGCCAAATCAGCATGGTGGTTGTTGTCAGCTCTGAGCCTGGACGAAAGGAGAGAAAACAAGCAGCTCGTAGGATGGAGGAAGAGGCAGAATGAGCCTCTTGTTGGATTTGGAGTAGGCGAGAGGAGGGGAGCTGGAAGCAGGAGCAGATGGGCAGTGATTTGTCCACCACTGCCTGCCCACCAACTGGAGAGTGTCGTGGTTAGGGGTCGAAACACTCAGTGAAGGTTGGGAACCACCTGATGACATCTGCTCCTGGCTGAAGGCTATGGTTACCTTATAAGGTAACTGGAGAATGCACCCTAACAGGAGTATGTAACAAGTACTTTTGAATTTGATGCTGTATTGTGTCCTCCAAGAAAAACAGGCCACTTCGCATCTGTGCTGCTGTTGTTAGTGGAATACCTTTTTGTGGATTGAAATTGGACACTAGTGGTTGATGATCCATAATGAGGGTAAACTCTCTCCCATACAAGTACTGGTTGAAACATGTTACACCATAAACCAGTCCTCTCTGTCAATCTGTGTGTACTTCTTCTCTGCAGTGGTAAGGGAATGTAACGTGAAGGGTATGGGGTGTTCACTTCCATCACTCATAACCTGTGACATGACTGCACCTAGACCATAAGGCGAGGTGACAGAGGAAAGCTTCACTGAATGATGTGGATCATACTATGTGAGTAGTGTCTGACATTACCATTTCCTTTACCTTTTTGAAAGCCACCTCACACTGCTTTGTCCATTGCCATTTCTTCCTGATCTATAGTAATAGATTCAAAGGGTGGAGCACAGTATCAAAGTTTGGCAGGAACCTGTTAGAGTAATTGACACATCCTTTGTCTCTGGGCATCCACCACTGCTTGAATTTTCTCAGCCCACTTGTGTAATCGTTGTGCACCAATGGTGTGACCATAGCAGGTGACTTCTAGTTTAAAGAATTCACACTTGTCATGTCATACTCTGAGCCCATAGCTTCCTAATCTTTTTAACATTGTCTTCAGATATTGGAGATGTTCCTTGTCAAAATCAGAATCAGGTTTATTATCACTGGCATGTGACGTGGAATTTGTTAACTTAGCAGCAGCAGTTCAATGCAATACATAATCGAGCAGGGGAAAAAAAGTAATAAACAAGTAAATCAATTAAAGTACATGCATTTGAATAGATTAAAAATGTGCAAAAACATAAATTCTGTATATTAGGTGAGGTAGTGTCCGAAGATTCAATGTCTATTTAGGAATCGGATGGCAGAGGGGAAGAAGCTGTTCCTGAATCGCTGAGTGTGTGCCTTCAGGCTTCTGTATCTCCTACCTGATGGTAACAGTGAGAAAAGGGCATGCCCTGGGCGCTGGAGGACCTTAATAATGGACGCTGCCTTTCTGAGACACCGCTCCCTGAAGATATCCTGGGTACTTTGTAGGCTAGTACCCAAGATGGAGCTGACTAGATTTACAACCTTCTGCAGCTTCTTTCGGTCCTGTGCAGTAGCCCCTCCATATCAGACAGTAATGTAACCTGTTAGAATGCTCTTCACAGTACAACTATAGAAGTTTTTGATGTATTTGTTGACATGCCAAATCTCTTCAAACTCCTAATAAAGTATAGCCACTGTCTTGCCTTCTTTATAACTACATCGATATGTTGTGGCCAGGTTAGATCCTCAGAGATCTTGACACCCAGGAACTTGAAACTGCTCACTCTCTTCACTTGTGATCCTTCTATGTGGATCAGTATGTGTTCCTTTGACTTACCCTTCCTGAAGTCCACAATCAGCACTTTTGTCTTACTGACATTGAGTGCCAGGTTGTTGCTGCAACACCATTCTACTAGTTGGCATTTCTCACTCCTATACGCCCTCTCGTCACCACCTGAGATTCTACCAACAATGGTTGTATCGTCAGCAAATTTGTAGATGGTATTTGAGCTATGTTTAGCCACACAGTCATGTGTATATAGACAGTAGAGCAGTGGGCTAAGCACACATCCCTGAGGTGCGCCAGTGTTGATCGTCGTCCCCACCTTTATCAATAATGTCATCCAGGTAACACTGAGTGCCTGGGCAGCCTTGCAGCACTGGGTCCGTAGTTTTCTGCCAGAGTGCAGGTGCAGATAATACTACAAAAACAAGCCTATTCTGGTGATTGCGCCCTTTGTGAGAAACACTTTGGAAAACAGGTCTTCGTTTCAGTTTTACTTTAAGCGGGGTGTGCATGTATGACGGGGTGGCGTATGATGTATGCCATAAACGCACTATTACACACAACCTGTAGTTAAACAAACAATGAATGATTAAGCAAACACGAAGAAATCTGCAAATGCTGGAAATTCAAGCAACACACACACGAAATGCTGGTGAACGCAGCAGGCCAGGCAGCATCTATAGGAAGACGTACAGTCTACATTTCGGGTCGAGACCTTTCGTCAGGACTAACTGAAAGAAGAAATAGTAGGAGATTTGAAAGTGGGGGGGGGGAGGGAGATCCAAAATGATGGGAGAAGACAGGAGCGGGAAGGATGGAGCTAAGAGCTGGAAATTTGATTGGCAAAAGGGATACGAGGCTGGAGAAGGGAGAGGATCATGGGACCAGAGGCCTAGGGCAATGTATTTACACTATTACTCAAATATTAAATACACAATGTGTACTTCCTCCCTGATGGTAGAAATGAGAAGAGGGCATATCTCAGATAGCGATGGTCCTTAATAATGGGTGCCACCTACTTGTGGCATCATCTGTTGACGAGGTCTTTGATGGTGGGGAGGGTTGTCCCCATCATGGAGTTGTATGTGTCTACAACCTTGTGCAGCTTCTTGTCATCCTGTGCATTGAAGAATCCATACCAGGCTGTGATGCAACCAGTCAGAATGCTCTCTGCTGTATATCTATAAAAATTTGTAAGACTTTGGTGGCGTACCAAATCTCATCAAATTCCTAACAAAGTAAAACTACTGGTGTACCTTCTTTGTGATTCCATCAGTGTGTTGGGCCCAGGACAGTTATTTGACACCCAGGAACTTAAAACTGTTCACCCTTTCCACCACGGACACCTCAATGAGGACTGGTGCGCGTTCTGACTTCCTTTCCTGACTCCATAATTATTGCTGATGTTGAGTGAGGTTGTTGTTGCAATAAAACTTAACCAGCTGATTATCTCACACCTGTGTGCCTCCTTGTTGCCATCTGAAATTTTACCAATATCAGTTGTTATTTCTGAACTTGTAAATGGCATTTGAGCTGTGTTTAGTCCCAGTCACGATAGTAAGAGTAGATCAGTGGGTTAAGCACACGTTCTTGAGGTGCACCTGTGTTGACTGTCAGTGAGGAGACATCATCACTGATCTATACTGATTGCAGTGTCCTGATGAGGAAGGATCCTGTTGCAGAGGGAGGTACAGAGGCCCAGGCTTTGAAGCTTGTTGACTTGTACTGAGGGGATATGGATTGAATGCTGAACGGTAATCCATAAACAGCAGTGTGATGCACTGTATGTATTGCTGTTTTCTAGGTGCTCCAAAGCTGAGTGGAGAGCCAGTGGGACCTGTCATTGTAGACCTGTTGCCGTAGTCGGCGAATTCCAGGTCCTTGCTCATACAGTTGTTAAGTTCTAACTATAACCACCTGTTCAAAGCACTTTGTTACGGTAGATGCGAGTGCTACCGGTTGATAAGAAGTAATAACATTCAAATCCTGTCACAACTGTCATACATCTGATTATGACTATTTCCACAAAGAATTGCCTATTCACTCGTGATTGTTTTTCTGTAGGTTGTACCCGAACCTCTTGTTGGATTCTGGATCACTAGTCTTGATTGCCACAGATCTATCCCTCAGCAGACTGCGAATCTCCTGGTTTATCCAGGGCTTCTGGTTTAGAAAAATTCAGCACACACACTTATCCATGTAGGTCTTGATGAAATTGTTGATAGTTGTGGCATATTCATTCAGATCCAAAGAGGAAACCATGAACTAGTTCACTGATTCAAAGCAGTTCTCTAAATGCTCCTCCGCCTCCCTTCACAGTGTATTCACCATCCTCACCCCCTAGCACTATTGTCCTCAAGTCTCTGCGAATATGCTGGGGAGTAGAAGTACAGCCAGGTGACTGGACTTGCCAAATTGCGAGCGTGGGATGACACAGTAATCATTCTTGTTGAAGAAAAAGTACGTTGCCTTCTCTGGTTCCACAGCTGGTCACAGATTTCTTCAAGCTGGCCTGGTTGAAGTCCCCACAATTACTGGGAAGGGCATCAGGGTGCATTGTCTCATGACCACTGATCACAATACCAGTCTGATATTTGCCAAGGATGGAATGTACATCACTACCAGGATGACAGCAGAGAATTATCTCAGCAGGTAGATCAGATGACACAATTCCAGGTAAAGGGAGAGGGACTGAGACAGAACCACTGTCTGTGCACCATGAGTTAATCACGAAGCAAATGCTGCTGTCTGTCTTTACCTGATGCTGCAATCCAGTACGTGCGATGGATGGTGAAGCCTTTGAGCGAGAGTACCGCGTCTGAACGTTGGGGGGTGAGCCAGGTCTCCAAAGCACAGTACATAACAGTCCCTGATACTGCAGTCTTGCTCTGAGTTTTTCAATTGTATTTCCCAGAGACTGTACACTAGCCAGGAGGATTATAGGGGCAGCCTTAGGACCCTAAGTTTTACCTGTAGTCCTCCTCAGCAGCCAAAATTCTAAATTCCTCAATTCAAAAGGACAACTGAATACACCTTAACGACTCACAGCAGATGACCATCACCCAGTGGCGTCATGATCCTTTCCTTAAAATCACCCAGCCATCTGGATATGCTATTAGATTTCTGTGGATACTCCCATACATTTCTGCCTTCTGTTAAACATGGGAATGAAATGGATATGTTGCCTGCTTTGATTTCATTCCGACCTAGGCGCTAAGTCTTGGCAATGCACTCAAAATGTTAATTTTTTTTAGTGGCTACAAAATCACATTAAAACAGTTTGATCATTTCCAAGTGATTCAACCAAAGAGAAAATTACCTTGAAAACAAAACCTAGAGATTGCAAGTCTCCTTTTGATTGGAATGGCAAAGTCAAAAACATGGGTCCCTAAACTGGAAGAGAATGCTGTGTGGAAATTGGGACAAATCAAGTTTTGATTGCCATAGAGAAAATTAATGACGACAGGATTGGTAATTGATAACAGAGACCCAACTACATTCTCAAGAGATACACAGAATACCTTTAACCGAATTGTTTACTAAACCACAGTTGGAATGATAGGTGCTTTTCCAACATAGAACAGGGACTGTGTACAGGCAATGCAAGCTTTGATTAGGAACAATATGCAGGCTCTTTTGCTTCAAGAATGTCTCACCCATTTCCATATATATAGCTTGCTCCTTAATTTATATTTGCTTGACAGGTTTTAGCTTATCTTAAATACAGAAGAATTGTCTCAGCATCTGTTTCTCATGCAGTATCCACACCTTTTCTCCATCCTGCTGTTGCATGGAAGTGTATACTTATTTGGGCCTGGCTCAGATTAACAGACCACAAACTCTTAGTTTTAGACTCCTAGACTAGTGGAAATAATGTCTGAATCAGTTCCTCTTTTGATCTACAGATATTTAACTTATCACCTGAATCTCCTACTGGCTGGTTGCAGTGATACAAGGTCAAAGAATGAAAGATTTAAGAGGACAGGATAGTTAATGCAAAAGAGTTGTGAAGCAGAGAACATAAGTAATTTTAAATTGGAGACTGAAAAGGGAGCTAAAAGGATTTGGAACCAAGGTCATTCATTACATGGGATTAAGATCACTGCTCATGAAAAGTTTGAGGTTTACCACAAAGTTATAATTTCTGGATGTAGTTAGGAGACATATTAAACAGCAACACAGTATCAGCCGAGGGATCAAATAAACTATGGAGAGGCCAATGCTGCCTACAACTAAAAATGCAAATTCTCTCAAACTCGAGTGGTTGTATTTGGTAAAAGCAGATAAAAACCCTAAAGAGCCCTGTATAATGGATAATAATGGGATTAATTTGGCAGCTCCAAAGTGCAACCACTTGAACAATTAACTTAAAAAGAAACATCCTGTGCTGTTCAATTGAAATTTCAGATATAATGTGGCAATTTCCAAAGTGCCAACACACTGTATCTAGAGCAGTCCACAGGATTTTTCTTTCTTTGGTTCAGAACAGAGAAAATACATGTCTTCCAGTCTCCACACATGCAGCTGATATGGTAGAGGGCATTTTTGGGTTACTCCATGCATGGCTAACCTTTAGAGAAGGGAGAGGTATTTTGGCAGAAGTTATGTACCAATATGAATCAGCAAGGCCTTGCTCCATATATCACAGCCAGCACAAATAACTGAATAGAGTAAAATTCAAGATATTGACTATTAAAAGACTTTATTAAGTTTGGTCAGTACAGGTGAGGGATTTCTGGGGATTTCACAGAATACGCATTACAGAGGAAACAACTCTTGCCTAGAAACTGGGTAACAATATACACTATTTTTTTTAAAGCACAGCCATGTCACTGGGGAAAATGCAACACATATGGATGGTGTAAAATGTCACTGTAGTTAACAAACTACACAAGACTTCCCAAACTTGAATATGCCAAGTACAACATCCAAACTTCCTTTGGAAAAGTAACTACTGCATTTGGCAAGCTAACATAATCATCACACATGTTTGTGGTGCAACCTTTTCTTGTTACAGGACTGTATAATGGTTTGGGGTAAAAAGCCAATAACATTCCACTGGACTTCTAGATGAACCAGGCCCAATTTTACACAATGTCTCCCATGTTAAAGTTGTTATAATACATTTTATTCAGATTAAATCATATAAAAAAATAACTTGGGTCTACATGTATCAACATCGTTTCAGCAACAGCCAACAGAATTATGATGCTTTTTTAAAAAAAAACTGAACAGTAGCAACAGTTTTACAAGAAAGCAAAACACAAAAGGCTGAAATTTTTAACAGAAGTTACACACTACCTTTATCAGTCACTGGACAGCCGTCAGCCAAATAAAATGACAATATATAAAAAAGACTGCAGACAAAGCCCGTTAAACGTTACAAAACTGACCCCTGTGTGCTGACTGAGTCCAACCCATTTTGAACATGGCGGGAACCCATAGTTCTAGTACCTTTCACAAGAAGTGGTTTATCTTCCTGAGGGTCATTGATAGAGTCTGTGTCATTTGAGTGCTGAGTAAGAGAGTTCTCACTACCAGTAGGGGAGTCTACACTCTCATATCCAGGACCTAGCTGATATATGCTACCGCTGCCTGCTCGGTCCAGCTTTTCTTCACTGTGGTTCGAAAGTTTATTCCCACTCCCAGGAGATGATGGGAAATCATCCTCTGTGCTGCTTCCTTCCCTGTAGAGATTAGTCTTGTCTTGATAAGCAGCTGCTGCTCTCCCTTGCGGCGAAGAATCACCATTAGTTGGTCCGTTGACTATTCGGCTGCAGTCTTTACTAATGGTCTCCACTTGGGCAGAAGACTCAAGGACTGGAGTCCTACAGGTGCCAGAGGGTAGCACCTGGTGATGCTGCTGTTGTCCTTGAAGCTGAGCCAACTGCTGACGTGCCTCTTTCAACTGCTGCTGCAAAACCATGATCGTACTTTGCATCCCTTCCACCTCCTCATCCAACTGGATAATGAAATCATTCAGCTCTGCACAGAAGAGAAATCCAATTGAGTAAGGAAGACTTAAAATCATTTCAAAATATAAAACATTTTAATCAGACCACCATACCTCCTACAGAAACAGTCTGGAGCTCAGAACACCATTATGCAGATAATCTCAAACTTGCTATTGAATCTGAACTTAAAAATTCATATCCAGATATTTTTCATGTATGTAACAGTACATGCACAAATCTTCTAAGCTGCCTATTAATATTTTTCTTCAAAAGAATTACATACGTCAGGGTTAGTGGAAGCAGGAATATTTCTACATGTGTCTCTATTAGTCATTAACAGAACAATGCATCATAATACATGACTCTCTGTCCTCTGCCTTAACAGATGTTCATCACAGTATGAAAAGGAAATATTTAGGTCTCACTGTAAAATGAAAGTTCTCCAGTTGTACTAATGAACAAAGGGTGACATACTGTGTTCAGGCTTCCAGTACTTTACAGGGATGTTAGAAATAGGACTGATCAAACAGGGCTGAAGCAAGCGCCCTCCTAAAAATTAGATCAATAAGGAAAGCCATTTGTGAAAAACCTGAAACACGTCTGAGTAATCTGATCTAGATTCTTAGTGATTTGGGCCTTGTATTTCCCATTGTCTGTTCTTTCCAAGATTCACGAAAACTGCAGGTTTCAATATTGCTTGGAAGTGAGGTCATATGTAGTGATATGAAGTCCACCTAATAACTGAGCTTACAGAAACATCATCAAATGAATTTAACACCAGAAACAGGCAATGCCCCTAAATCTGTTAATTAAGGTTCAAATTATTTTTATTGACTTTTTCTTGAATGTTCTTTATTCAAGACTTAATAATTTTTTTCTTGCCTATGTTATTTGTCCCAATTTTCTTCTAAATATCTCCAGAAAAGTTTGAATAAAATTTCAATAAAATAACTAAACATAAATTTGACCATATATGTAGATTGTTTGTGCAGTATCATCTTTTGATGTCTCATTCAATTAACAGAAACAAGAGATTCAAACAGGCCCTAAATTCTGGACTAAACGTGACAAGTACTCAAGTAAAGTTGTGACCAACAGTGGCAAAAAAAAGTTATTTTCACTAGTGATACAAAGCTATGGAGGAGGTAGCAAAAATTTGATCTGAAATATTGGCAGGAAGTGGTGCTGATAAGATTGGTGACATTTAAAATAGAAAGTCACTGATCCAAGCTGCTGAGGGAAATAAGGGTCAAAATGGCCTAAACTTTGACAAAAGATATCTGCCTGCAGCTCAGCAATTTTTAAATTTATCTTTATATAAATGAGTTCTGAACCCACCTTAGCTTCCCTATCAGCTATCTTTTGATCACAGGCTCTTCAGTCCACAATGTCTGCACTGAACATGATGCTGAATTAAGCTAAACATTTTCTGCCTGCTTATAATCTGTATCCCTCAATTCACTGCACATTCATGTGTGTATCTAACTGGTTCTTAAACATCACTATGGTAGCTGCTTCCATTACTAGCCCTGGCACCACATTCCAGACACCTCTGTGTAAAAACATTCCTCTACCTTCCTCCTTTCATCTTAAAATACACATCCTCTAGTATTATACATCTCTGGGAAAAAATGATTTGATCTATTCGTCTCTTTATTCTAAAATTTCTATCAGGTCTCCCCTCAGCTTCCAACACTCCAGAGAAAACAACAACTCTGTCCAGCTTCTCCTTAATGGCATGCATCTTCTAACACAGACAGCATCCTGGTAACCCTTTTCTGCACCCTTCCTAAAGGCTCCACATCCTTCCTGCAAGAGGGTGACCAGCTGCACACAATACCTTTAGTGCAGCCAAACTAGTTTTATAGAGCTGCAACATGACTTTTTGACTTGTATACTAAATGCTGCAACCAATGAAGGCCAGCACATCATATACGTTCTTTATCACCCTATCTACTTGTATGGCTTCTTTCAGTGAGCCAATGACTTGGGCTGCAAGATCCTCCAGTACATCAATACTGTTAAGGGTCCTGCCATTTCCCCTTACATTAGACCTTTCAAAGATCACTTTCCTTATTAGTGCGGAAACTTATCAAAACGATTCAGCAGGACAATGACCAGTTACAGATGTACGTAGAGAAGTGAAGTTCAATCCAGACAAGTGTGGGGTGCTACATTTTGAGAAGTCAAATGTAAAAGGGAAGTATACAGCGGGATCTTGGGGTGTGAGTCCATAGGTCCCTGAAAGCGACCACACAGTAAATTGGGTAGTAAAAAAGATGTATGGTATACATCTTCAAGACAATCTTCATCAATCAAAACAATGAATATAAAACTCAGGAAGACCTGTTGCACTTATATAGGCCACATTTCGAGTTTTACATACAGTTCTGGCCAATGCATTACAGAAGAGACGTAGTGGCTTTGGACAGGGTGCAGAAGTGTTTCATCAGGACAAGTTGAACAAATGATTGTTTTCTCCAGAGCATCAGAATCTGAGGGGAGACTTGAGAGAAGTATATAAGATTATGAGAAGCAGAGAGGGGTTAATAAGGTCTTCTTTTTTCCCTAGGGTGGAAATATCCAATACTTTAGTTAGATGAACTTTAAGGTGACAAGGCGCAAAGTTTAAAGGAGACGAGGCAGGTTTTCTGTACAGAATAGAATGTGCTGTCAAGGGAAGAAATGGAAGCAGATACAAGAGCTATTTTAACATTCAAGAACAGGCATGGAATGGTGCAATGTAAACCACTTTCAGGTAGATGGGATTGGTTAAAATTTGCATGGTGAGCAGAGACATCATGGGCTGAAGGGCCCATTCTTGTGCTGTACTTTCCCATGTTTATGCACCACCTTTTCCTCTAGGACACTCCATTCCGGTTACTCTGGTCAAGTCAGATTTATAGTAATTTTGTACTAAGCCTTGCAACGTAAATCATTAATCAAGTATAATTAACACACTGAATGATTTTTAAAACAGATGATCAAAGCACAGGACATTTATGTAATTCACTCCAGACTTTGAATTCAAGTACATTGTAATGGGAATATCCACATCTTTCCCTCCATCCTCTCATTTTCTCTACATCTTAAATCTGCTTGCTCTTTGACCATAGATTGAGAGACACATTTATCTCAATAACCTACTCCTGTCCCACTTAGATGTGCAATCAATCAATTTCTTAGAAGGGATCAATGGATATTAGATTAGAACTGTGGCTGCTGCATGCCTTATTGTACAAACTTCACAGGCCAATGAAGTGTTAAGACCTGATGAAGGGTCTTGACCCAGAATGCCAACTGATAATTCCCCTCTGTAGCCTGACCTGCTGAGTTCCTCCAGCATTTTATCACTCAATCACTAGCACACTTTGTCTGGAGAAAGAAACACCCACAAAGAGCACTGTAGGGGCTCAGCAATATTATTTTAACAACCTCAACCACCAAGGATAAGGGTGGCAGGCACGTGAGGACACCACCACCTGCAGGCTCCCCCTTATGTCATATACATTTGGAAACGTACTGCAGTTTCATTATTGGTTCTAAATCCTGGAACTTCACTGATTATTCATAATTAGACCACAACTTTAAGCGTCTGTAATTTCATTCTACTTCCGAAGTTGGGATGAAACTGCAAGACTGGGGATGGGGGAGGGTCCCTCGCCTATTGAGACCATATGCAAACAGCAATAAGTCAGCCTGATTGGGTATGTTGATGCATGTGCCATTGGGGGAGTATGGCTTGGCAAGAAATACACTGTTGCAATGTTTTGTTACAGAAGCTTAATGGCAATAATAGGTGCAATAAAAGTTTTTTAAAAATAACCCTAACATGCCTGCTATGCAACATTTTTCTGCTACAGTAAAAGATGATGACCCTTCCTAGTTCTAGAAGAATGCTGTACTTCTTAATAGTTTGTCTGACAACTTACCAAATGAGGAACATAAGCTGCAGAAAACAGATCTAATGGCTAAATGTGTCAAGCTCTACAAACCGAATAAGGCATTTACAGTTATTAAACAAGATAGTCCTCTTTTTTTTAAACAGAGTCACATGATCTTTCCCTGAAATACTAGAAACTTTTTTACTTATGACTCAAGGAGCCACCCTTTGATAATGCATTCAAAACTACACAAAAATGCCACCCTTGAAGATGTGCTCATCCTGAAATCAGCTTGAACCCCAACAGTCTCACCCAGCAGAAAGTGATATTTTAGAAATCTGAGCAAAACTCATGATGGAAAAATCTTTGAATAATATAAAAATTGCAAAAGCACACATACTTAATACTACACAAGCCTGTCAAATTAGTTGATATAAATTACTAAGAGCAGGAAAAAAAAAACGACTCGTGGAGCAAAAAGGAGTATTTCTGTAAGAACACCCTGCCAGCTGACCACAATAAAAACAGTCACAAACCCAGCACTGAACTCCACTCACCATCCTGGCTGCTCTTGAGCTCTTCACTGTATTTCTTCTGAAGAGCCAACTCAGCTTCCAGTTGTGCAATACGCCCCTGGGATAGCTGCCTTCCCAGTTCCTGGTTTTCCTGAATTAACATCCGACACTTGGCCATCAGCTTTTTCCCCGTTTGGCTGTAAAGAGAGACACTTACCATCACAGAGGGAATCAACAGTTCTTCATAAACTGGAGTTCACAAAACATAATCACATACTATTAAAGACCAAACATTCTAACCACATTGGTTAGGGTCCCATTTTCAAATCCAGAATCAGAAATATCTGTTTATATGTTTTCCAGATCTATTTTTATATAAAAAAATGTGGAAGTAAACATCAGCCAGCTCCTGCAGGATATTTGATTGCAATATTGAGACTATATGGAATTCACATATTTAGAGATCTTATAACAACTTGTATAATGTCATGATTAAGTAACAAAAATCACAAGTTTACTGCATTGAAATCTAACCATGGGAAGAAAACCAAAGCATTAATGTATACAGGTAATTAACAGTAAACTCACACCAGCTGGAATTCAAATCAGGATTTCTCAGCCTTGTCCATGGATTCTGGTGACTTTACTCAGGATGACAGAGGCTATTATAGTGACTGTATTTTGGGAAGTGGGCATGGGATGAAGGCAGAAATTAGCTGGGATTCAAGTCAGATTAGTGATCCTTGGTAAAATGTGTAGGTGTAAACAGCACGTTTGGATTGAATTAATGAGGCCCAGTGGCCTAATCAACATACAACAACAGTTCGGGCTTGAACCTTTAGTGTATGTGGATCTGCACAAGGAGGTCTTCAAAAGGCCTCATGTACATTCTAAAAGTTAAAACAAAAATGCTTCTATAGTGGATTTAATATAAAAAAAGCATTGGAAATACACTCCACCCGCCCCAAATTATTAAATTAATAACAAAGTAATAATCTAAACCAGAGTTCTTCTGTGTTACAAAACAGTGGGGTAACAAACTCTGCACTTTAGACACTTACATTTGTTTTGAATGAATGAAATTAATGTTCCTCAAAAGCACCAATATTAATTAGGAGCCAGGAACAACAACCAGAATGACCGGCATTAGTACTACAAGTACAGGAATCAGACTGAAGTCACAGGAACCTGCAGATGGAATTTTAGGAACAAAAAGCACACCTCTACATTTCTGTTCTCTCCTTTCCAACCCCACTCCCTCACACCACCTCCAAGAAAAATAAGCCCCACCTACTAAAGATGATGTAGTGTGGGCTTCAGTAGTTTACAACATTAATCCCGTTATAAGATGCCCAGTGCTCGATTCTTACAAAACTCAAAAGTAAGAATCAAACAAGACATTGCAATGGTAAATAGGACCTCTGAGAAGATGTGATTCTAATCCTTCAGGTCGCTCACAAGTTTGGTTTTTAAGAAAATGAACATATTGTTGAAGAATATTCATCATCACAAGCTGCCCTTTTGAAATATTTTGATACAAAAGATATTGCATTGTGACCCAAACTTGCTCTCAGGCCATGTATCATGTTGTCTGATGCTGTTTCACTGTAGTATTTAAAATTCACAATCAATACATATTGACAAACAGCCACACATACCTACATGATTATTTTACAAGACACAGCTGGATTGTGACGTAGACGCAATTAATGAAAATAAATTTTACAGATTTATAAATCCCTATTTTGCTGATATACCTTTAAGGCACAGCCATCACTGCAAGACCTGGATGAAATTTTCCACAAAGTCAATTATCATAATAATTTGAGAATGGGGTCAAAAATGGACAAATGTTGTGGTCTTTGGGAACATGTAGGTAAATAGACATGTGATCATAAACTTTTTTTTAAAGCAACAGCATGGCATGTGCAATCAGAAGGAATCTAAAATGAACTAGATTAATAAGTTCATTTCACTATTCTGAATGAATCTTCATCAGCTTGATCTTCTGCTTTACTGGTACAGAGGTTAGCAGCAGTGGTGAACCCTGATGCAATACAAAACATTTTATGAAACATGAAAATTAGTTTTGTAGTTTTAAAAGTACATTCTTTTGTTGAGACAGGCCATCTTGCAGTATTAAAAGAAACTAAACATAATATGGTACAATAACGGAAAAGACCCACATGGAAATGGGAAAATAGGGTTAGACTTTTATCAGCAAATTGTACTCTGACCTTTACAATCAACACTTGGAAAGACAGCAAGATAAAAATCATTTGTGTACTTTGATATATATTTCCTCCCTGCCAGTCAGGTAAATAAAATGGATTAATTACATAGACAGGTGGTAAAGTCCCCCCTCAGTCATATGATATAACAACTGAACTCAAATTTTGAAAATACCTGCCACCCAAAAATTTGTTTCAGAAGCAAATCTGGATTTAGTGCAGCTGAGGCTTTTTTTTTTGAACTGATATCCTCCCAATCTGGTTCAGGAGAATCTGCAAGTGATCTGGTGTCCATTTCCCCAAGTGCCACCAACTTGGCACCCTCAACTCAGAGAAATGGAATCAGTGGGATTAGGATGAGGTGCACATGAGATGTGACACTGCAATACTGGATTTGATTTTCATGTGTTACCCAAATAGCTTGCTTAGATCACAGCAGTGAAGTAACCGGAACATTTGGAAATCACCAGTTTGATAAAGCACTGTATAAAGAACCAACAAATCTTGTGTAATACCTCAAATCTGAAATAACACCTAAACCAGTTAGAAACATGTAGCTACAGACAAAGATTTTCTGACATGATTATGAACGATGTCAATTAAGCCGTGTCTCATTGAACTGTAAAAGGGTACATTATCTATTACCTCAAACATTTATATAATTTCCCACCAACGACAAAGTTTTCCAGAGTGACATTAAATGTCAAGTTTATCTGATTAAACCTTTTAAATGTACAGTAATCACTTGCAATTCCTAGAATAAAACTAAATTCATTACACTTGGGCACAATTGTGTTTCCAGACAAGTCACCAAAGGCAACGTTTCAGAAATCAAAATCCCAGTACAAAAATGGCACATGTTTTGTAAAACAACATTCCCTCTAACAGAGCGCCAGTGAAAGGGGTTTGAATCTCACCACTGAGAAAACTAACCATAGATAGATTTCAAGTTATGTGCTTACATTTGTAAGACTGCTCATCGATTGGCACATACGTTTGTTAGTAAATGATGTTAAAGGTACCATATTCACAATAGAGGGAAGGTTGCTGCAGAATGAATCAATACGAAAAGATGGCTTGCAAGTTCAGCTCTACAAGAGTGGTGGCCAGTTCAAAAAATTATTCAAATCTTTGACTGTGCTCTAAAGTCACTTCAATGTTTTTTTCAACTCTTGACAGTTCACCGTGAACAAGCAGGAAGTCTTCAGTCTTACACCAAACTGACTTCCAGTGTCTATTGGTCACTAGCGTAACATTTGGAGTGCAGGGCATTCCACTACTTTAAACGAATTTACACGAACTTAATTCAGGCTCAGTGAGACGAGAAAATCTATGTTCTCTCCTCCAAACTCAGTCTGCAAACACAGCCACCAGAACAGTGTGTAACAAACAGACTTTACACTCCCCTTTTTTTTTGCAGAAAAGTGACTTCTTTTCCTCCCTTTATTTTCTTCTATAAAAACCAAATTTCAAGTGTCTAAACTGGGCAACAATTTTTTTTAAGTTGGAGGCAGGCCACCTCTTCGGAACAGTCCGACTCCTTCAGGCCTCTGAAGTAGAAGGGGGGAAAAGCTGAAACAGAATGTTCATCTGATAACGATTTACATTAAGGATAACAAGCTGAGCAGTAAATGAATCGGATTTTTTTTTGCTCATAGGCTGAGGCTGTCTTGCTCTGATAAGAGAGTACTTGGCCATCCCACCATAGCATTCTTGCAGTGGGATTGTCAGGGAAGTCTTGACTGGGGAGTATTTTGTTTGTTTACCTATCAGGTGTAAACTTCCAGGCACTCAGTTCATTTTGGGCTTGTTCCAGTTTGTCTTTAGTCTGTTCCAGTTCAGTCTTCATTTTAAGGAAAAACAAGTTAATGGAAGGATCAACCAAGGTGCTTCGGAGCTGTGCAGCACTGGGCAGTTGGACTTGCTTGAGGTACTGAATCTGGTTCTGTTGGAAACAAAAATCACTGTCAAAGAGGCACCATTTTATTGAATACAAGAGAAAGCTAACATTTAAATGAATAAAGTATTCGGGCGCCTCCTTGAAATTTCCAATACCATCTGTATAAATTACAAGTGTGCCTGCTTAATAGATTTATTGCCCACAGCAATGTCTTCACAATTTATATTGCAAATAAACAAAAATCAATGATTTAAAAAATATATTTGTAGCTGGCTCTTTGGTATTACGTCTCAATCCTTTTAACTTCCTACTCAGCAGAGCAGTGGGAACACCTTCACCAGAACTACAGAGGTTTATGACAGTGGTTCATCCAATACCATCTTAAGAGCAATTGGGAATGCACAATGAATGCTGACCATGTCAGTGTTGGCTGTGTACTGTGAATGAAATGGGGGAAGAATCGTAGCCACAAAGCTCTATCAATCTTACAAGCAGACATGTGGTTTCCTTTAAGAGACCTGGGCTATTAATCAATCATGTAACTTTAAGAGCAGCAAAGATTAGCACGAGAGGCACCTGACAGAACAGACAAGCTCAGGACTATCCATAAACAACAGGAATTCTGCAGATGCTGGAAATTCAAGCAACACACATAAAAGTTGCTGGTGAACACAGCAGGCCAGGCAGCATCTCTAGGAAGAGGTGCAGTCGACGTTTCAGGCTGAGACCCTTCGTCAGGACTCGGCCTGAAACGTCGACTGCACCTCTTCCTAGAGATGCTGCCTGGCCTGCTGCGTTCACCAGCAACTTTTATGTGTGTTACAGGACTATTCATTATGGATTTTTGCCATCAACATCATTTACAGCTTGGAAAAGAAAGAAAACCATTGAATTTTGATCTTTTGATGGTCTTTGGCAAAGTTTCAATTGTACTTGTTGGTAATTATTTTCATAAAATCAGTGAATACAAGGTTTCACATAAAATTTCATTCTCGGTTCACAAATAAGTGAACAGAACAATTACAAGTCCAGTTCAGTTGGTCCATTTCACCAAGGGCATTCAAGTGATGTACCCACTTGCACCTGCCTAAAATAGATTTACACGTCCATGCACAATTTCTGTAATAGTTGTTTTCCTTAGCTCTATACCAGTAGATATAGAAGATATCCATATTTAGCCTCCAACTCAATGGTCACCTTCCCAAACCATCTTCTTCTAAGAGAATTTCTGTGAACCAAGACCTTCACTTGTGGCTGAAGATAGTTGTACCTGTGTGCTTTCCCCCATAACAATTTGAGACAACAATTTTTTGCTTTTACTGTGGTCTTGTGGGCTTCATCTGAACTAGTTTAAAGAGAACAATCATTTGGTTGGACACAATTGTGAGTGAAGTTTGGTAGAAACCTCTAGGCCAGACTGGTTCTAAAAATTCAACCATTTCAAAGATCTCATCTTGCAGTAATTCTGGTTGATCTACAGGTACATTGATGGAAAAAGACAATTGCCTCTAAAATAAAAATTCCAGTTACATATAGCAAACCAAATGCTACTACAATCTATTTTTGTTTTTAAATAATTTTTCTTGGATTATAAATAATCCTGTTGGCAATAGGCAGCTGTATTAGCTTTAAATAATCACCTTCAAAATAGTATGTCAGACTTTGGATTGTGGATCCCTTATAGTACAGTGCCATTGATTCCCTAAACAAACTTGTCTTCAGTGATGATGGCTGGATTTTTCAGCAGCAGCTTCCGGAATTCCCTGGAGATTGTCATACACAAGGCTAGCCCAAACCTGTTGAAAGAGGCCCCATGCTAGCCCAAACGTGTTGAAAGAGGCCCCATGCTAGCCCAAACCTGTTGAAAGAGGCCCCATGCTAGCCCAAACCTGTTGAAAGAGGCCCCATGCTAGCCCAAACGTGTTGAGAGAGGCCCCATGCTAGCCCAAACGTGTTGAAAGAGGCCCCATGCTAGCCCAAACGTGTTGAGAGAGGCCCCATGCTAGCCCAAACGTGTTGAAAGAGGCCCCATGCTAGCCCAAACCTGTTGAAGGAGGCCCCATGCTAGCCCAAACCTGTTGAAGGAGGCCCCATGTTAGCCCAAACCTGTTGAAAGAGGCCCCATGCTAGCCCAAACCTGTTGAAAGAGGCCCCATGCTAGCCCAAACCTGTTGAAAGAGGCCCCATGCTAGCCCAAACGTGTTGAAAGAGGCCCCATGCAACACAGGCACTCTAGTTGCAAACATCTTCCAATGATATCTGAATAACCCCACCCTAAAGAAATGCCTTGAGAGTAAACCCTGCACCCTTTCCCTTCCCCCTCCATCTTAACTGGCTATCTGAACTGTTAAGCAAAGGACATGTTTATAAACACTAACGTTTAAATATTCAAAAATATATAAAAAGCAGAAGAAAATTAACATAGAAAACTGAAATACATTCAAGTTACATCAAAAATTGTAAATCTGTTGCAGCTATTCCTCTCCATGGAAATGAAGGGTGTTGCTGAACTTTGAACAGCATTAAACTTGCTCCGGTCCAGAACTTGAAGCCTAAGCAACAGGAAACCTCAAAAAATTCACAGTTCACTACTTTACTCTATGAAGACTGCAACTGAGAGATCAACAGCATACACCTCGTAGGGGTTCAGGATTTCTTCATTCATGCATATTTATGCTGGAGTCACCTGCTTCCTGGCAAGTTACTTAATTTCAGGCTAAACTGCCCCCCACTGCGTATTAATTATATCTGGGTCTTAATTTAAAGTCCCAAATATAATCCTTATAATGTGAATACTTTGTAAGAATAAACCTATGTATGGAAACTAAAGTGAACAACATAACTGTTGTAATTAAAAATGAAGATCACAGCCCCTAGAGCTAACTATCTGTGATGCAAGTCCCACTTCTCAGGGATTTCCAACCTTTTTTATGCCATGGACCAATACCATTAAGCCAATGGTCAGCAAACTCCAGGTTGGGAACATTTCCTGAAAACTTTCATTCAATCCACATACCGGATTTAAAGAACATTACCGCCCTATCATTAATTCAATGAAACTTAGTGAACAACACTCCAGTTCCTGACCAAGCTTTTCAGGTTAGTGAAAGATCTAGGTTTCTTGCTACTCTCAGTTATAACCTTATCTGTCTCAGTACCATCTCACTGGCATTTAACCTTTGTCTTTCACCCTTTTTTGTACTGCTTCATTCTTTACTAGCCTACACCCTTATACTTGTTTTGGCAACATTCTCCAGATAAAAGGTCATTGGCCTGAAATGATAGTATTATTTTTCTCCTCAAACATGTTGCCTGGCCTGAGTACTTCCAGCATTTGTTTTTTTTAATCATCCATTGTATTCTGTTTTTAACTTCTGTGCTAATTTTTTGAGGTTTTTATATTGTTTTGAAATACCGAAGATAGTAACAAATATTAGGAAGTAGTCAGACTGAAATGGGCATATACAGCAGTTGATATTAATATAAAACTGTGAAAATATGTATATTGGAAGGAAAGAGATGGAGATTGAGTTTGAGGTATGTAGAAACACACAAATCTTTGAAGATGGTATAACTGCTATTCCACATCAATAAGTACATGGGACTATAATGAGAAAGTGTACAATTCCAAGAGGGCTTTGCTATATGTCTGTAGATCATTCCTCCACTTCAATTGCAGTTTATTAAAACTTCACAGAGCAAGCTCACCAGACTTCAGATATGTGGTGAGAGTAAAGAAAATTGAAACTGTTATTCTTAAGTGTGGAGAAAGGCAAAGTATTCAAAAATTATTCAAAATGTATTGATGACAACTTCCACCAGCAAGACAGTCATAGTAACCAAAAGTGAGAGAGATAGACATAGAAACAGGCTCTTCAGCCCACCAAGTCCCTGTTGACAAGATATTCATTTACATCAATTTATTTTATTAGTCATATAGCAAATCAGCATAGATGGATACAAGTCCATTCTGAGCTAGTCCCAATTTCTTGTATTGAGCCCGCACCCTCAAAAGCCCTCCCCCCTCTACATACCTATCCAAGTGCCTTTAAGACCATAAGACAAAGGAGCAGAAGTAGGCCATTTGGCCCATCGAGTCTGCTCCGCTATTTTATCACGAGCTGATCCATTTTCTCCTATTTAGTCCCACTCCCCTGCCTTCTCACCATAACCTTTGATAAGACCATAAGACAAAGGAGCAGAAGTAGGCCAACACTAGTAGGTAAATACTACTACTGCACCTATCTCAACCACCTTCTCTGGTAGCTTGTTCTGCATACTGACCACCATTGGCATGGAAAATTTGCCACTCAGGACCCTTTTTCAAATCTTTCCCCTCTCACTCGAAATCTCTGCCTCCTGGCTTTGAACTCCCCTACCCAGCAGAAAAGACAGTTACCATTCACCTTATTTATGCTTCTCATAATTTCAGACATTTCTATAAGGTCACCCCTCATTCTCCTAGGTTCCAAGGAATCCAGACCTAGCCTGGCCAGCCCCTAGTCCTGGCAACATCCACGTAAATCTTATCTGCATTCTTCCAGTTTAACCACATCTTTCCTACAACAGGATGACCAAAACTGACATTATTCCAAGTGTAGCCTTCCAATGACATATACAGCTGCAACATAATGTCCCAACTTTTATATTCAATGCCCTATTCTCCCCAGATTCTATCATTCACCTACCTACGAAAGGTAAATTACAGTAGCCAGTTACATAAACAAGTACAGCTTTGGGATATAGGAGGAAACCCACACAATATGCAACCTCCATGTGGAAGCTTTGGAGGTGAGCATTGGCCCTGGATCGGTGGAGTTGCAAGGCAACAGTTTTTCTGGCTGAGTTCCTGTGCCACCCTATGGACAGATTTAAGAAAATGGGCAAAAGAGTAAATGACATTGGACTTTTCCCCCCTCAACAGATTATGATGTGGAACATACAGCCTGAAAGACCAGAATTGATTATAACTTTCTAAAGAGAAATGGATATATATAGTCAAAAAAGACAGGTAGGTAGGGTAATGGGGAAACTTTTGGACAATGGGATTAATAAATTTGGCAGTTCAAAGGCAAAAGTAAAAACCACCAGACTGTAGAAACCCACTACTCCAAACATATTTAAAAAATACAAAAACAGTGATGTTATGTATTTGAAACAGCAGAATAGTTGGAAGGCAGTAATCCCCATTGCCCTTCTATCTCCGACTTTTCACAAAAAGTGTACAATATTGGGGCGCCATGTAGCCTAGTGATGTAATTACAGTTCTGTGCACTAATAGGTTATGTTAATAGGTTCTAGATAATGCTTAATATAGACCATAAGATATAGGAGCAGAATTAGGCCATTTGGTCTATCAAGGTAGCAGTCAAGCTTTATTGCAATCTTTGCCTTCAAATTTATGTGTACATGTTTGTGTTCTATCTTTAAGCACCGAAGAGTATAAAAATAAAATGATCCATTAAAAATGTAATAACAAACCTCAATTTTGCAGAGATTATCTCAAGGTGAAATTCATTCATAGAACGTGAATATTGCCTGCATTTAACACCATCCTTAATTGGCTAAGAATAGGACCACTGCAGCTCATTTGATATAAAGATGCTTCCACAGTTCCATTATTTTTAACTGCTGGAGAAGTAACCATGAGGTTTTCAAGTCAGTAGGTCTGAGACACAGAAGGGGATCTTTCTATGGTGCTTTCTACCTTTTTCCTTCTTGGAGGCACACTTTCTGATTTTGCAACTTATTGTAAAGAATCTTCAGTGAGTTGCTGCAGTGCATTTTGTAGATATACACAGGGATAGCCTGTGATATAGTCCATGGAGGCTAATTAGGGAACTGCTGTGTCTTGATGCACCAACTTCGAGTGTTGTTGGGACTGCATCCCTGAAGACAAATGGAGAATATTCCACGCTCACTAGTAACTTAAACATAGTGGAAAGGCCTTGGAGATCAGGTGAATTAAAGCACAAACTACTCAAGATTCTACATTGCTACACTGATTATGCTGCTGATCCAAATTATTCCTGGATATTGATCATAGTGATGATATAAAAGGAGGTAAAGGAAAGAAGGATTTTGTTACATTAATGTAGCTGAACAGTGGGCTTTGTGATATTCCATTATTACATCATGTAAAAATTTAGCATGGGGAAAATATCCTGTTAGCTTTTCACTAACTTGTTTTTAGTGGTGGAAGTAAGAAATTAAAGAAAGAAATTCTGCAGGAATTGAAAAAACCTTGAATACATCCAAGAAGAAAGCATATTTTTTTCGAAGTGCTAAAGAGATCAAGAAATATGAAGAAAAGATGGGAAGAGGAATGAAGTGGATAATCACCACGACGATGTTGAATGATAGAGCAGCTCCCAATGATCCACCTGACTTCACTGTTCTTATTTTCCATGCTTCTATTTCACTGGTAAGGCTCCTTGCTGCCATCAATAGATTATGGAAAATAAAGAAAAGCTAACCCCATTACACACTGAAAGTACTCAATTTTATTTTAGTTTTGGAAGAACAAATTTACATATGCAGGCTCAATCTATCTTCTGCAAGACAATCTATGAAAGATACTTATCTATCTTATCCAGCCCCAAATTATCACACAGGTGGCAAATTGTCCTTAACTGCAGTACTCAAGTGGCCTTTCCCCTTCTGTGAATTTAGACAGCAAGTATTTACAGCCTTGAATTGGCAAACCAACACCACTGAAGCAGAATATCACTTGTAGTTGTGAACTTCCCATGATTCAGGACATTTATAAGGTTAGATGTATAAAAAGGGCCTGTAGGATCATTGGGGTCCCAAGTCATCCCAACCACAATCTATTCCAGCTGCTACCATCCGGGTAGCAGTGTACCAACATAGAACATAGAATAGTACAGCACAGTACAGGCCCTTCGGCCCACAATGTTGTGCCGACCCTCAAACCCTGCCTCCCATATAAGCCCCCATCAACAGGCTCTGGGACAGCTTCTTCCACCAGGCCATCACATTGATGAACTCACGCTGATTTGAGTGTACTCTATATTACACTGACTGTTCTATTTACTATAAATTACTATGATTGCACATTACGTCTCTGTCTAAATGTGCAAAGATTTTTTAACTCCTCACGTATGTGAAGGATGTAAGAAATAAAGTCAACTCCTTGTAGGGGTGGTGGTGAAAGGGGTTTATGCATGGATTACTGAGTAACCATATTTCTCATGTAGTGCCAGAAGACTGCATTACCAATACTGTTATCCAGCTAAAGGGAACAAACTTTATGGAGTCCTTACCATTCTACTGCCCATCAATCTTGAGTTTATTAATTAAAAAGGAATTGGCTAAATAAAGTTAAAATAATCATGACATACAAGAACTGGTGCATCATGCGCTATGTACTTTCAACATGGAAGGAAATAAAAGATTGTTGAACAGCTGGAGTGCTGGGGAAGGGCAAATAAAATTGAAGGGAAGCGTACCTACTGAAAAACTAAGAACCTCTGCTCATAAATATGCCATTTTTAAGCACACTGGGCTAAAGTATTAATAGTGTCCCGAATTAAGGAAAAAATACACATCAAACTGTATCATCTAAGTGTAAACACTTCTTAAAGCCAAACTTGGTTCCGTGTTGATAGGAATAATTATATGGGACATTTCTGCACAATTATCAAAAGGAACCTTTGAAAGCATTAGTTAAGTATTCATTTAGTGACAGATGTATTTGAGTTCAGGTAAGTTTAAATGGACAAATTTTCAAAAAGATCTGAGGGTGTGGCAACAGCTCAAATTTCTCAGGTGAGACAATTAATGCTGGGTTTCAAATATTTCTTCTAACCCACTCCCAAGTGGGCAAAAGAAGCTGAAGAAATATTAAGATGTTATTCTTTACCTAGGTGTTTACATGGTGATTTCATTTCCTTGCAACTGTGAATATATTAGAGCTATACTTGTTGAAATAGAATATTTCAATGTCCAAACATTACAGCAACATATCCGGCTATTTGCATCTTCTGTTGATGCAATTTTTGCATCACTTCTATATTGTGGAAAAAAGGACAAGGACTGCAAGGAACTGTAAATGTAAAGACACGACAAACAATAGAAAAGGGGAGTTTTTAAAGGAGTATCAAAATTTAAAATTTAGATATAGATGCCTTAAAAAAGAAAAATTGTAATTTCCTTTGCATTTGATGTGCTATAAGGAGTGGGAATATGCTATAATGACGGACTGGACAAACTTGGGTTGTTTTCGCTAGAGCAGTAATAGCCGAGGGGAGATCGGATAGAAGATTAGGAGAGACAAATTTAATGTGAGAGAGGATTAAATTCAAAGTATACGTGCAAGGCAAGTGTTTTTTTTAAAAACAGAGAAAGTAGAGTGTCTGGAATGCACTGCCATGATGGTAGTAGAGGCAAATATGATCAGGTTTTCAAGAGACTCTTACATAGACATACGAATATGTAGGAAATGGAAAAATGGAAATTGTGTAGGCAAGAAGGGATTAGATGGACATAGTTGAGTATTTGATTACTAACTTAATTAGTTCAGCACAACACTGTAGGTCGAAAGGCCTGATCCTGTACTGTTCTATGTATATTGCCAGCTCTATTCCATTTTTATTCAAGAACTGGAATCCAGTACAAGAGACAGCTAAGTTTAAAATGATTCACATGCAATAGAAAGTACTCACCGTACACTCCTGCATTTCATGCTCCTTGGTGGCTAGCCGCATAAGCAGAATGTTCTCCCTTCGGGCTGACTCATGTTGCTGCTGTTTAAGCTTCTCTTCTGACTCTCTTAATCCACTTACATCATTTGCTGTTGATGGATAGAGTGCACACAAATATACACGATCAAATCTTTGTTCAAAATATTGCTTTAAATATGTTTTCAGGAATACATTCCTTACATTGCTTTTGGTTATAAAATATATCACTGCAAATTCTGAAGCAGGTTTTGTATGTATTAATACAAGTTTTAATACCTTTTACTCTAAAGATTACTGCACACAGCAACATTTCATGCTGGTTTTATGCCAGTGAGATCTCAAGAACTTTAACCTTGTACAGAATTTGCAGGTTAGACAATGTTTAAGATTATTTTCTTTAATAAAGAAAACACATCAACTTTCTGATTGTAGGCAACATACTTCACACAAAACTAACCTTCCATAGTCTCGGGAGCCACTCTTCAACAAAAACAGAGATCAGTGATGAAATCCCCCATCACCTTCTGTCTACCATCATACCTATCAAGATGACTGAAGATCAAGACTTCATATGTTGCACAAAGCTCACAGTCTACGAAACGAAAGTAATCCCTGCCGTCCTATAAGCTTTTGACATTTGGACTTACTACACCTCAACGTAATGCACTGGTACCACCAACGCAGTTTTTAGTCATGGAATCATAGAGCACTACAAGCACTGAAACAGGTCCTACAGCCTGTCTAGTCTGTGCTGAACCATTAGCTTACCTGGTCCTACTGACCTGCACCTGGAGCATAGCCCTCCACACCCCTCCATTTTTGTACTGATCCATATTTCTCTTAAATGCTGAAATCAAACCTGCATTAACCACTTCCACTGGCAGCTCGTTCCACAGTTTTGAGGTTTCCCTTAAATATTTCACCTTTAACCGTCTCACACAAACACAGTGGAAAATGCCTGCTTGCATTTACCTTGCATAATTTTGTAGGTTCTACCTCCTATGCTTCAGAGAATTAAGTCCTAGCCTATTCAACCTAAAGGATGAGCATTAGGGAAAGTCCTTGTCTTGGCAACATTCCTGTAAATTTTCTATGTACTCGTTCATCCTATTGACATCTTTACTGCAGGCAGATAGCCAGAACTGCATAAAACACTCCAAATTGGATCTCACCAACATTTTATACAACTTCAACATAACATTAACTCCTGAACCCAATACTCTGATTTACAAAGGCAAAAGTGCAAAAAAGAACTCCCTTTACTTATCTGCCTGTCACTCCACTTCCAAGGAATTATGTATCTATTTTCCCAGATCCCATTGTTCTACCACATTCAATACCCTACTGTTCACTGTGCAAGCCCTACCCTGGTTTGTCCTCCCAAAATGTAACAACTCACACTTGTCCAGATTAAATCCCATCTGTGATTTTTCAGCCCCTTTTTCCAGCTAGTCTGATTCCTGCTGCAAGCTTTGACAGCCTTCCCTGCTGTCCACCACCTCCCCAAATTGGTGCCATTTGCAAATTTGCTGATCCAATTTATCACATTATCATCCAGATTGATACAGATGATCAATCTAAACCTTCCTTCCAACATAACCCTCTATTTTTTTCACCCATGTGCCTATCTAAGAGCTCTTAAAATGTTCCTAACATACCTAACTCTACCAGCACCTTGGCAATACATTCTACACAGACACACACCACTCTCTATGTAAATGAATTACTTTTGTCATTCACCCGCTATATTTTCCTCCAATATCTGAAAATTTTGCCCATTCACATTAGCCATTATGCCCTGGGGAGAAAAGTCTCTGGCTGTCCATTCTACCTATGCTTATCACTTTGTACACTTCTATCAAGTCCACCTCTTATCCTCCTTTGCTCTGTTCCTTCACACTGTTAAGAATCTTGCCCTTAATCCTATAATCTGTCTTCAAGTTTGACCTTCAAAAGTGTATCACTTCATACTTTTCTGTATTGAACTCCATCTGCACAGCCCTTTGTAACCTACAACAACATGCTACACTATCCACATCACCACTTCTTGGTGTTATCTGCAAACTTACTAACCTGCCCTTCCCACTTGGACGACTTCCTCATCCAAGCCATTTATAAAAATCACATAGAACAGGGGTTCCAAAACAGATACCCATGGAACACCACCGGTCACCAACCTCCAGAGAGAATACACTCCATCTACTACACCATCTGTCTTCTATGGGCAAAACAATTCTGTATCCATACAACTAGGTTTCCTGAATCCCATGCCTTCCAACTTTCTGAATGACCCTACCATGGAGAATCTTGTCAAACATCTCACTAAAATCCACATACACATCCCACTGCTCTACCTTCACAAATCTGTTTTTTTCGCCACTTCCTCAAAGAACTCAATCAGGGTTGTGAGGCATGACCTGCCCCTCACAAAACCATGCTATCCTTATTAAGACTATACTTCTCCAAATGCTCATGAATTCGGTCTCTTAGAATCCCATCCTTTACTTTGCCCACCACTGACATAAGACTCACTGCTCTTTTATTCCCAGAATATCCCTAATACCTGTTTTTTTAAAAAAGCAAATGAACAACATTTGCCAGCTCCAATCTTATGGTACTACTGCAATGGCCAGTGGGGATGCAAAGATCATCGCCAAAAGCACAGCAATCTTTTCCCCGCTACTGTAGTAACCTACGGTATAGACTGTCCAGCCCAGGATCTTAACACATTTTTTTCTAAAGCTCTAGTACATCTTCTTTCTCAACACTGACATATTTGAGGATATCATCCAGTTTTATACTGTCCTTACATTTGTCAATGTTTCTCACTGGTGAATACTGAAGCAAAGTATTTATTAAGAACCTCTCCTACCTTCTCCAACCCCAGGGATATTTCCTTTTTAAAAATCTCTGATCAGTCCTACCCTCACTCTAGTTTTCCACCTGCTCTTCAAATATTAGGTTTTCCTTAATCCTACTCACCAAGGCCTTTTCATGTCACATTCTAGCCCTCCAAAGTCCATTCTTAAGCTCCCTCCTGACTAACTTGTATCTTTCGAGACCCATGCCCCATCCTTGCTTTCTAAACCTTAAGTCTGCTCCCCGTCCAAGACTATGGTAAACATCAGGAAGTTGCAATCAATCTTCAAAATGCTCACCCACCGAGTGTCTGTCACCTGACCAGATTCATTGCCTAGTATCTGATCCACTGTGGCTTCTCCGAGTCGGGCTGCCCGTGTGTGTCCAGGAATTCTTCCTAGACACACCTAACAAATTCTGCCTCATCAATATTAGGGAAGTTGAAGAAACTCATAACAACAACCCTTTTATTTTTGCACTTTTCCAATATCTGCCTCCAAATCTGTTCTTCATGGCATCTACAGAATGCTCACAATTGTTCCCTTCCTGACTGCCAACCATACAGACTCAACAGACAATCCCTCCATGACATCTTCCCTTTCTATAGCAGTAACATTATCCCTGATTGGCAATGCCATTCTACCACCTCTTTTAGCTTCCTCCCGGTCCCCTTTGAAACATCTAAACCCCCAGCATCCAGTTGAAATTCATATGTCATTCCTCAACCCATCCCTAACTGATCAAGCTCTCTTTGCAATTCATCGTACCCTGCTTCACTATTAACAAGACCCCCTAATTTAGTATCATCAGCAAACTTGCTAATCATACCACACACATTTACATCCAAATTATTTACATAAATAATGAATAACACTAATCCCTTCACGCCCCACTAGTTAAGCCAATTCTGAATCCACCTTGTTACAAGCAAGATAGATAAAGGGGATGAGTGGATGTTGTATATTTGGACTTTCACAAGGCCTTTGACAAGGTGCCACACCTGAGGCTGCTTACTAAGTTAAGAGCCCGTGGTATTACAGAAAAGTTACTAACATGGTTAGAGCATTGGCTGATTGGTAGGAGGCAGTGACTGAGAATAAAAGGATCCTTTTCTGGTTGGCTGCCAGTGGTGTTCCGCAGGGGATCGGTGTTGGGACCACTTCTGTTTCTGCTGTATATAAATGATTTAGATGATGGAATAGATGGCTTTGTTGCCAAGTTTGCAGATGATACGAAGATTGGTGGAGGGGCAGAAGGACTGAGGCAGATTAGGAGAACGGGCAAGAAAGTGGCAAATAAAATACAATGTTGGAAAATGCATAGTCATGCACTTTGGTAGTAGAAATAAATGTGCAGACTATTTTCTAAATGGGGAGAAAATCCAAAATTCTGAGATGCAAAAGGAATTGGGAGTCCTTGTGCAGAACACCCTAAAGGTTAACTTGCAGGTCGAATCGGTGGTGAGGAAGGCAAATGCCATGTTTGCATTCATTTCAAGAAATCTAGAATACAACAGCAAGGATGCAAAGCTGAGGCTTTATAAGGCACTGCTGAGGCCTCACCTTGAGTATTGTGAACAGTTTCGAGCCCTTCATCTTAGAAAAGATATGCTGGACGGGCCAGTTGGTGGTGCAACGACATCGGTACTGGACCCGGGAGCGGAGGTTCCCGGGTTTGAAACTAGTCGGGTCCGCTCCCGAGTACACTTTCCATCCGTGCCAGGTTGAGTGTCGAGATCGCAACTCGACCTCGTAAAAATAAAAGGCAAAATACTGCAAAAAATGTCTGTGTGAGGAGTGGTGCACCACACAGTCTCTCTCTCTCGCTCCGCGCCTCGTAAAAAGCCATGAAAAAGACATCATCACAGACGCACGCAGATGCACACGCCGAAGAAGAAAAAAAGAAAAAAGAAAAGATATGCTGGCATTGGAGAGGGTCCAGAGGAGGTTCACAAGGATGATTCCAGGAATGAAAGGGTTATCATACAAGGAAGGTTTGATGGCTCTGGGTCTGTAGTCACTGGAATTCAGAAGGAAAAGGGAGGATCTCATTGAAACCTTTCAAATGTTGAAAGGCCTAGACAGAGTAGATGTGGAAAGCATGTTTCCCATGGTGGGAGAGTCTAGGACAAGAGGACACAGCCTCAAGATAGAGGAGCGCCCTTTCAAAACAGAGATGCACAGTAATTCCTTTAGCCAAAGGGTGGTGAATTTGTAGAATTTGTTGCCACCTGCAGCTGTGAAGGCCAGGTCGTTGGGTGTATTTAAGGCAGAGATTGATAGGTTCTTGATCTGACATGGCATCAAAGATTATGGGGAGAAGCCTGTGAACTGGGGTTGAGGAGGAGAAAAAAGGAAGGCTCAATCATTCCTGATTGAATGGAAGAGCAGACTCAATGGGCCAAATGGCTTAACTCTGCTACTATGTCTTATGGTTAGCTCTCTGTTATCTAACCTTCCAGGGCAGCTTTTCAGGAGGGACCTTGTCAAAGGCCATACTAAAGTTCATATAGACAAAATCCACGCTCTACCTTTATCTACCCTCTTAGTTACCTCTGCAAAAACTCCAAAAGACTTGTCAGACATGACCACCATGCACAAAACCACACAGACTATTCCTGATCTGGCCTTGACAGTAGTGACCGTAGATTATTAAAAATATTTCCTCCGCAATCTCCATCAGCACAGGAGCGCCACACTGCTGTGTGCTTAATCCCTGCTCTACTTGCTTTACATCCATGACTGTGGCTAAGAACAGTTCCAACATCATATACAAGTTTGCTGATGACAATACTGTTGTGGGATGTATCAAAGGTGATGATGAATCAGCATACAGGAGGGAGAGTGGTGTAATTTGGCTGAGTGGTGTAATAACAACAACCTCTCACTCAATGTCAACAAGACCAAGGAACTAATTGTAGACTTCAGGGGAGGGAAACCACCCATGAGCCAGTACTCATCAGAGGTGGAGAAGGTCAGTAACTTTATATTCCTGGGTGTCACTATCTCAAAGGACCTGTCCTGGACTATTGCAAAGAAAGCACAACAGCGCCTCTACTTCCTCGAACCTGCAGAGGTTTGGCATATCATCAAAGACCATGGCAAACTTCTATTGATACGTGGTGGAAACTGTGCTGACTGGCTGAATTATGCCTCTGGTACGGGGACACCAATGCCTTGAGCGGAAAATCCTATAAAAGATAGTGGATTCAGCCCAGTACACCATGGGTAACACCCTCCCAACCATTGACCACATCTACATGAAACATTGTCATAGAAAAGCAGCACCCATCATCAAAGATCCTCACCACACAGGTAATGCTCTTTTCTTGCTGCTGCCATCATGTAGAAGTTATAAGTGCCTCAGAACTCACACCACCAGGTTCAAGAACAGTTACTGCCCCTCAACCATCAGGCTTGCGAACAAAAGGGGACAACTACTCTCATTCTATTTCTGGTGCTCCCACAACAGATGGCCTCACTTTAAGGACTCTTTATCTTGCTATTTCATACTGGTTATTTATTGCTATTTATTTTTATTTGCATTTGCACAGTTTGCATTCATTGGTCCTGTTTAACAGTTACTGTTCTATAGATGTGCTGGGTATACCCGTAGGATAAAGAATCTCAGGGTTGTATATAGTGAGACGTACGTAGCCTGATAATAAATTTTACTTTAACTTTGGTAGCGTTTGACTTGAGTGTGGCACTTGTTGCTATTGGAGATGAATTTCCCCAACATCAGCACATTACTACAGAAATCCTCAGTGTTCTGGACCCACCCATCTTGACATGCATGGTTTGGTTGCATTCATTTGGTTGCTTTGCTCCTGCTACAGCTACTGAATTCATTCCTTGACTGTCAACAATTGTCTGTCATGACTTTTAGTGAAGCCTTCCATCTACCACAACCTTTTCATACCTTAATAATCTTGTTTAAGTTTAGGAACGCAGCTTCAAAATGAATTACTTATTTTGGGTTTTGTTCTACCTCCCTTTTTGCAAAGTATACTAATCCTCTGTCACTGATCCTTGCTTGCTTTGGTTTGCCAATTATTTTCTTTTTGAAGGTAATTTTGTAGTAAATGCCAAGTTGAGGATTTATTCTCACAACACTCCTGATAATGTTCTCAATACCCGAGCTCAATTTGCTCATACAATCATATTTTAAACATTCCATGATAATTTGACACAGTAATTTCTTTGCCTGAGGTTTTGTTTTAAAAAAATTCGGTCTCAGCCTTTTCACATTGTGCACTGTCCTTCTCGCCTACAGCAGTGAACTATTTACATCTATTTCTGTTATTTTGGTTTTTAGTACTAAGATGCACTTCTACTTTTATATCCTGGATTGAAAGATCCAGAAGTGAGTCTTTGTAGTTGTTAAGTACTCAGTGAAAAGGAGTTTACATCCTTATTTGTGCTGATACAGTTCATAATCTGCATTACTAGTTTCCTGCTTTTTCCTCCACCAAAATCATGTTGCCTTAATTTCTTTATAATATCATCTTCATTTTTCCCTTTCTGGGTTCTTTTGAAGACCCTGACCTGGAAATACACGCTGACTACTGTTCTTTGCGAGTATGGGACCTGCTCTCGGGGTTTCATAACCGGCCTAAGTATTCGGCTCGGCTTTGAAAGCCTAGGATCTCGGGGCTCTGGAGACAGACAGATTGAGTGTCGGTGTCATGACAGGAGACCCATGTGTTGTTGGGGGAGTCTGAACATCTGTGGCTGTGTGCCCAGAGATTTGTGATCGTGATCTTTTGGCACAGAGCTCGAAAAAAGCGACCTGGCAGACTTTTAACATTGTAAACCAGCGGGTTGTTTTTTACGTCTCCCTGCTCGCTGTGAAGATGGAGACATCTCTTTCTCCCTTATTAAGGAGAGAGAGAACCTGTGGTATGTCGAATGCCGGGTGAACAATGTAGTCTTTGGGGTAACTGCAAGTCTGCATCTTTACTGTTGCTTTGCTCACGCTTGAGTGCTTGGTGGCGGTGCCAATGCTTTTTTTTGCCAGTGGGGGGATTGTTGCTTGCTGCTGCTTATGCATGGGAGGGGGGAGCTGGGGGGGGGGGTACTTCGGGGTTCTAACATTTGGCCATTGTTCATTCTTTGGGGCACTCCTCTGTTTTCGTGGATGGTTGCAAAGAAAAAGCATTTCAGGATGTATATTATATACATTTCTCTGACATTAAATTGTACCTTTGAACCTTTTACCATAAAACCAGGACGAACCAAAAGGGTCAGACCAGTTACGCTCACAGATCTCGATTTTGCAGCTGACATAGTCCTGCCCTCTGACCAGCCAGAGGAAGCACAGCAGCTACCGACAAAAGTGGAAATTAAGTGCAATAAAGTTGGACTTCACCTAGATGCTAAAAAGACAGAGTACATGGCGTTTAACTGCTACGAAGGTACTCTCAAGAAGGTAAAGAATGATACCATTAAGAAAGTCTTTGACTTCAAGTACCTCGGGTCAAGTATGATGAGTTCGCAGAGGGACATAAAGATATGGAAGGCGCTGGCGTGCAGGGCTATGAACGACATGAAGGAAATCTGGAAGTCGAACCTGACCAGAGGGCTTAAAAAGAGGATCTTCATAGCAGTCATAGAGTCCGTTCTCATGTATGGATTTGAGACGTGGACACTCACCAAGACTATGTGAAAGTCTCTAGACCACGAATGCTCCGGATGGCTCTTGACGTGAGTTGGCAACAGCACATGACGAACGTCGAGCTCTATGACGACCTACCGATGCTCACCACTAAACCGAGGCGAGAAGACTGCAACTAGCGGGGCACTGTCTACGCCACCCCGAGCTACCTGCCAGCCTAGTCATCATATGGGAGCCCAAGCATGGGAGGATGAACCCTGGGCGCCCTCCCAAGACTATGGTCAACACGCTCCTAGAAGACAGCGGCACGGCTAATGTGGATGAACTGAACAGACTGATGAGGGAGAGGGAGAAGTGGAGAGTCCGTCATTGTGCCCGACGTCAGCCCCCTAGGCCTAAGTCGGCGTAGTAGTAGTAGTCTGAACCTTTCAATTTTCACTTTTAGAATTGCTAGATTTACATCTGTACACAGAGGTAAAGGTGATAAACAAAGCAGAACTCACTCACTATTTTGCTAAAAGGTAAAATCGCTCAAGATTTGCTGCTCCATACCCAAAAACACAAGCACAGTGGCACATTCATTCATACATAGGAATACACAATATCTTAACTCCACAGGGTTGAATTGTAGAAACACGACTTGGGAATTCCTCCCATCAAAGATCTTTTGAAAATGAAGGTATATTACAGCTACTAAACTTAACTCAGTATCTATCATGTATGGTTTTCCTTTGAAATTTTTTGTCAAATATTACGTGCCAAGTTGTAACTCGGAAGGAAATACTAAAAGAAATGGAGAAATTTAAAACAACACTGAATTAATTAGGTGCAAACAATTGTGTTGGGGGGTTGGCATAATATGGCTGTAACATATCTGAACGCAACAGTCAGATAAGTGACTGTTACAGACAGCCACACGAAAAGATCAGAGTTGGTTCTTTCACATTCTTTGCTAAAAAGATTTCAGGAAAGGTAGGGGGAAATAAATAAGGGTAGGAATTTTAAATATTACACTAATAAGAGAGAATTCCCACAGAATCAAAAAAAATCTCTTTGGAGCTGCACACAGAGATACTACAGTAATTTATAATTTTTTAAATTAGGTATTGAAATATACTGGTGCTGCAAAACAACGAATTTCCTGACATATGCTAGTGATATTAAACCCAATTCTGATTCAGAATCTATCTGGTTTTGGATCTGTGATGAAGTATGGAGCTGCCCAGGTGTATTTTGTATGTTTCAAACATTTTTGAGAGATACTGAAACTCAAGCGCAAGAATAGTGTTAAAGGTGGTCATTGTGAAGAGCCAGGGTTCACTTTGTAAAGTACAGTGAGAACAGCCTTTTCAATAACTTACAGCCAATGGAAGTGTAAAAACAATGCACCTGAAACCAGAGGTCCCTAAAGGACAAAGGATTTGCTGAGTAATTTTTAAATCCACTTTTTTTCTTAGCAATTATTGTCTATTACAAAAGAAGGTAAGAAATAAGGAATAGGAGTAGAAGTAGGCCTCCTGCACATCCTGCCTGCTCCGCCATTCAATAAGATCATGGCTGATCTCCACCTACCTGCCTTTTCCCATAGCCCTTAATTCCCCTACCTTGCAAAAATCCATCCAACCTTGCCTTAAATATATTTATTAAATCCACTGCTTCATTGGGCAGATAATTCTACAGATTCACCACTCTCTGTGAAAAGCAGTTCCTCCTCATCCCTGTCCCAAATCTACTCCCCTAAATCTTGAGGCAATGTTGCCTAGTTCTAGTCTCACCTACCAGTGGAAACACCTCAATACCCAGAGCCTGGACTGACACCAACCTACTGCCCTCTACTGTGCCTATTGTCTTGTTTATTATTTATTGTAATGCCTGCACTGTTTTGTGCACTTTATGCAGTCCTAGGTAGGTCTATAGTCTAGTGTAGTTTTTGTGTTGTTCACGTAGCACCATGATCCTGAAAAATGTTGACTCATTTTTACTGTGTACTGTACCAGCAGTTATGGTCAAAATGACAATAAAAAGTGACGACTTGACAACTTTCCTGCCTCTATCTTATCTATCCCCTTCATAATTCCATGTATGTTTCTATAAGATCTCCTCTCATTCTTCTGAATTCCAGCAAGTACAATCCCAGGCAACTCAATCTCTCCTCATCTCTGGAATCAACCTGGTGAATCTCTTTTGCACCGCCTCCAAAGCCAGTGCATCCTTCAAGTAAGGAGACTAGAACTGCATGCAATACTCCAGGTGCAGCCTCACCAATACCCTGTACAGCTGTAACATAACCTCCTTGCTCTTAAATTCAATCCCTCTAACAATGAAGACCAATATTCCATTTGCCTTCTTGACAGCCTACTGTACCTGCAAACCAACCTTTTGTGATTCATGACAAGCACTTCCAAGTCCCTCTGCACAGCAGCATGCTGCAATTTTTTGCCATTTAAGTAATAACCTGTTCTTTCATTTTTCCTTCCTAAGTGGATGACCTCACATTTATCAACATTGTACTCCATCTGCCAGACCCTTACCCACTCACTAAACCTATCTATATCTCTCTACAGACTCTCTGTATCTTCCGCACAATTTGTTTTTCCAGCCAACTTAGTATCACCAGCAAACTTAGATACATTACACTTGGTCCCACCTTCCAGATCGTTAATGTACATTGTGAACATTGGGGGCCCAGCACTGACCCCTGTGGCACACCGCTCACCACTGATTGCTAGCCACAGTAACACCCGTGTATCCCAACTCTCTGCTTTCTATCAGTTAACCAATCCTCTATCCATGCTAATACATCACCTCCAACTCTACGCATCCTTATCTTATGAATTACTAATTGCTTAACATAGGTGGTGATGTTGCTCAGCAATTTCAAAGGGGCACCTATCAATCACATTGCTCTAGGTGGTTAGAATATATAAGTTGTCCGCAAGGACATAAATGAACCAGAAGGGTTTTGTGAAAATCTGAGCATTTCAAGGTAACCACTATAAGATTAAATTTTAATATAAAAACATATCACTTAATTAACCCAATTTAAAATTTAGATCTGCAAAGGCAAAATCTGTAAACACACCTCTGAATAATGGGCCATTAATTCAGGCTCTTGATTAATGGTCCAGAAACTTAAGAGTGAAGAAGACAAAGAACTAAAAAGTAGTGATATCAGATTACTTTGAATCATTGTTTTTCCAAAGAGAATTTTACCAAACATATGGTAATGGAAGGTAAAGTGGAGAATGCAGGAAAGACTGGCAGAACTTAAAGTACTTAAATGACTCCAGACAGATAGGATATACCCTAGATTACCATAACGTATGTGGTTACAGAAATACTACCTACAAATTTCCCAATTCACAATGATGCCACAAAATTTTCAAAAATATAAATGTAACAACTGGATAAACCTAGTGCTTATGGAAACATGGTTTAAAAATAAGATTACTGGAGAAAATCAAGATAGTTTTATAGGTGTAGAGCAATAAGAGAAAGCCGGCAATGACTGAACATTTTTGAGGTAACCATGCAGATGAGGACATGGTTAAAACATGGTTTTAAAACCATCTATTTGTAAAATATAATGCCCAATTTGGAAAACATGACGAACACAGTATCCAAGTTGGTAAGCCACGACAAGTGAAATTCAATGCAAAAAGTGAAAGATAAAAAGACAATACAGCGGATTCCAATTAATTGGACCACTGATTAATTGGGACAGTCGTTTTACACAAATCTTAAGAACCAAAACAAATTTTAAAAAAAGAGCTGGGATTCTTTTCGTTTACTTGGGACACTATGCTGCTTAATGGGGGCAAGGTTCTCTTGCAGATTAGTTTCTAACAAGTGTCAATCACACGAACTTGTTAAGACACTACACGCTTAGAGTGAAGTTTTTAAATAGTGCCAGTTGTGCACGCTTGTGTTATATTATCCATTCAGGCCAATGGACACTGATTCAAAATGCAGCAACTTTTAATAATTTTGTTTTTGAGACACCACTTCCTAAAGGTGTCCCGGGTACTTTGCAGGCTAGTACCCAAGATGGAGCAGACTAAATTTACAACCCTCTGAAGCTTTCTTTCGGTGCTGTGCAGCAGACCCCCCCACCCCCCCAATTAGCAGACAGTGATGCAGCCTGCCAGAATGCTCTCCATGGTACAACTACAGAAGTTTTCAAGTGTATTTGTTACACACCAAATCCCTTCAAATTCCAAATGAAGTATAGTCATTGTCGTCTGCATTGATATGTCGGGACCAGGTTAGATCCTCAGAGATCTTGACACCTATGAACTTGAAACTGCTCGCTCTCTCCATTTCTGATCCCTCTATGAGGATTGGTATGTTTCTTTGTCTTACCCTTTCTGAAGTCCACAATCAGCTCTTTCGTCTTACTGACGTTGAGTGCCAGGTTGTTGCTGGAACACCACTCCACTAGTTGGCATATTACACTCTGTCCGCCCTCTCGTCACCATCTGATATTCTACCAGCAATAGCTGTATCATCATCAAATTTATAGATGGTATTTGAGCTATGCCTAGCTACACAGTCATGGGTACAGAGAGGGTAGAGCAGTGGGCTAAGCACATATCCCTGAGGTGCACCATTGTCAATCGTCAGCGAGGAGGAGGTGTTATCACTAAGGTGCAGAGATTGTGGTCCTCCAGTTAGGAAGTCGAGGATCCAATTGCAGAGGGAGGTACAGAGGTCCAGATTCTGCAACTTCTCAGGCAGGATTGTGGGAATGATCTGTAGTTGATAGCTGAGCTATAGTTGATGAACAGCATCCTGACATAGGTGATTGTGTTGTCCAGGTGGTCCACAGCCGTGTGAGGAGCCATTATGATCATCCAAACTTTTGTCACCTGCTGTTTCATTCCCTAATAGCTGTATCTAGCTGGGACCTCTATACATTGACTGAGGAAACTTTCCTAAACACATTTGACAAACCTTTTCCCATCCAGCCTCTTTACAGTTTGGGATTCCTAGTCAATATGTAGAAAGTTAAAATCACCTATCACAATCTTATGTTACTTGCCACAGTCTGCGATCTCTCTGCAAATTTGCTCCACTAAATCGCGTGGTCTGTAATATAATTGCATTAACATGGTCATACCTTACTTATTCCTCAGTTGTACCCATAAAGCCTCACTAAACGACCCTTCATCCTGACTGAGCATTGTACAAATTATGCCATCCAACCAACACACACAAATGCTGGAGGAATTCAGCAGCCCAGGCAGCATCTATGGAAAAGTCTACATTCGGCATTTTGGGCCGAGACCCTTCATCAGGACTTGATCAGAGTCTTGATGAAGTGTCTCAGCCCAAAATTTCGACTGTAGACTTTTTCCATAGATGCTATCTGGCCTGCTGAGTTCCTACAGCATTTTGTGTGTGTTGCTTGGATTTCCAGCATCTGCAGATTTACTTGTGTAAGTAATGTCACCCCTTCTCTTTTAATCCCTCCTGCTCTGTCATGTCTAAAGTGGAACCCCGGAATATTGAGCTGCCAGTCCTGCTCCTCCTATCAAGTTTCACTAATGGCTACAATGTCATAATTCTACATGCTGATCCATGCCCCAAGCTCATCCACCTTTCCTACAATACTTCCTGCATTGCAATATATGCAACTCAGAACATTAGTCCCATCATGCTCGTCCTTTTGATTCCTGACTTTGTATGTAGGCTTAACAACATCTTTTTCCACAACCATTTCACTATTGGTAGCACTCTGGTTCCCATCCCCCTGCAATTCGAGCTTATCACCTGTGTAACACTAGCAAACCATCCCTCCTGTATAGGTCCCACCTTCTCCGGAAGAGAGCCCAATGATCCAAAAACCTGAAGTCTTCCTAGCTGCACTATCTCCTTAGCTACATATTTAACCTTCCAGTTTCTAGCTTCACTGGCGTGTGGCACAGGTAGCAATTCTGAGATCACAACCCTGGAGTTCCTGTCCTTTAACTTAGCTCCTACCTCCCTGAACTGATTTTACAGGATTTCATCATCCCCTCCTATCTATGTCAGTAGTACCAATGTGGACCATGACTTCCGGCTGCTCACTCTCCCACTTAAGAATGCTGTTGACTCCATCTGAGACGTCCATGACCCTGGCACCAAAGGCAACAAACCATCCTGGAATCTTGTTCTTGTCCACAGAACCTCTTTTCTACTCCCCTAAGCAACAAATCTATTATTACTACAGCTCACCTCTTCTCCCCCACTTTCCTTCTGAGCCACAAACCAGAATCAATGCCAGAGACCTGACAAACTGTGGCAGTATACTGGTTGTTGAAGGGAACAGCCACAGGAGTACCCTGTGCTATCTGTGTATCCCCTTTTCCCCTCCTGTGGTCACCCAAATATCCATGTCCACACCTTGAGTATATATACCTGCCTGTATGTCTTGTCTGTCAACCCCTCAGCCTTGATCAGGAGTACATCTAGTTCCAGCTCCAAACCCCTAACATAGTCTGCTAGAAACTGCAGCTGGATGCACTTCTTGCAGATGTAGTAATCAAGGATACTGGAGGTCTCCCTACCTAATCCACATCCCACAGAGGTGTATTCCAGTATTCTGTCTGGCATCCTCACTGCTCAAAATGTGCACTAAGAAAGAAAGGAAGAATGAATAACGGAAAAAATAATCTACCTAGGTCTGATGCTTTTCCTCGTTGAAACTTCAACTCCCCACTCCAACAATGGCCCACTCACAGAAGGTGCAAACTTCTTTTTATTGGTTGTTGCCAAATGCCTAGTAATGCAAAATCTAATGTCTCCTTGGGACTGTGGCATGCAAAATATGCCGACTGCCCCATCAATAATTATCAGGAACTAATAGTTTTACAGTCCTGTAGTAGTATTGGTAGTGTCCAAATTTGTTCTGTATTTCATTTAAACACGTAATTTGTTAACTTAGTTACACTGAAGTTTGTCTTATTTTATCTTTTTAACCATTTTCATGAAACTTCAGCTATTTGGGACAGCTGCTTAATTGGGCCTATATGTACTGGTAACAGTGTGTTCCAATTACCCGGAATCCACTGTACATGCAAAATTGTACAATTTCAAAACAGTTAAGGAAATTTTTCTTCAATATGTGCAACAGTTAAATAAACAGGGATGTTATGCAAGGAGAATTATATCCAGTTCAGGGCACAAGAACATGAAGAGTTCAGTGAAGGTGCAAGAGATTTTTAAAAATATATTAATTTTTCAAGATACCAGCACTGGCAAAGGGAGGACTATTATCCATCCATAATCATCCTGCCAAACAGTGACTTGCCAGGCCATTTTGAAGCCAAACACAAAGTAAACAGAAATCATCAACACCCAGACAGATCACATAATGGCAAATTAGGCAAGCAGATTTTCTCCCCTGAAGGAAATCAGTGAACCATAAGAGTTTTCTGTAACATCTCATCCAGTAGTTATGTGGCAGTAGATGTAATTTTAAACATATTCCATGCTAGTAAGTGAATTAAGATCCCACGGTGGGATTTAAATTTGCATCTCTGGATTGTTAATCCACTCCTCTAGGCTCTAAAATATTAGTACAGCAAACTACCCACAGCACTACTGCATAGCAGAATGGTTCCAGGAGAGGTGTGCAGATAGAATACAGAAATTTGTTCTGCTTAAAACTGGAGAATATATAGAACTCATAGTTTTTTAAACCATGCAAACATCAGAGAGAATAACACAAAGAAAATCTGCTTCTAATGGCTGAAGGAAGCCAGAAGATTGACCCTAGGTGACTTGCAAAAGAATCGTAAGTATCGGATTTGAAATACAGTTCAAGCTAGGAAGGTACCGTATATGAAGATTCAACAGCTAGTTGAACAACACTCAAAAGAAACATTAGATTTTAATAATTTTATGAAAGAGGGAAGTGGAACAAACAAACTGGATGACTTCAATGCTCTCTTCAGGATAGTAATATTCTGCCCACTGGGCATGATGTATGAGAATTAAAAAGAAACCCAGTTCAGAGGATACTCATTCAGTCCAACAATTCTTTTTATTCATTTTGCTTTGCACAGTAACCAAGGCCTTCTGCGCAATGCAGCAGGCCATGTGATAAAGAATGTAAAATTAACTTTATGCTATTCCACCGTATTAGAAAAAAAATCATAAAATTGGAAAATGCATTATTTGAATCATTTAATATTTTATCCACATATAGTCTAGCATATCTGACTGCCTTTCCAGTAACACGGGGCAGCACAAATCATTCAGGTTATACCTCAGGAGCACTGGAACCATTATACATGCAAGGGAGTCTGCTAGTGCTTTTGTGGAGGCTATAAATTAACCATTGCAAGCGTACAGTAACCAACAGGAGAGAAGTATATTTAACAAGTGTTGGAAATAAAGGTAAATGGTAAATAGGACAAGAGGATAGAAAATTATTAAAAGGTGAAGTTTAAAAGCATGGTATCTAACAATGCAGCGGTAGCAAGATGGATAAATTAATGGACAACTGCTTTTGAAATAATGTGACTACAGACTAACTAAAACCAAGTTTTCAAGATTCGACGCTAAACAAGTTAGGCAAGTCAGACAAAAACACGTTCTCAGCCCAGTCCAGTTAATTCTTATGTTTCTACTTCATGCACTTAATAACATTCCAAGGATGAAAATGAAATGAAAATCATAAGTGATTAACAATATTTAAAAACTCAGAAAGAAAGGCATTCTCCAGTCAGCTAGATCTACCACCCTCCAGTGCAATGACTCAACTTAGGTCTGCGGAAGTCAAGCTTTATTAATGCGGGTGATGATGAAAGGCGTAATTCAGAAAAAAAGATTTTCAAGAATCTTCCCATAGCTCTCTCCAGCTAAATACAGCTGTTAAAATTATGCTCAATTAGGTAAAATTGTCTATTTCATTAAGGTTAAATATTTGCGAGGGGCCAAAAAGATCTGCTGCAACACCAGTTTCAGCGCTCTTTGCTAAGTGTGGAACGTGATATGAAAAAGAACATTTTCTTAATTGATCTCAATAAACCAACACAACAAGGTAACAATGCTAAAATACATTATAGCATATTTAAATACTCTTTAAGCAACCGGGGTTTATTTAAAAATTTGGTTTCCTGATGTGTTCGTTGGTTTGGCTGCTGTGCCAGTTTTTGAGACATCAAAAAACTACTTTTTTCAAGATGTTCTGAAAGTGCAAGCTTGTATTTGATCCAAGAGATTCATACTCAGAAGTTTTAACTTCATAGATTTTGCTAACTGCAGTGTTAAGACAAATGTTAAGTTGATGCAACCAGGGAGCACAACCTAACTGGCAATGATAGGACCTTTATAGGATTATAGGACCTCTGTACTTTAAAAATAAACAATCTTTTCCAGCTGTTCTGATTAACCAGAAAAACAAAAGAAACTCAAACAACTTACAGTTGAGCTCTGAGCACTTAGTTTCCAATGCATGTACATAGACCTCCTGTTGTTTCCACCTGGAGGAAAATAGAATTGATCAGGCATTAAATCACAAATACAATCAAGAAAAAATTGTTTTGCTTCATTCTCACAAACTGTTCATTAAAAAAAAGGAACAGGAGTAAACCAATTGACTTTGGCTAATTTACTCTGAGAGCCAAGCTCTATTTTGACTTCTTTTAGCTAGTAAAGCATTTTCAGCTAACCTGAATAAATCAGATCTCCAGTAACATTTTTGCAAAGCGATCACACCTTAACAGGGTGCCTGTAAATTTATTATAACAGTGCTTCAGTACCTGGCCCGAAACAGGAAACAGCTTCTTGCCATCTCTCAATTATATTAATCACCACATCACCTCTTACCGTTTTATATTCAGGTCTTGTCAGTAGTGTTTACATAATTTACTCTGATATCATTTTCATGAACCTTTTCTACAGCTCTAGTGGCCATACACTATAACCAGGAATAAAATTGGGACTCAGTGAGGGTAAACCAGAGCTCCTCAGACCTTAACCTTAATGTTTATGGCCCAATTATGTCCTATTCACAAAACAAAAGGACGTCCAATCTGTCAATCTAAACCAAAATAATGGAAGGTATTATTGACACTGCCATCAAGCAATGAATGCCCATCAATAACCTACTTACAGGTCCCAGATTGGATTTCAAAGTCTTAGTCCAACCATGGACTAAGGAACTGAATTCTAGGTATGCTTAGTGACTATCCTTTACCATCAAAGCTGCATTTGACAGGGTGTGGCATCAAACAATCCAGGTAAAACTAAAATCAAATGGCACCAGTGGTGGACAAAAGAAAGATGGTTATAGTAGGTGAAAGGCCCCACCAGTACATCATTTGCACAAGTTCCTCAGGGCAGTTTGTAACTTTGCCCAATCATCTTCAGCAGAAATGTTCACTGATGATTGCAGAGTGTTCAATTCCATTTGCATCTGAGCAAGAGTGCATGTTTCTACAGTGTAACAACAAGACACGTTTAGGCATGGTGGGTAAGTGGCAAACTTTCATACTACATGAGTCCAGGCAATGACCATCTCCAACAAGGAAGCCCGATGTCTGGTGCCAGGTAAATAACCTCTTCGTTAATGTCAACACTAAAGAGATGGTTATCGGCTTCAAGAGAACTCACACCCTCCTTTACATCAGCAGTATAGCAGTGGAAACTGCAACAGTTTCAAACTCCTGGGACTGCACATCACACACAACCTTTCATAGTCCCAGAACACATTCTACACAGTCAAGAAAGCTGGACCTTGCACATCCATACTCAAACCATTCTATGGATGTGCAGTAGAATGCATCCTAACAAGCTGAATCATTGCTTGGTACAGAAACTACATGCTGGTGGACAGTAAGGCTCTACAACGGGCTGTAAAAACTGTCCAATGCATCACTGGCACCAGCCTACCCACTGTCAAGGACACATATACAGAAAAGTGCTGGAAAAGGGCCAGTACCATCATGAAGGATCCCACACACCCTGCTCATGGACTGTTTATCCCACTCACATCAGGGAGGAGGCTACATAGTATCCACAACAGGACTACTAGACTCAAAAACAGTAAGTGATCAACACCTCCACCCATTAACTTCACCACTACTTTATTATTTCCTACCAGTCACCTTAAATACAGCTTAGTGCCACTTTATGGACATACAATCAATGTATAGAAGCTATCTTATGTATTTATATCTATTACATTTTTTTAACAATCATTATTGTTATCTTTTCAGTTTTTTTTTTGTGCTGCATCAGATCCAGAGTAACAATTATTCCTTTCTCCTAACATTTGTGTACCGGAAATGACATTAAATAGTCTTGAATCATAGCCCATCTTTGATATTCAGTGCAATTATCATCGCCACTTGTACCATTTACCAGAATTTTTTTTCTAGATCAGTCACATAAGTACCCTGACTACATTATGGTAAGCAAGTTACTGGAAGGGGTATTGAGAGACAGGAAATAACTGCATTTGGAAAGGCAAAGACAGATGAGGGATAGTATGGCTTTTTGCATGGCAAATCATTTCACAAATTTGGGTTTTGTTTTGCACAGATGATCAATATTTTGTTCACATGTACTTTAGCAAGGCTTTTGAGAAGGTCCAGCATGGGAAACTGGCCCAAAAGATGAGATCACATAGGACCTAGGGGAGCAAGACAATTCGATACAAAACTAATTTGGAGGTTTTTGACTGGAGGTATGTGCAGGGACTGGTGTTGGGCCAGTTATATAAAACACTAGGAGCAAACTGTTACAAGTTGAGCAAAGCTAAACAATTTCATTGTCTGTAATATGGGAATTTAACATCAGTCTATCAGTCTGAATTGAACGGAAGATACTCATTACAGATGATCATGACAAACGATTTCAGCAAAAAGTCATAATATACTTTAATACCATTAGACATCACTTTCCTGCCTTCTCCACAATATCCTTTCAGTAAAAGACTGCACAGCATATAATCGTAGTGAGAAATACTAACAAAAATACAATTCTTCTCCCCAGATCAAACAAAATTGGTAATGACCCTGGGTTCTGATCAATTATTGGATAAAATCTTCCAAAGCAATTAAAATACTTCACACTAAAATAAAGACATGCACGTTCACTGGTTAATCTCAGTTTCCAACTTCATTCCATTAATCATTACCTGGAACATAAGTCATCTCGGGATAGAGACTTGAAGTCTGATTCACTTAGGCGAACCTATACACAAAATAAAACAAGACATTATTATTTGTTACAAGTGACGAAGTGATCACCTTATAAAGTTTTATAGAACATATAAATTTATTCCTACTTACCTTCTTTGGTAGAGGTTCTTCATTAGTCATTCTGATTCCTGAAAAAAATGTTGGTAATTTACATTAATAATCCAAATAGCAAAACACTATCTTCTTGCAGTTAATTGGTACTTACAGTACATTATAGTCAATTCTGGAATCAGTCTTAGTCCATACAGACAGCAGTTGAGTTCAGGATTTAACTTGCATCACTGACAATATGAAACTTAACCATGCCATGCCATCTGTAATTTCTGTCAATATACAACCTTGAATGCCTCATAATAACAAATCTATCAATACGGTCCCACTCTAAATATTCACATCTCAAAATAGTGCGGGCTAAATCAAAGTACATATACGTTACGATATACTACACTGAGATCAATTTTCTTGAAGGCATTTACAGGAAAACAAAGAAATACAATAAATTTATGAAAAACTATACACGAAGACTAACAAAGAACCAAAATGCAAAAGAAGACAAATGGTACAAATAAAACAATATTGAGAATATGAGTTCAGGAGGCCTTGCAAGTGAGTCTGTGGGTTGTGGAATCAGTTCAGTTGAGGTGTATGAAGTTATCCACACCGGTTCAGAAGCCTGATAGTTGTAGGGTAATAGCTGTTCCCGAACCTGGTGATGTGAGACCTAAGGTACCTGCCCAGTGGTAGTAGTGAGAAGAGAGCATGGCCTGGATGATGGGGTTCTTGGTGATTGATGCTGCTTTCTTGCGGCAGCGCTCCAGATAAATTTGCTCTGTTGTGGGGAGTACTTTGTGATGGACTGGGCTGTATCCGCCACTTTTTGTAGGCTTTTCTGTTCCTGGGCATAGGTGTTTTCACACCAGGCTGTTAGGCAACCACTCAGGCCGAATCTGTACAAATGTAATATAAAGCCGTTCGATTTGGCAGTAGTAAGGAATCAAACAATTTGTTGCCGTTTATTGCACAAGGCTTGGGGTACAAAATGGAGGAATCCTTCATTTCCGCAAACTAGAAATCCTTTCTACACACCTTGCTAATGGTCAACTAATCAATTTATGAATATACTATTAATTTCATAGCAAAGGCTTTGTCTGTATCAGTCATTAATTTTACCATCTTAATATCTGATCCAATGTCATCATTCAATTCTTTGCCTTACAGCGGCATAACTCTAAATGGAGAAATTCAGGATATACGATTCCTTAACAAACACGAAAAAATCTGCAGATGCTGGAAATCCAAGCGACACACATACAAATTGCTGGAACTCAACAGGCCAGGCAGCATCTACAGAAAAGAGTAAATGATGTTTCGGGCCAAGACCCTTCATCAGGACTGTCTTGGCTGGAAACTTCCTTTATGTACTCCTTTCCAAAGATGCTACCTGGCCTGCTAAGTTCCTCCAGCATTTTGTGTGGAGGAATTCTTAAACCTGATCTTGACATGAATGCCATTTTCTTTCCCTGTTCCTATAACTTCCATATTTTTGGTCAAACATTCTCACTATACTTGATAATGCTGCTAGAACTTGAAGGATTAAGTTAAAGAGAGAGTTTGTTCTCACCCTCCACCTCATTTGGACCATAGAAGAATGAAAGGTGATATTATAGGTGTATAACATCATGAAGGGTATAGATAAGGAGAATGTACACAGTCTTTTTCCCAGGGTTGGGGAATCAAGAACTAGAGGACAGAGGTTTAAGTTTTACAAAATCTGTCAGGGGCATCTTTTGGAAGGAAGTAGTTGGAGTAAGTGCTTCAAAATTTAATGGGTACTTGGACAGGGTGGTCAGTATTTGGCACAAGATGCCAGAGGAAGTGGTTGAAGCAGGTACATTACCAACATTTAAATTATACATAGATAGGAAGGATTTAGAGGGATATAGGCTAAACATGGGCAAATTGAACAAGGTTAGAAAGGAATCTTGGCCGGCACGTACCAGTTGGGTTCAACAGCCTGTTTTCATGGTGTATAATTCCATGATTAACTCAGCATTCGCTGCTCTCTGGAGGAGAACCCCCCGAGAAGATTTCAAGGAAACACAGAGAATGTTAGAAGCACAAAGTGTGCTGACCCATGAGTCCTTAAAACTTCATGATGTTATCTCAAATTTAAGACTGTAATTTACTTAGGTATAGAAATGCTTGGTCAGGTGACTGCAAATTGCTAGGTGCAAGAGTTGCAATGACAATTCTCAAAGGACATCTGGAACCATGGTACATGGAAACTGTAACCCACCAATTATTTCCATTCTCCTGAACTTGCCCACCAGCCACACCCAGATTCCCCTGACACTCAACTACACTGCACCAGGGATAATTTACATTACAAATTATCCTACCAACCAGCATAAGTGGGAGGATAGTAAGGTATAAAGGCTCAAAGGATGCTTTCATTTATCAGGTGGAGTTATAGAAAAGAAGTAATAATAAAAACCTACACAATACTATTTATATCACTGTTTGGGTGATGCATGCAGTTGTCACATTGCACAGAAGATATAGGACGTTGCCAGGATTAGAATATTGTTACCATCAGGAAGAGTTTGAGGCCATTCTTGTAGTAGAGAAAAGGCACAGGGAAGGTCTGAAATTAAGTATATAATTAGAAAGGACCTAAACAGAGCATACGGGAAGAAAATTAAATAAATTGCTTTTTTCCTCCACCCAGAGGACAAGAAAGTTTATAAAAGCAAAAATGCATACTTGAAGAGCTACAAAGCTGTAGAGCTAATTATTGGAGGGCAAGATTAAAAACTGGAAAAAAATAAAACGTCATAAATTGGCATAACTTTACCCTTCTTTCCAAAACCAGTGCCTGAGCTGCTGACTATTTCCTTCTTTGCTAATGTCTTCATGAATTGCTAAACATGAATTTTATTTTTTGAAGCGTATCACTTCAAATAACTCAACCATTTTATTTTACATGAACAAAAAATCAATGCATTGAAACGTGAAAAGCGAATAACTGCAGTTGGAATGTAAATAAAAACAAAACGTGTACAACCAGCTTTGTCAAGAGGTTTCAAAACATCTAATTAATGAAAATTCAATGGTCTGTAAGGTTAACTCCTCTTCAACAAGCGATCTGAGGATTTACAGCATTTTACTTCCACTACAGTATTCCAACAGAGTAATTCGAGGATGGAAACTCATGCTCCCGCCCAATGCTAAGACTGTCAACAAAAGAATCACCACACTCACCCCATCTAGTGAAAAAATGCTTATTTCAGCAAATCGCCACCATCTCAAGTCAGGCCCATATATAGCTCGCAACAAGGGAACAGCTTTATTACACCAACCCATAAACAACTAGCCATTTAAGAGAAAATGTTGTTTTTAAAATTAAAGAAAATAACTTCCACAGCGGGGCATGGAGCGGCCAACAGGCTCCCTCGAAGGTGTCAGGGCAAAAAAAATACATCCCTCTTCAGGTAACTACGAAACCCAGCCCGAGGAACAGGTCACACCAGCGTCTTCCCCGGGATGGCGGCTGCAGGTCGCTCAGCACAGCGATGCGTCCGAGCAACCGCCTGGGCCTGCAGCCCCAACAGTTCCGGAAACACATGAACGAGTTCGGTACAAGCGGTGCCGAGCCGCACATCCGCGGGCAGTAGGGTAACTCCCGGTCCCGCTCCCCGGGATGGCGGGAAGACCCGGGCCCCGCACCCCGGGATGGGCCCGATCTTTAGCAGCGACACAAAATGGCGCCGGCCGGCCATCAGCGGCCCCGCCCGAACCCTCGCTCACCCTCCCCCTGCCCCCACCCCCCGCCCCGAGCTCCGGGATATCGCCAACAACGGCACTTAACACACCGCGTCTAACGCCGCCCTCCGCGGTGCTCTTCAGCGAGGCGCAGGGCGGGCACCAAGAGAACGATTCAGCCGAACAGGGCGCCAGCAGCCGTCACCGCCCGCCGTCACAGCCGCCATATGCAAGAGGGAAGCGGCGCCTGCCCGCGCGCGCCCCCGCCGGAAGGGGCGTGAACGCGGGCTCGGGGTGGGGGGGGAACGCGAGGCCGCGCAATGGGAGCCTCAGACTGGAGAGAGGGGGATGCCACCGCAGCCGACAGAGGGTCCATAGGCACTGTCGGCGAGAAGCTATTGAGAACAGTTTGTCCCATCACGACCTCTCGCCGCCCCCACCGCCATGAGGCGGGCACGTGCGCGTGCGCGTGCGCGCTGCGGTTCCTGTCCGGGTGAAGGGTGAAAGGGTGGAGCCAGTTAGGAGCCTGGAGTGAGTGGCTGCATCTCCCTCCCTCCTACCCTCCCTCTCTGTGTCCTTGACTGGCGCCCGGGCCCTGCAACATGTTCCGCGGAATCTGCCAGCTCCGCAGGTTAGTCTCACCGCCTCATGCAACGGTGGCCAGTGCCCGAGCCCCTAACCTCGTACTACACGGTGCAGTTCTCCCCGAGGCCTCGCTATCCTTGTTGTCCTTTTGCTCGCCCTCAGCCTGACCCCATTCACCGCCCCTCGCCAGTGCTGTCCTGCTCCGCTACCCCCTCTACTCTCTCTTTCCCTCTCTGCCTGCCTTGTATTCGGCCCTTATGTTGTACCAAATAAATTAAACTAATCGTTTCTGCCATATCCCTTATTCTCTAGAAAGTCATATGCTTGTACATCTTATCCCTCAAACCCTCTATAATGTACCTGTTATATATATATTAGGCTTTCTGCTCTATAATTCCTAGGTTTTTCTTTGCAGTTCTAGTTTTAAAAATAACTCAAATAGTTTGTTGGTTTTTAGTGCTAGAGGATTTGAGTTCAGATGTCTGCCTATAATTATATAGGTTGTTAGCAAAACTTTATTGGATTTGCACCTGTCGTTCGTTTCTATTAGCATTAACATTACTAATCGAGAATTTAGCAACTTTCACTTTAAATGACTTGACCTCCACAGCTGTCTGTGGCAATGGATTGGAGGTTCACCCCCCCCTCTGGCTAAAGAAATTCCTCCTCATCTCTGTTCTAAAGGGGCATTCTTGTATTCTGTGGCTGTGCCCTCTGGTCATAGACCCTCCCACTGTTGGAAACGTCCATTGCAGGTCCATTTTATCTAGGCCTTTTTATATTCAGTTGGTTTCAGTGAAATTCCCCTCCAGTGAGTACAGGCCCAGCACTTTCAAATGGTCCTAATATATTAACCCTTTCATTCTTGCAAACCTTCTCCAATGCTACAAAACATACTTTCTTAGACATGTGTTGAATAAGGTATTTGGAATGCTTACCTTCAGTCAGAACATTAAATACAGGAGTTGAGGTATCATATTGCATACATGTCTGTATAAGACATTGGTGGAACCACATTTGAAATAATGTGTGCAATTCTGGTAGCCCAGCCATAGAAAAGATGTCATGCTGGTAGAAGTGCAGAAAAGATTCACAAAGAGGTTTTATAAACTTACCAATCCTACCCTGTCTTCAGTTAAAAAAAATTGCCATTCACTTTTCTCAGTTCCTTTGTCTTTGCCTCATCCGTCCTCTTTTCTGAAAGAATGGTGTTTCCTGTCCCTTCCTCCTACTAATCTTCCTGACAAGTGGCCAAAGTGCTACACCTGCCCATTCAGGACCCCAAACAGTCGTTCCAGGTGAGACAACACTTTACCTGCGAATCTGTTGGGGTCATCTATTGTTTCCAGTGGTCCTGATGGTACCTCCTCTACATTGGTGAGACCTGGAATAGATTGGGGGATTGCTTTGTCAAGCACCTTTGCTCCATCTGCAGAAAGCAGGTGGCCAACTATTTTAATTCCAATCCTCATTCCCACTCTGGCATGTCAGTCCATGGCCTGCTCTACTGCCACAACAAGGCCAGGTGGTGGAAGAGCAACACCTCAGGATAGCCTCCAACCTGATGGCACGAACATTGAGTTCTTTATCTTTGGTAATTTTTCCCCCTCCCCCTTCTCTCTTAGTTCCTCACTCTGGCCACCCCCTTGCCTGTTCTGCCAATCACTTCCCCCGGGTCCCTCCAGCCCTTCCCTTTCTCCCATGGTCCACTCTCCTTTCTTATGAGATTCCATCTTCTCCAGTCCTTTACTTTTTCCACCTATCACTTCCTCCCCCCACCTTATTCTGGCTTCTTTCCCCTTCCTTTCCAGCCCTAATGAAGGGTTTTGGCCTGAAATGTCGACTGCTTATTCATTTCCATAGATGCTGCCTGACCTGAGTTCCTCCAGAATTTTGTGTGTATTGCTCACAAAGATGTTACCAGGACCCGGGTGGAGTGGGCCTGGGTTCCAAGGAGAGATTGCATAGGCTGGGGTGTTTCTCCCTGGATCATGGAAGACCTGATTGGTAACTTTGTGGAGGTGTATGACACAAAGGGCATAGGTTACAGTATTTTTTCTAGGCTGGTGGAGTCTAAAGTCTACAGAGCAAAACAGTAGGTTTAGTTTGTTTTATTTAGCAATACGGCACAGAGTTGACACTTCAAGCCCTGCCATGCCATCCCAGCAACCCCACAGCCCTAATTAACCCTGACCTAATCACAGGACAATTAACCTACCCGGTACCACTTTGGTCGGTGGCAGGAAACCGGAGCGTCCAGGGAAAACCGACGCATTCCACGGGGTGGACGTATAGAGATTCCTTACGGAACGGCGCTGGACAAACTCCAGCACACCCGAGCTGTAATAGTGAGCATGATGCTACGTTACCATGCTGCCCATGTGAGAGTGGAAAGATTTATTTATCGAGATCGTGAGGAGTGAGCCATGCCACCCACCACCTGCAATTTAACCCTAGCCTGATCATGGGACAATTAACAATGACCAATTAACCCACCGATCTTTACGTGTTTGGATTGTGGGAGGAAACCAGAGAACTCGGAGGAAAGCCACGTGTTTACAGGGACTCTTTACAGACAGCAGCAGTCAATGAACACGGGTTGCTGGTGCTATAATAGTATTACGCTAACGCTGTGTTACTGCGCTGCTCCAAATTCACCCCATTGTCCCATTGAACACTTGAATATTTAACATCATGGCTTCCACTGCCCTCTGTGACAGAGAATTGAACTGGGGATGCAGGTACTGGACTAGTTCCTGAGGATTGGAGGGTGGCTAATGTAACCCCACTTTTTAAAAAAGGAGGGAGAGAGAAACCGGGGAATTATAGACCGGTTAGCCTAACGTCAGTGGTGGGGAAACTGCTGGAGTCAGTTATCAAGGATGTGATAACAGCACATTTGGAAAGCGGTGAAATGATCGGACAAAGTCAGCATGGATTTGTGAAAGGAAAATCATGTCTGACGAATCTCACAGAATTTTTTGAGGATGTAACTAGTAGAGTGGATAGGGGAGAACCAGTGGATGTGGTATATTTGGATTTTCAAAAGGCTTTTGACAAGGTCCCACACAGAAGATTAGTGTGCAAACTTAAAGCACACGGTATTGGTGGTAAGGTATTGGTGTGGGTGGAGAATTGGTTAGCAGACAGGAAGCAAAGAGTGGGAATAAACGGGACCTTTTCAGAATGGCAGGCGGTGACTAGTGGAGTACTGCAAGGCTCAATGCTGGGACCCCAGTTGTTTACAATATATATTAATGACTTGGATGAGGGAATTAAATGCAGCATCTCCAAGTTTGCGGATGACACAAAGCTGGGTGGCAGTGTTAGCTGTGAGGAGGATGCAGGGTGACTTGGATAGGTTGGGTGAGTGGGCAAATTCATGGCAGATGCAATTTAATGTGGATAAATGTGAAGTTATCCACTTTGGTGGCAAAAATAGGAAAACAGATTATTATCTGAATGGTGGCCGATTAGGAAAAGGGGAGGTGCAACGAGACCTGGGTGTCATTATACACCAGTCATTGAAAGTGGGCATGCAGGTACAGCAGGCGGTGAAAAAGGCGAATGGTATGCTGGCATTTATAGCGAGAGGATTCGAGTACAGGAGCAGGGAGGTACTACTGCAGTTGTACAAGGCCTTGGTGAGACCACACCTGGAGTATTGTGTGCAGTTTTGGTCCCCTAATCTAAGGAAAGACATCTTTGCCATAGAGGGAGTACAAAGAAGGTTCACCAGATTGATTCCTGGGATGGCAGGACTTTCATATGAAGAAAGACTGGATGAACTGGGCTTGTACTCGTTGGAATTTAGAAGATTGAGGGGGGATCTGATTGAAACGTATAAGATCCTAAAGGGATTGGACAGGCTAGATGCAGGAAGATTGTTCCCGATGTTGGGGAAGTCCAGAACGAGGGGCCACAGTTTGAGGATAGAGGGGAAGCCTTTTAGGACCCAGATTAGGAAAAACTTCTTCACACAGAGAGTGGTGAATCTGTGGAATTCTCTGCCACAGGAAACAGTTGAGGCCAGTTCATTGGCTATATTTAAGACGGAGTTAGATATGGCCCTTGTGGCTACAGGGGTCAGGGGGTATGGAGGGAAGGCTGGGGCGGGGTACTGAGTTGGATGATCAACCATGATCATAATAAATGGCGGTGCAGGCTCGAAGGGCTGAATGGCCTACTCCTGCACCTATTTTCTATGTTTCTATGTACTGTAAAGCGTTGTGCTAACCACTCTGCTACCGTGCTGGCCAAAGGGCACAGATGGGATATTGATGAGGTGGTCGGTATGTGATATGAGCTTTCAGAGGAAGTGGTAGAGGTGGGAACAATCACAGTGTCGAAAAGGCAGTTTTACAAGTATATGGATAGGAGATTTGAGGATGTGGCAAACGGGACTTGCTCAGGTTGCACATTTGGTCAGCATGGATAGTTGTTACGATTTTGCCATCTTTCGTACAGTGTGGTGCTCACAGTACTGGTTGTCTCACAACCTCCGTGTACTGTAAACTAGCCCATGAAGAAAGGTCTCCCATTTATTTTCTCAACCACCTTCGGTCATTCTTAAGGCTGTGAGTCAAATGGACGCCGTAACCTACGCAAGTGGCCTATGCGCGTTGTGAGCATTTATACTTGTGCGTTGGTGTGTCTGCATCGCTCTGCAATTCGGGCACGTCGCGCATGCCCGTGCAAGGCTTCATGGTCATGGTAGTCTTTCTCAGGGTAAACAAGTTTAAAGTGAGCGTCTTTTTTCGTGAAAATGAAATGTGTCCTCCATAATTTTGGAGGTCTGTAAAGCTTTATGGAAAGCATTGCAGCCAGAGTTCCTTCCCTGCCCTTCAGTCGCCCAATGGGAAGCTACTGCAGTGTAGGAGGAAATGCGATGCTACCAAGCGGACCAATCACAGTTGTTGCGGTCTGCGTTGCCGTGATGCGTAGTTACATTTTAGGAGAAGTTCGCGTCAGGCTACGGCGTAGAGATCCGCATAGGCGCCGTGTAGGGTTCGCGGTGACGTTATATGTACAGCGTCGATTTGACGCAGGAGTATAAATCAGCCTTTAGACGTGACATGCAAAAGTCTTCTTTAGTACTTCCCAGGTTCCTATCATAGGTTTTAGTCTCATTTCCCCGAAGATGCCATGCCTCACATATTTCGGGATTTCACTAATGAAAGTAAGTATGCCATACTATCAACACCAAAGTCTGGTGAACCTCATTGTGGTTCTTGGCGACCATAACTGCAGCAAATGTTGGTTGCGCCATGAACTCTGGCTCAAAGTTGATGACAGGCAACACACAGAAGTAAGAGGTTGTAGGTGATGGGTGAAACTGCGGGGTGGGTGGTGAAGGAAAGAGCTGGGAAGTTGGTGCACGCAAAATGCTGGAGGAACTCAGCAGGTGAGGCAGCATCTATGGAAAAGAAGAGCTCTTCCAGAGATGTTGCCTGGCCTGCTGAATTCCTCCAGCACTGTGTGGTTTGGATTTCTAGCATCTGCAGATTTTCTTGAGTTCTGTGCTCAGGAATCTGAGCTTCAAGCACTGAGATACATTAAGGAGTGCGTGGAGTTACCTAGACTACTTTCAGAAAGTAGTCACACCCATTAGATTAAATATTTCAAAATTGGTTCTATGGCCAAGGATGAGAGGGTGTGACTGATAGGGGATCTCCCAGGTAGTTCTGGAGGAACCTCAGCCCTTGAGCTTGTCCAATGGATCTGAGATTGTTGCCTTCTGTGAGATTCAGAGTGGGGGCTGTAGGAAGGATGAGCTGCTCAACTGTGGTTCAGGGAGCCATTCCAGAGGGGGGAGAAATGAACAATGTGGTTGTAATTGGCGATAGTATAGTCAGGGGCACAGACAGAATTCTCTGTCACAAGGTTTGAGAGGCCCAAATGCTGTATTATCTGCCTGGTGCCCAGGTTTGGGACATCTATAGAGAGCTATAGGTAAGCCTAGTAATTTCAATTTCTAAGGTTGGGACATGTTCGGCACAACTCTGTGGGCTGAAGGGCCTGTATTGTGCTGTAAATTTTCCATGTTTCTATCTCATTTGACCTGCAGAGGAATTCAGAGTGAGGGGAAAGATCCAGCTGAGGTCCACATGGGTACCAACAATGAGGAAATTGGTTCTGCTGAGGGAATTTGAGTAGGCAGGGGCTAAATTAAAACAGAAACAAAATGGTAATAATCTCTGGATTGTAATTTGAGTCATGCAAACTATCACAAGATTAATGAGATCAAAGGGCTAAATACATGGTTGAAAGATTGATGTGGGAGAAGTGGGTTTGAACTTCTGGGACATTGGCACTAGTAGTGGGGAAGGAGAGAGCTGTTCGAATGGGATTGGCTCCAGCTGTACCATGCTGGGATCAGAGTTCTGACAAATCGCATAACTAGGGCTGTGTGTAGGGCTTTATACTAAATAGTATGGGGGCTGTAAACTTAAATTTGCCAGACCAAATAACCACAGCACGAAAAGATCATTACTTACCTTTTCACCAGTTTATTTCTTCGAGCTCAGCAGGCGAGGGAATTTGGTCCCGACATCACGGGGAGAAGCATTGTCATCTCTCTGGTGGTTCAAACAAGTTCACTGCTCAGCTTTCAGAATTGTTACAATTTATAAGGCCACTGATATAAAAGAAAAATCAGTTCGATAGACATTCCAGCTACTCAAATAGAGCAAAACTTAATAGTTTAGATAAGAGGCTCCACCAAATTTAAGCTTTAATTAAGAAAGGAATGTCCTGTCTTATCTCCATCAGCAACCGCCTTTTGTTGAAACCAAAAGGTCTGAAAAAGTAGGAGGTACCTTTTGTGGATCTGTGTGAGCGTTAATCCTTATCTTGCTCCAAAGAAGCAGCTGTGAGACGTCATTTTATACATGCTGTAACCATTCACAAACCAGAATACGCAGACACAGTCGGTACTCAACCTTAACCTATTACTTACAGGAATCTGAGAATCCCCCAATTCCCCCTAAAACTTTATCAGGGCAGGAGTGGAGCCGACAGTTTAGAAATGTCAGAATAAAGTAAAACGGAAGGAGAGTGCAGGAATGGTTATAAAAGTCCCCAAAATCAAAAAAAATTGATTCTATACATATATTGGATAGATTAAAAATCTTGCAAAAACAGAAATACTATATATAAAAAAAATTACTGTTTAATATTTTTCAGTATGAATAATTGCTCCTTCTGTTTGATAAACCTGTCTAAGCTTTTTTTTACTGTATGTTATTTAGTCTTAGTTGGAATAGTAAATAACTTTGAATTCTTTGGAGCAGTTCCAACAGGCTTTCTAAGGGGATGTTTTCAGTGGGGGTAGGTAGCGGTTGTTCTTTTACTGATTTTCTCTCTGGGAGGGGGATGGGGAGTTCTTTTTTCTTGAAGCTGATTTGGGAATCTAGTCAGTTCTGTTGCTTAGCTAATATATCTCAAGGTTTATTATTTGGGTTTAATATACATCTCTCTGATTGCTACTTTAACCTTATAAAATAGTTTTAAAATGGATCAGAGTATTAACTTACTTAGTTTTAACGTGAAAAGGCTAAATCACCCTGTGAAAAGAAATAAGATTTTTGCCTATATTAAAAAACTTAAGGTACCGATTGTTTTTCTTCAAGAAACCCATGTACATAAGTGTGACAATTCATGCCTTTTTAATCAATGGAGGGAATCTCATTTCCATTCCTAGTCTCAGGCCAAAGCCAGAGGGGTTTTTATCCTTATAATAAAGTTCCCTTTGTTCAACATAAAGTAATTTCTGATGGGCTTTTTGTTATAGTATCAGGGAACCTAAATAACAAACTAATGGTATTTGCCAATGTGTATGCTCCGAATATAAATGACCCAGGTTTCTTTGAGCTTTTTTCTTTTTTGCCAGATCTAAGCCTGTACCCATTGGTGATGGGTGGAAACTTTAATTGTTGCTTAGATCCAGCTTTAGATCGTTCATCTTCTAAACTAATGATACCAAATAAATCAGCTGTGTTTATTAAATCTTTTTTTAATGAAATGTGGTATTGTTGATGCTTGGCATTTTTTTCATCCAGTAGACAAGGAATATCCATTTTTCTCTCATGTCCATCGTACATATTCCGGGATTGATTTTATTTTATTGATAGCCAAATGATTCCATCAGTTCGATTCTGTGAATATAAAGAGATTACCGTTTCAGGTCACGCTCCTGTGCTCCCATCTTTAAATCTCCCTGGTCTTGTTCAAACAAATAGGTTTTGGCGATGTAATTTAACTTGGTTATCTGATAAAGATTTTTTTTTAAAAGTTTATGGAGACAAATTACTCTTTTTTTTGAAGAGAATACGTTAGAGGAGACTTCTAGTCTTATCAGATGGGATGCCTTTAAGGCATATATTAGGGAACAAATTATTTCTTATACTGCAAGTATTAAGAAAAAAGCCTATAAAGAGAGAAGTGATTTAGCTAAACAGCTAATTAGACTAAGAGTATGCCTTGGCTCCAGAACCTGCCTTATATAAAAGCCGTGTTGAAACTAAAACTAAATATGATCTCCTTTTAACCTATCCAATTGAAACCCAACTCCTAAAAAAAAAGTCAATGTTATATTCATGGAGATTAAACAGGTAAATTATTGGCTGATCAAATTAAAACCTTTATAGCTAAACAGCAGATTAAATAAGTATGCAAAGCTAATGGTGATAGGACAACTGATTATTTAGAAATAAATGATACTTTTAGAGAATTTTATCCTAAACTCTATAGTTCTGAATCTTTTAAGGATAATGCTGTAATGAACAATTTTTTAGACCAGCTAAACATTCCTACAATTTCTGCTGGCAATAGAAAGTTGTTGGAGCAACCTATTTCTTTTGAGGAAACTGTTGAGGCTGTGCAATCATTACATTTGAGGAAAGCTCTGGGTCCGGATGGATTTTCTGGAGAGTTTTACAAGATCATTTCCTCATTGCTTATATCTCATTTATGTTCAGTTTTTTTTAGATTCATTCAAGTAGGGCAGACTCCCTCAATCTTTTTATGAGGCTTCCATTTTGCTTATCCTTAAAAAGAATAAGGTTCCAACTGAATGCTCTTCTTATAGACCAATTTCTTTACTTAATGTTGATACTAAGATCCTATCTAAAGTTTTGGCCCATAGGATTGAAAATATTTTACCATCTGTCATTTCCGATAATCAAACTGGATTTATCAAAAATCGATATTCTCACTTTAATATTCGTTGGTTATTAAATGTTATTTACAGGTTTCCTCCGCCATCCGAAGGTAGAGCGTTCCTATGAAACGGTTCGTAAGCCGAAATGTCGTAAAGCAAAGAAGCAATTACCGTTTATTTATATGGGAAAATTTTGTGTGCGTTCACAGACCCAAAAATAACCTACCAAATTATGCCAAATAACACATAAAACCTAAAATAACAGTAACATATAGTAAAAGCAGGAATGATATGATAAATACACAGCCTATATGAAGTAGAAATACTTTTCCACAATCATTACTGCACTGTTCTCCGTAGCGAAAATCTTACGCATGTGCCGTCAGCAGAAAATCTCACGCAAGCGCTGTTGGCAAAAACACGGCGCAAGCGCTCTCCAGTAACCTTTAAGCTGTGAAACTGCCAAATCATACCAAATAACATGTAAAAATACACAGCCTATATAAAGTAGAAATAATGTATGTACAGTGTAGTATCACTGGAATCGGGACAGCGCCGAGCGCACTGATGATGGTGTGTTAGACTGAATATTACCCTATTGAATCATGTAAAAAAGATACTATCAAATTGGTCGCCTCTTTCGTTATCGCTGATTGGCTGAATTAACTTTATCAAAATGAATATTTTGCCTAAATTTATATACCTTTTTCAGGCATTGCCTGTTTTTATTCCTAAATCTTTTTTTGATTCTCTTGACTCTATTATATCTTGTATATGGAAGAATAAGCGTTCTAGATTAAATAAAATTCATCTTCAGAAAGGTAAAACGATTGGAGGATTAGCCTTAACCAAACTTTAGATTTTATTACTGGGCAGTTAATGTAAGAAATCTTGCATTTTGGTTATATTACGTTAATCGTGAGGATTGCCCGATGTGGGTTATTTTAGAAGGTAACTCTGTTTATACATTTTCTACTATTTCTCTTCTATTTTTCTACTCACTTCCTTTGTCTCTGAGTAAGTTAACTGATAATCTGGTAGTTAAACACACTATGAGAATTCGGATACAATTCTGAAAATACTTTGGCTTATTGAGATTTTCTCTTTCGAGTCCCATTTTTTCTAATTTTTTTTAAACCCTCTGATGTGGCTTTTAAAGAATGGGATAGATTAGGTATTGAATGCTTTCAGGACTTGTTTGTAGCGGGAAGTCTCTTTTCGTTTGAACAACTGCCAACTATATATAGTTTACCCAAAACTCATTTTTTCGATACCTACAAATAGGAGACTTTTTACGGTCTCAAATAAGTACATTTCCTAAAAGTCCTGATAAGAATCTACTAGATGTAATTTTTAATTGGAAACCTTTTTATAATGGATCTATATCTAATATTTATAATATGCTGTTGGGAATGAGAAGTGTTCCTTTTGATAAAATTAAAAATCTTTGGGAACAAGGTTTACAGACTTCAATTTCTGAGGAAACTTGGAAGCTTGGAATCATATTTTTCAATTGGTTAACACTTCATCGTTATGTGCCTGCCACTCTCTCCTACAATGTAAAGTGGTCCATAGGGCCCACATGACCAAGGATAAGTTGTCTCGATTTTATTTGAATATATCTCCGTATTGTGATAAATGTAACAATGGAGAAGCTTCACTCATCCATATGTTTTGGACATGTCTGAGTCTGGAAAAATATTGGAAAGAAGTATTTCAAGCTTTCTCGATACTTTTCAAAGTAAACTTTAAGCCTAATCCTTTGACCGTTTTATTTGGTATTGTTGGAGGAAAGGATATTATTTTGGAGTCATCTGACTTGTACATTTTGGCTTTTATTTCTGTTATGGCCAGAAGGACGCTCTTGCTTAAATGGAAAGATGTGGCCCCTCCTATTCATGCTCAATGGTTATGTGATGTGGTGCCATGTTTAGATTTAGAGAAGATTCGATGTTCAATCTCTGAATCTAGCCAAGACTTTCAAACATTGTTGGGGCCTTTTTTGAATTATTTTCAAAACCTTTGATTTGCTGTTAAAGTGCAGATGATGACTAATAATTTTTTTTCTTTTTTTCTTTACTAATCAGCTTTGGTCTTGGTAGTGGGTTAGATTTTTTTAATATAAAATTACTAGATTTCAATGTTACTAATTAATCTGTATGAATACAGGGTAAGGAGTTTTTATGTGCGATTTAGTATAATATGTTGACAAATATTTTTTCTTATATTCTGTATTCTTATATGTAAAATTAATAAATATTGGGAAAAAAAAGGACAAAGCTTTGGAAAGGGATAAGAATTTAATTTGTAACAGGGAGACAACTTTAAAAAAGGTGATGAATACAAAGCTTGAAGGTGTTATATTTGAATGTGAAATAAGGTAGATGAACATGTAGTGCAGTTGGAGATTAGCAGGTATGACCTGAGCATCACAGAGATGTGTCTGGAAAGAAGATCACAATTGGAATCTTAACATCCAAGGATACACATGTATCAAAAGGGCAGGCAGGTAGGCAGAGGGGGTGGGTGGCTCTGTTGATTTAAAAATAAAATAAAATTGAGATCAAATCCTTAGAAAGAAGTGACATAGGATTAGAGGATGTAGAATTCTTGTGGGACCCTTTTGGGAGTTACATACAGGCCTCTGAACAGTAGCCAGGATGTGGGGCACAAAGTATAAAGGGTGATAGAAAGGGGATGTAAAAAAGGGCAATGTTGCGATAGTTATGGGGGATTTCAATCTACGGGTAGATTGGTGTAGGATTCCAAGAGAAGGTATTTGTAAAATGTCTGAGTGGCTTTTTAGAGCAGCTGGTGGTTGAGCCCTCTAGGGAAAAGGCAATTTGGGATTGCCCTCACCCTGCCCCCAATAAGTTGTTCACTCCTCCCTCCCCCCCCCAGTTAGTTGTAGCCCTTTTCTCTTAAGCAGGTCACTCCTGCCCCCAAAGGAGTCCTAATGATTCTGAAACACCAGCTTCTCAACTACACATTCATCTGCCTTAAATTTCTGTTCCTAGCCTCACTAGCATGTGGCTCTGGGAATGATCCAAAGATTACTGCTCTTCCATGCCCTCTTTAATTTCTTTCCTATCTCTATATTCACTGTATCTCCTCCCTCTTTCTACTTGTGTTGTTGGTACCAACATGTACTATGACGTCTGCTGCACACCTTCCCCTTGAAAGTATTCTGTAGGCTGCTCGTTGAGACATCGCTGATCCTGGCACCCAGAAGGTAGCGCAACATTGTGGTATCTTTTGTTGCTGCAAAATTACCTATCTGCGCCATAACTATTGAATCATCTATCACTAATGAACTGCTTAACTTCTCCCTTATCTACCGAGCCTCCGAGCCATTCTCCCAGCCACTGACCTGACTGCTGATCCTTTGCCCATACAGGTCATTCCCCGCTACACCCCCAGCATTATCCAAAGGGGCATATTTGTTGCTGAGGGGCATTGCTACAGGGGAACCCTGCACTGTCTATTGCCTGTGCCTCTCCTGGTGGTCACCTCACTCTCTGCTGCCTGTACCTTAAGAGGGGCCATTTCACCAAAACTGTGATCAATAATCTTTCCAGCATCCCATGAGGACCTCAAGCATGCCCACCTCCACATTCATCTCCAGTTCTTTAACATGGGCAATGAGGACCTGGAGCTGAGTACACTTCCCGCAGGTGCAGTTGTCAGTGACACTGGAAGCCTCTCTGATCTCTGACATTCTTCATCTTCATGGTGAGCATGCCAATGCCCTAACTGACTCTCCACTGCACTAATATTTTTGCTCATCTTACCAAATGATTGATGTAGTTCTGCAACCAAAGACTACATTCCTTATTGTCAGCAATTTCACCAATCCTTGTGTCATGATTACATTTTATAACTATTAACTCACTTGTAGCAATTTGATCCCTGAGACTAGGACTAGAGATCATAGATTAAGGGTGCAAGGTGAAATTTATTAGAACCTGAAGGGGAACTTATTTACTCAGGGTGGTGTGGGTATGGATGGGGTTCGATTGCAACACTTCAGAGAAGTTTGGATAAGTACATGATTGGGAGGGGTATGGAGGGTTTTGATCAGGTGCAGGTCGATGGGACTTGGCAGAATAAGTTTTGCATTGTCTAGATGGGCTAAGGGGCCAGTTTCTGTATTGTCATGCTGTGCAACTTGCACCTTGGTAGGTGGGATTTAAAGGGACTGCGGTGTTAAGGGCTGATCTGTGCTGATGAGCAGAGGGATCTTGGAGTCCAAGTTCACAGCTCCCTGAAGGTGCCTTCCCAGGTTGACGGGGTGGTTAAGAACACAAGAAATAGGAGCGGGAGTCAGCCATTCGGCCCATTGAGCCTGCCCCACCATTCAATAACATCATGGCTGATCTGTCCGTAAACTCAGCCCCATCTACCTGCCTTTTCCCCATAACCCTTTATTCCCCTGCTATGTAAAAATCTATCTAACTGTATCTTAAGTATATTTAGTGAAAAATCCTCAACTGCTTCCCTGGGCAGAGAATTCCACAGATTCTCCACTCTCTGGGAAAAACAATTTCTCTTGAGGCAATGTCCCCTAGTTCTAGTCTTACCTACCAATGGTTAAGAAGGCATATAGCATGCTTACTTTTATTAGTTGAAGCATTGAATTCAAAAGTCAGCAAGTTATGTTGCAGCTTTATAAAACTAGTTGGAGTATTGCATACAGTTCTGCTTGCACCATTATGGGACGGAAGCTGTCTGGATTAGAGGGTATGTGTCATAATGAGAGGTTGGACAAACCTGGGTTGTTTTCTCTGGAGCTGAGGAGGCAGAAGGGAAATCTAATAGTGGTTTATAAGATTGCGAAGCATAGATAGAGTAGACAGACAGTATCTTTTTCCCAGGGTTTAATACCAGAGGGCATGCATTTAAGGTGGGGGGGGGGAATTTCAAAGTAGATGTGAGGGGCAAGTGTTGGGTGCCTGGAATGCACTGCCTGGGGTGGTGGTAGACACAGATAGAACGGAGATTTTTAAGAAGTGTTTAGATAGGCACATGAGTATGAGGGAAATGGAACAATGTGGACATAGTGTAGGCAGAAGTGATTAGTTGTCCATTTGCTTACTAATTGGTTTATCACAACATTGTGGGCTGAAGGGCCTGTTCCTGTACGGTACTGTTCTATGACTGGTACATGAGTCAGACTTCCAATTACAAAATTAACTCTTGACTATCACTTACAGAGGATTCCTCTTGTCCTCACCTACCACCCCACCGGCCTCCGTGTCCAGTACATAATTCTCCGAAACGTCCACCACCTCCAACTGGATCCCACCTCCAAACACATCTTTCCCTCTTCCCCTACCACTTTCTACTTTCTGCAGGGATCGCTCGCGACGTGATTCCCTTGTCCATTCATCCCTGCCCACTGATCTCCCTCTTGGCACTTATCCTTGCAAGCGGAACAAGTGCTGCACCTGGCCCTACACCACCTCCCTCACTACCAGTCCTTCCAGGTGAGGCGACACTTCACCTGTGAGTCTGTTGGGGTCATATACTGTGTTCGTTGCTCCCAGTGTGGCCTCGTATATTGGGAGACTGCTTCGCCAGAACAAGTGGGATCTCCCAGTGACCATCCATTTTAATTCCACTTCCAATTCCAATCCCGATATGTCCATCCAAGACCACCTCCACTATCGGGATAAGGCGACATTTGGGTTGGAGGAACAACACCTTGTATTCCATTTGGGTAGCTTCCAACCTGATGGCCTGAACATGGATTTCTCAAACTTAAAGAAATGCCTCCACCACCACCCCTTCATCATTTCCCATCCTCTTGTCTCTCTCTCATGTCATCTCTGCCTGCCCAACACCTCCCTCTGCTGCTCCTCCCCCCCTTTTTTCTTTCTTCCATGGCCTCTGTCTCTTTCACCAGCCAACTTCCTAGCTCTTTGCTTCATCACTGCCCCTCCAAGTTTCACCTATTGCTTGTGTGTTTCTTTCTCCCTTCCTCCCACCTTTCAAATCTATTCCTCAGCTTTTTTTCTCCAGTCCTGCTGAAGGATTTCAGCCCAAAACGTTCACTGTGCTTTTTTCCCTAGATGCTGCCTGGCCTGCTGAATTCCTCCAGCATTTTGTGCATGTTGCTCAGATTTCCAGCATCTTCAGATTTTCTCTTGTTTGTCTCGATTATCTCTGCCTCTTATCACCAAGTCAGTTTTGGAACCAATTTATTACATTTGAATGTACATAGGTATTACATTTACTGTCCTCTAGTCATCTGGCACCTCACCTGTGAAATTATCCAGCAGTCTCCTTTCTTGCTTCCATAGCTTGATGCATCTCATCAGGGTATTTAGCCTGCTAACTCTTCCTTAATGATAGAATTTCACACCCACCCTCTGAATTCCCCAGCTACAATGTTCTCCACCTGCATCCTCTGCTTCCACATGCAGATGGCCATTTTGGCCTCTAATGGGCTCTGCTCTTTCACTAGTTCCCCTCATGCCCTTAATATACATGAAGCATTTTGCTTTTGCCTTAATCTTTGCTGCCAGTCATATATTCTCATTCTCCACATCCTTCAAGATACTGATTTATGTACCCCATTTCCCCCAGTTTTACACTCCTGTGAGGACACCCTCACTTTCAGTTTGCTGAAGCTGCAGTTAGCCATCTGTAGCAACACACAAAAATTGCTGCTGGAACTCAGTAGGTCAGGCAGTATGTTTGGAGGGAAATAAATAGTTGCTATTTTGGGCCAAGACTCTTCATCAGGACCCAGGTTGTTGAAGGAGTCAAGGGAGAAGATTGCTGGGGTCTCGATGAAGATCTTTGTCCTCATCGACAATGGGCAAGGTTCCAGAGGATTGGAGAGCACCCTGTGTTCTTTGTTCAAGAAAGGAAATGGGAATAGACCATAAAATTGTGTCTTTCACATTAGTCGTAGTGGAACTATGGATGGAATTTATCCTCTTTTGTCCTTGTTAGGGACAATCAACATGGCTTTGTGCAGGGCAAGTCATATTTTACTAACTTGATTGAGTTTTTGAGGAGGCAGTGAAAGTGTTTGAGGGTACTGTAGTGGATGTTGCCTGAATGGGTTTTGGACAAGATCCATCATGACAGGTTGGTCTGAAAGGATAAGGTACATGGGGACAATGGTGACTTGGTAGTTTGGATTCAAAATTGGCTTGCCTATAGAAGATAGGGCTGTATGGGAAGGCTGTTACTTTGGCTGGACATCTGTGACCTGTGGTGTTCCACAGGGCTTGGTGCTGAGGCCTCTTTTTTTAAATATAATTTTTATTGAGTTTTCAAAAAGAATACATGAAAAGATAATATCTACCCTCCCCCCTCCCCTTAACCCTCCCCCCCCCATATAAAGTCCTACCTAAAAAAGAAAAGAAGAAAAAAAAGAAGAGTCGCTTGGGTATTGGAAGGTTTCCACATGCTCCATGGAATTCAAAATAAATTTGGTATACTTATTCGTTACTTTCCCCAAGGGACCAAGATCTTTATTGGAGCACTTAAATATGCCATCCTATCTTTTGTAAATAAGGGCGCCAAATATTCAAAAATGTTACATATTTATCTCTTAAATTATAAGTAATTTTTTCGAGTGGAATAGACTAGTCATTTCATTATTCCAACGATTCATACTTAAATACGAATCAGATTTCCAAGTAACTGCTATAGTCTTCTTAGCTACTGCCAGTGCAATTTTTATAAATTCTTTCTGATATTTATTCAATTTAAGTTTCGGCTTTATCCCTTCAATATCACCTAATAGAAATAATACAGGGTTATGTGGAAGTTGAGTTCCAGTAATTTGTTCCAATAAGACTCTTAAATTTATCCAAAAGGGTTGAATTTTAAAACAAGACCAAGTGGAATGTAAGAAAGTACCAATTTCTTGATTACACCGAAAGCATTTATCGGATAGATTTGAATTTAATCTATTTAATTTTTTGTGGTGTAATATATAATTGGTGTAAAAAATTATATTGTACTAATCTAAGCCGAACGTTTATTGTATTTGTCATACTGTCAAGACAGAGTCTTGACCAATTTGTTTCATCAATATTAATATTCAGATCTGTTTCCCATTTTTGTTTTGACTTATGGATTCCTTGTTTAATTGTCTGTTTTTGAGTCAAATTATACATACAAGAAATAAATTTTTTAATTTTCCCTTTTTGAATTAAAGTTTCAATTTCATTAGGTTTTGGCAAAAACATTGACCCAACTTACCTTTTAAGTAAGCCCTTAATTGAAGGTAACAAAAGAAAGTGTTATTTGATATTTTATATTTATCCTTTAGTTGTTCAAATGACATCAATATACCTCGTTCATAACAATCTCCTATAAATTTAATCCCTTTTTGGTACCAATTATATAAAAGTTGATTGTCCATTGTAAAAGGAATAAGTCTGTTTTGGAACAGAGGTCTCCCTGCTAATAAATAATTTCTGTATTTCATTATCAACATTTATCTTATTCCATAGATCAATCAAATGTATTAATATAGGAGATTCTTTCTTTTCCCGTATCCATTTAGATTCCCATTTATATATAAAATCTTCAGGTCTATTTTCTCCTATCTTGTCTAACTCTATTTTAATCCATGCTGGTTTTCGATCATCGAAGAAAGACGCAATAAATCTAAGTTGATTTGCTTTATAATAATTCTTAAAGTTTGGAAGTTGTAACCCTCCTAACTCAAATTTACATGTCAATTTTTCCAATGATATTCTTGACATTTTACCTTTCCAAAGAAATTTTCTCACACATTTATTTAACTCTTGAAAAAATTTCTGTGGCAATTGTATTGGTAATGTTTGAAACAAATACTGTAATCTAGGAAATATGTTCATTTTTACAACATTGACTCTACCTACTGATGTTATTGGTAGTATCATCCATTTGTCAAGATCTTCTTGAATTTTTTTTCAATAGTGGTAAATTAAATTCTTTACATCATTATCAAGTCTTATACCTAAATACTTTATACCATTTACCGGCCATCTAAATTGGGTTGCTAACCGACATTGACTATAGTCTCCTTTAGTAAGAAGTAAAATTTCACTTTTATCCCAATTTATTTTATAACCTGATACCTTCCCATATTCATCCAATCTAGAAGATAATTTATGTAACGAATGTTGTGGGTTTGTTAAGTAAATCAAAACATCATCGGCAAAAAGATTAATTTTATATTCCTCCTGATTAACTCTAAAACCCATAATATGTGGATCAATTCTGATTAGTTCTGCTAATGGCTCTATTGCCAGTACAAATAAAGCAGTGATAATGGACAACCTTGTCTAGTTGACCTTTTTAACTGGAATGGTGTTGAAATTTGAGAGTTTGTCACTACTTCAGCCTTAGGGTTAGAATTTAAAGTTTTAATCCAATTTATAAAAGATGTTCCTAACCCATATTTTTCTAATACTTTAAATAAAAAATCCCATTCTAATCTATCAAATGCTTTTTCTGCATCCAAGGCTACTACTATACTCTTCTCGTCCCTTTTTTGTGCCAAATGAATTATACTGAGTAGCCGAGTTACATTATCTGCCAATTGTCTATTTTTAATAAATCCTGTTTGATCCATATGTATTAATTTTGGTAAGTATTTAGATAATCTATTTGATAAAATTTTTGCTATTATTTTATAATCAGTATTCAATAAAGAAATAGGCCTGTATGATGTTGGTTTCATAGGGTCTCTGTCTTTTTTTGGCAATACTATTACAATCGCTGTTGAAAAAGATTCTGGGAGTTTGTGTTTTTTCTGCTTGACGTATTAACTCCATAAAGAGAGGAAATAATAAATCTTTAAACTTTTTATAAAATTCAGGTGGAAAACCATCTTCTCCTAGAGATTTATTACTTTGAAGTGATCCTAAAGCTTCTTCAACTTCTTTTAATGTAAAAGGCATATCTAATCCCTTCTGTTCTTCCGAGTTCAATTTTGGAAGAGTTACTTGTGATAAAAACCTTTCTATCTCATTAACATCATTTTGTGATTCTGATTGATATAATTCAGAATAGAAACTTTTAAAGGTTTCATTTATTTCAAGAGGTTTATAAGATATTTTATTTGCACTTGTTCTAATTGCATTTATTGTTTTGGAAGCTTGTTCTGTCTTCAACTGCCAGGCAAGAATTTTATGTGCTCTCTCACCTAACTCATAATACCTTTGCTTAGTTCTTATAATTGCTTTTTCCATTCTATATGTCTGAAGTATATTATATTGTAACTTCTTATTGACAAGTTGCCTTCGTTTTTCTTCCGACATATATCTTTGAGATTCTTTTTCTAATTTTGTAATCTCTTTTTCAAATTGATCTGGTTCTGCCATATATACTTCCTTAATTTTAGACGTATAACTTATTATCTGGCCCCTCAGATATGCTTTCATCGCATCCCATAATATAAATTTATCATCCACTGAATGAAAATTTGTTTCCAAAAAAAATTGGATCTGCTTTTTCATAAAATCACAAAAATCTTGACGTTTTAATAATGTTGAATTAAATCTCCATCTATAAGCCACTTCTTCCTTATCAGTCATTATTATTGTCATTAATAAAGGAGAATGATCTGACAATATTCTTGCTTTATATTCCATATTTTTCACTCTGTGTTGAATATGCATTGATAGTAGAAAAAAATCTATCCTTGAATAAGTTTTATGTCTATGAGAATAGAACGAATAATCTCTTTCTTTAGGATTGATTCTTCTCCATATATCAATCAAATTTAAATCTTTCATCGATGATAAAGTTAGATTTACTACCTTCGATTTTATAACAGCCTTAGTTGATCTATCTAAGATTGGGTCTAAGCAAAAATTAAAGTCTCCTCCAATTAATATTTTTTCATGTGCATCCGCCAAATTCAAAAAAGCTTCTTGTATGAATTTTGCATCGTTTTCATTTGGTGCATAAATATTCATAAATGTCCATAATTCAGAAAAAAGTTGACAATGTATAATCGCATATCTCCCCGCAGAATCGGTTATTACATTTTGTATTCTAATTGGTAACGTTTTATTGATCAAAATTGCTACTCCCCTCGCTTTTGAATTAAATGAAGCCGCAACAACACTACCCACCCAATCTCTCTTTAGTTTCTGATGTTCTGTTTCTGTTAAATGCATTTCCTGTAAAAAGGCTAAATCTATCTTCATTTTCTTAATATGTGTTAAGATTCTTTTTCTTTTCACTGGTCCATTAAGCCCATTAACATTAAAACTCAATTCAATAAATTAGTCATTATTCTTAACAAAGTTACTCCAATCTAAAACATTACTTATCTTCTCAACTCTCATAGTTCCTTGGGGAATCTCTTTGAACTTCATGTTGCTATGTGTTCCCCTCCCAACCCTCCGGGCAAAAAGAAAGAAAAAGATAGAAAAGATACAGAAAAAGAAAAAACAAAAAACCTTCCCACTAATGTTGTGAATGAAAAGATACACAACACTACCCCCCTCCATTTTGCGGGTCGTGGCTAAAGCCACACTTGCACACATGATTAGCGTAGCAATTGGTCAGAGCTTCTTCCAGCTCCCCCGCAACAAAAAAATTATATATATATATATATATATATAAAAAAATTAATGTTACTATTCCCTAGTATTCCAAATTTTAATCTTTCTTCCCCCCCTCGTATAATTAATAATATTATTTATATATTCATCTGCCCAAAAATCCAACAAGTCCATTCTTGACCCAGTCTTCATCTTCAATCTATCTCGCCCCCTGGATTTGTTCTTGTATCTGGTGAATATTCAGAGAATCTCCCACAAACTGCTCCGCTTTCTGGTAGTCATCAAAAAATCTTTTTTCTCCACCAGGCAAAATAATCTTCAAGGTTGCAGGATAACGCAATATAAATTGATAACCGTGATCCCATAGGATTTTTTTCACTGGATTAAATTTCTTCCTTCTCTTCAAAAGTTCATAACTTATATCAGGGTAGAAAAATACTTTGTTCCCTTGAATCATCAATGGCCCTTTTCTATTCTTGGCAGCTTGGGCAGCTGCCTGTAGAATCCTTTCCTTGTCTTGAAATCTTAAGAATTTTATTAAGATCGATCGTGGATATTGGTCATCTTGTGGTTTTGGTCTTAGAGCTCTGTGTGCCCATTCAATTTCAATTGATCGAACCTCCTCTTTCATTTGCAAAACTTCCGGGATCCATCTTTGAAAAAAATTCTATTGGATTTTCTCCCTCCATACCTTCTTTAAGACCAACAATTTTGATATTATTACGTCTACTGAAATTTTCCAACATGTCCACCTTCTCCAAGAGTTGATTTCTTTCCGAGTTCCAGACAAGCAGATCATTTTCTGTTTTTTCCACTCTATCATTCATATGCCCCATTGCTCTTTCCATCTTCTGAAGCTTGTTATCCATTTTATCCTGTCTTTTCATAGCTTTATTATAGCACATCTTCATATCTTTAAGCTCTGCTCTTACTTTTCTTAGTTCAGCTGCTAGTTGCAATAAAGCCTCTTTTATGTCTCCATCATCTCCTTTACTTCCAATCTCTTCCTCCTCCTCTTCATCTGTATTCTCTGCGGAATCCAATTCTGACTGAGTCACTTTCAGTTGCAGTGGCCGTCGGTTCTTGTAGTTTGAGTTGTGTCGATTTGTGCATGCGCATTTCTGGCATCTTCTTCCTAGAGACCACTACCACCGCCATTGCTCCCTGTTCTACGCCGGAGATAGAATACATCTCCTCCGAAGGAGATCCAACCTGAGTCCGAAGCTCCATCGCTGCAGTAGGCCCTTTCTTCTTCCCATCTCGCGGCAACTTCGCAACAACAGACTTCTTCTGTTGCGGTTTACGAGGCACATCGTAAAGTAGTCTTGCAAAGTTTATAAATAGTTTTCAGAAAGTATTTATTAACTTTGTTTTGTTTAACCGGTACTACTTGAATTTTTACGGGAGAGCTGGATTTACACGTCTCAATCCCACGTCACCACGTGAAGCTCCCCCCCAGGCCTCTGTTTTATAGGTGTAGAGATAGTGGAATATGAGCCACATTGCCCAGCAATCCCATGATTTAATCCTAGCTTGATCGTGGGACAATTTACAATGACCTTTTAATTGGTACATCTTTGGACTGTGGGAGGAAACCGGAGCATATGGAGGAAACCTACACAGTCACGGGGAGAATGTACAAACTTTTGACAAGCAGCAGCGGGACTTGAACCTGGGCCCCCGGACTGTAGAGTATCGTGCTAACTATTATACTACTGTACCTCCCTGAAACGCAGATCAGTTGCGGATATGGGCATATGAATAGAATTTATTACTGGAATGATGTGGAACCTTTGGAAAGGGTTCAGATGAAGTTTACCATCATGCTAGCTGGATTAGAGATTGAGTTATAAGGTGAGTTTAGAGAAGCGTATTGTTTTCTCTGGAGTGTTGAAGGCTTGGGGAGTCCTGATAGAAGTTTATAAGATTGAGAGGCAGACAGGGTAGATGGAATATTTTTTCTCAGGGTAGAAATTTCAAGGACCAGAAGACTTGCGTTTAAGATGAAGAGGGGGGAAAAGTTGAAAGGATATGTGCTTGAATAAGTTTGTTTACACAGAAGTTATAGGGACCTAGAACCAACTACAGTGGGGAATGGTGGAATTAGGTAAGATAGTGGCATTTAAAAGGCTGCATGATTATGCAGGAATTGGAAGGATAAAGATCACGTACGGGCAGAAGTGAATTAGTTTACTTCAACATTGTTGTTAGTGCATTATACAGTGGCATGCAAAAGTTTGGGCACCCCTGGTCAAAATTTCTGTTACTGTGAATAGCTAAGCGAGTAAAAGATGAACTGATTTCCAAAAGGCATAAAGTTAAAGATGACACATTTCTTTAATATTTTAAGTAAGAAAACTTTATTTCCATCCTTTACAGTTTCAAAATAACAAAAAAAGAGAAAGGCCTGAAGCAAAAGTTTGAGTGTCCTGCATGGTCAGTACTTAGTAACACCCCCTTTGGCAAGTATCACAGCTTGTAAACACTTTTTGTAGCCAGCTAAGAGTCTTTCAATTCTTGTTTGGGGGACTTTTACCCATTCTTCCTTACAAAAGGCTTCTAGTTCTGTGAGATTCTTGGGTCGTCTTGCATGCACTGCTCTTTTGAGGTCTATCCACAGATTCTCGATGATGTTTAAGTCAGGGGACTGTGAGGGCCATGGCAAAACCTTCAGCTTGTGCCTCTTGAGGTAGTCCATTGTGGATTTTGAGGTGTGTTTAGGGTCATTATCCTGTTGTAGAAGCCATCCTCTTTTCATCTTCGGCTTTTTTTTTACAGACGGTGTGATGTTTGCTTCCAGAATTTGGTATTTAATTGAATTTATTCTTCCTTCTACCGGTAAATGTTCCCCGTGCCACTGGCTGCAACACAAGCCCAAAGCATGATTGATCCACCCCCGTGCTTAACGGTAGGAGAGGGGTTCTTTTCATGAAATTCTGCACCCTTTTTTCTCCAAATATATCTTTGCTCATTGCAGCCAAAAGGTTCAAAGGAACATCTGAATAAGCCTGATACATTTTGGAAACAAGTCCTGTGGACTGATGGAGTTAAAATAGAACTTTTTGGCTGCAATGAGCAAAGGTATGTTTGGAGAAAAAAGGGTCCTGAGGACGGGTCTCGGCCTGAAACGTCGACTGCACCTCTTCCTATAGATGCTGCTTGGCCTGCTGCGTTCACCGGCAACTTTGATGTATGTTAGCCTTTTACAGATGGTGATTTGTTCAAGGAAGCAATGGCCATTACCGCAGAGACTGTTTTTAATGATTTTAAAAACAAAAATGGCATCACAACCGCAATACATAATATACCGCTTGGCCCTGCAACAGTGACAAGGAGGGTAGAGTCACCGTCAGAGGACGTGAATATTTTTCACTATAGTTCGATGAATCCCTGGATGTAATGCAAACAGCTCAGCTTGTTGTATTTGTCAGAATGGCTTTCCAGGAATTTACAACAAAGGAGGACTTTACAATGAGTTTAAAAAATATGTCGTGAAAATGACGTCCCTAATCATAAACTGGTGGCAATTACTACTGATGGGGCCGAGCAATGCGTGGTGTGTGCGTTAGTTTTATAGCACTGAAAGTCAGTGCCTACTTCGGGTCAACTTATCTATGTGAAATTGCATATTCACAGATGAAAATTATTAAATCTAAGTACACGAGCTGACTTACTGACAGACACCTCACTAGGGTTGCCAACTTTCTCACTCTCAAATAAGGGACAAAAGTAGCAGTCAAATCCCGGGACGTTTGTGTTTACCCCGAAAAGACTACAATGACCGTGAAGCCTTGCGCAGGCACCTGTGTGCGCATGCGCGTACGTGCCGATTTTTTTTTACCCCACGAATCAGTTTTGGCTTAATTTTCATTATTTTTACTTTATATAGGCTGTGTATTTATCATATCATTCCTGCTTTTACTATATGTTAGTGTTATTTTAGGTTTTGTGTGTTATTTAGTATGATTTGGTAGGTTAGTTTTTTGGATCTGGGAACGCTCAAAATTTTTCCCATATAAATTTGTGGTAATTGCTGGTTTGGCGTAAAGCATTTCGGCACGAAAGGTTGCATAGGAACGCTCTACCATAGCAGGGGACAGTTGGCAACCCTACACCTCACAGGCTGTCTCAGACTGGCTGTAGTTATGAGCCAAATTTCAGGGAACTAGCAAAAAGTATTCAGCCCCAGTCATCACATTGAGTGCAAAAGTCAATTTTTATTCATTTATTTTTTGTGTTAAAATAAAATTAAATAATGAAACTTAGAATTAAAGGTGTGAAGTATTGTAATATTCTTAAAGACAGCTATGGCCTGTTTGATATGCTAGTTACAGTGTTTTCTTGTTTGAATTAATTTGAAAGTTTGACAAAAGTATTTTGTGTACTTCAAATACAATTTGCCCAAATAAAAGGCCTCAAATTGGAAGTACAATCTGAGCTGCTTTTTCTCTAAACGATTTAGTAGGTAGATTTTGCCTTTCACTGAGGTCGAGGTAGGGGATCTTGGGCATAAAAAGGTTGGTGACCACTACTGTAAACAATGAATTAAGTACTGACTATGTCTGTGACTGCAGTGTGTTTGAATAATGTCTCACAGCTGCCTTCTTTGGAGCAAAATGATTAAAGTTCGTCCAGATCCACATAAGATGTCTCTGGGCTTTTCACACCTTTTGATTTTGACAAAAAGCAGTACCTAATGGAAATTAGACATAACATTCCTTTCTTAATTAAAGCATAAATTTGACGGATGTTCTTATCTTTGTAATTAAGTTGTGGCTCCAGCAAACCAGATAGGACATTCTTTTCTTTATTTAAGGTGGCTGGAGTGTCTGACAAATTGATTGTACTTTTGTATCAATAGTCCATTGACTTGGCCGGAATAGTTATCAAACTGATTGTTCTCTGTATCATTAGCCCATTGACTTGTCCGGAATGGTTATCAAACTGATTGTTCTTTTGTATTAAACATAGAAACATAGAAAATAGGTGCAGGAGTAGGCCATTCGGCCCTTCGAGCCTGCACCGCCATTTATTATGATCATGGCTGATCATCCAACTCAGAACCCCGCCCCAGCCTTCCCTCCATACCCCCTGACCCCCGTAGCCACAAGGGCCATATCTAACTCCCTCTTAAACATAGCCAATGAACTGGCCTCAACAGTTTGCTGTGGCAGAGAATTCCACAGATTCACCACTCTCTGTGTGAAGAAGTTTTTCCTAATCTGGGTCCTAAAAGGCTTCCCCTCTATCCTCAAACTGTGACCCCTCGTTCTGGACTTCCCCAACATCGGGAACAATCTTCCTGCATCTAGCCTGTCCAATCCCTTTAGGATCTTATACGTTTCAATCAGATCCCCCCTCAATCTTCTAAATTCCAACGAGTACAAGCCCAGTTCATCCAGTCTTTCTTCATATGAAAGTCATATTGGTTTTATAACTTCTGACAATTCTGACATCGGGCAGTGAACTCGTAGAACCGCCGGGGAGATGAGAAAGGGTCTCTCCCTGATGTCGGGTCAAAGTTCACTCGCCGGCTGAGCTCGAAGAAATAAACGGGTGAAAAGATAAGTAACAATCTTTTTGTGCTGTTGTTATTTGATCCAGCAAAGTTGCATTTATAGACTTGCCTGTACGTTAGCTCTTCTATCTCCTGTTGACTGTTTGGGAGATCCATAATTCACTCCCAGCAAATTCTTGCTTGTTGGAAAACTCCACCCGTACAGTCTCGTTCGCAGTGCTTTGTGACATCACACGCATTTCACTGTGTGTTTTGACGTACATCATTTGTTTCAGATCAAATCAGTGAGGATTGTGCTAGTCAGTCCGCAGATGTCGCTGGGCTTCTGGCGCCAGCATGGCATGCCTGCAACTCAGTAACCCTAACGTGAATGTCTTTTGGAAGACGTGGGAGGAAACTGGAGTGTCATGGGGAGGGTGCACAAACTCCTTGCAGACAGCAGTTGCAGTTGAACCCCAATCTTATGGATGGTGTTGTAAAGTGTTACGCCTACTGCTACAGTGCTGCTAGGGAGATTTTTTTTTAACAAGCTGCTTAGTAGGTTAATTGGTCATTGCAACTTGTCATGTGATGAAGCTTGGGTTTAATAACTGGTTTGCAGCTTGTTGGGCTGGAAGAGCCAGTTTCATATTGTATCTCTAAATAAATTTGTTTTAAATACATGCTATGTCGGCCTTCTATCCAGGCTATTTTTTTTCCACAGTATACCTAACCTTGTTTTGTTTTCGTCTGCATCCTTGCCCAACAAAAATCTTCTGATCACAGTCCTGAAAGATCCAATAAATTCCCTCACAGAACTTATCACTGGAATCTCACTGAAACCTATGGAATATTGAAAGGTCTAGATAGAGTGGATGTGGAGAGGATGTCTCTTATATAGCGGGGGAGTTTTGGAGCAGAGAGCACACCCCCGGATCAGAAGGATGTCTCTTTAGAACTGACTTTCTTCAGCTAGAGGGAGATGAAACTGTACAGTTCATTACCACAGATGACAGCGGAGGCCAAGTATTTAAAGTGAAAGTTGATAGGTTCTTGATTAGTAAGGACATCAAGGGTTACGGGAGAAGGCAGGAGAATGGGATTGAGAAGGCTAATAAATCAGCCATGAAGGACTTGATGGACCAAATGACCTAATTCTGTTCCTATGTCTTATGGTCTTGTTCTTCCCCTGAATGAAATGTCACTACCACTTCAACATTACCCACTCAGCCCACACCTCCCTACGTACCCTACCTATGCTTCACATAATATGAACCTCTATCAGGCATTCCCCACAAACTCCGACATACTAGAGAAAACTGTCTGCCTAAGCATTCCTCATATCACAAACACTCTAATCCAGGCTGTATGTTGGCAAACCTCTTCTGCCCCTTCTCCAATGCTTCCGAATCCTTCCTGTAATTGGGCACACAAAGCTACAGACGTGGCCAAATCTGAGCTTTGTACAACTGCATCATGACTTCCTGACTCTTGCCCTTTATGTACCTAGTGATGAAGGCAAGCATCTTGTTTATTCTGTACACTATCCACCTTCAGTGAACTATGGACTTGGACCCCAAGATCCCTCTGTACATCAATGCTTTTAATAGTCCTGCAGACTTTCCTCAGATTCCAATTCAGAGTTATTTATTACACATACATGGAAACATACAGTGAAGTGTGACATTTATGTAAACACACCAAAGGATGTGCTGGATGCAAGTTGTAAGTGTCATCACACATTCCGGCCCACAGTGCTCGGCAGAACAACAAGTAACATTAGAAGGAACAAAAACCACTGAAAAACCAGTCTCTTTCCTCCCTCCCACTCACCTGTACACACGGACAGTTCTCCAACTTCAGGATGGGTCTCCAGGACATGGCCACCAAGCTTCGATGCCCAGACTTCCTAATGACTTTCTGGCTTTGATCTTCGGTATTGACCGACTAGCCGATGATGGGACTCTGAACATCAGGCTTGATCTCTGGGCTCACTGACTGACTGACGCTCATACCTCCTCTTCAGATGATCATCTGATCCTAGGATCCTCCAACCAGGGACAGCCTACATCTACAGATGTCTTTCATCACCCATCCGCATCACTGGACTTCAAGCGCCTGGACTCTGGATGTCCTTTGTCCCCATGTCCACATTGTTGGACTTCAAGTGCAGAGTGGAGGCTTGACCTGTTAACTTCACCACATCTCTGTCCCTAAGCCATAATTTGACATCTGTCACTCCTCTCTGTCCCCAAAACCATCCCTGCAGATTATTAAAAATAATACAGCTAAGTATGAGCCATGATCTCAATGGAGGCCACTGCTTGGTGCCATCTTAACTGGCAACTTTACTCTTGTATTTGATCTCCCAAAGTGCAGCTCCTCCATCTGTCATTTCTGCACTCATATATCCAGCTGTATTCCTCAATGACCTTCTTTTCTGTCTGCAACTACAACACAACTTGATTGAGGTTTATTTTGAGGAGGTGATTGGTAAGGGTAACTTGCTTATCTATATTTTCTTCTAAGTAATTTACTTACTGTATATCACAAACATCAGAGGTCTCAACACCAATCTCTGCCAACCTCCATCCGGAATAACACCCTACCACCTCTGCTCTTTGTCTTCTATAGGTAAGCCCATTCTGAATCCACATTATCTAAAGTCACCCTGGAATCCCATTTTCTTAATCTTCCTGATTAACTTATCATTAGGGACCTTGTCAAATGCAGTACTAAAGTCCATGTAGACAACATCCACTGCCCTACCCTCATCAACCACACAGTCACCTCTTTTAAAACACTCAATTCAAGTTCGTAAGACAGTGTTGTCAAAAGATTTATCAAACTTGAGTTCCATCTGCCAATGCTTGTTCCAACTTTTTGACTAGTCTATATCCTGTTGTAGCTTTAGACATCACCTTCCTCACTTTCCACAATGCCAACTACTTTTGTGTCACCTATAAACTTACTGATCATACCTTCTACATTCACAGCCAAAGCATTAATTTTGAAACAATAACAGTCCCGGTACTGATCCCTGTAATATAACACTGGTCATAGATGTCCTACCAGAGAAGTATCACCCTCTGCTTCCTATCAAGCCAATTTTAAATCCACTTAACCAGCTCACCTTGGATCCCATTGTCTTAACCTTCTGGACCAGCCTACCATGAGGTCCATGTAATCCTAATCTACTTTAAACTCCTGAGTCATAAGGCTTTAACAGATTCTGATGTATTTTAATAGTAAAAGCTTTAGATGCTGAAGAATATTTGTTTTCACCATTGATGGCCAATTAATTGGGGTTTTTTTTTGAATAGATGTGTGTCCAAAACTACTTCAACTTGGAGTTATCTAACAATCAAGCAAAAGCACACACTGCCTGATCTGCCATATGATTACGGTGCATTGGAGCCACACATTAGTGCGGAGATAATGCAGCTGCATCACAGCAAGCATCACGCCACCTATGTCAACAACTTAAATGTTGCAGAGGAGAAATATGCAGAGTCCCTGACAAAAGGTAAGTAAGTATAAGATTTACAATGCAATGAATAACATTAAATGCCCTTTTTTTTTTAAAAAGAAAACCTGCAACCCTAACCCCTACACCAGTTCTTGTGCCACACATTCAACCTCCCAAATCATCTTGTTCTTGCCTTCACTGAGGCGTGGCACAGGCAGCAATCCAGAGACCCATTGCCCCCTCCTACCCCCCCGAGGTCCTGCTTTCAACCTCCTACCTAGCTCCTTGTATTCTCTTTTCAGCACTTCATCCCTTTTCCTACCTGTGTCAGTGGTAACCCGACAAAAAAATCTGCAAATGCTGAAAATCCAAGCAACACACACAATGCTGGAGAAACTCAACAGGCCAGGCAGCATCTATGTAAAAGTTGACATCTTGGGCTGAAACCCTTCATCAGGACTTGGAAAGAAAGATGAGAAGTTAGAGCAAGAAGCTGGGGGGAGGGGAGGAAGAAGTACAAAGTCGTAGGTGATAGGTGAGACTAGGGGAGAGAAGTAAAGAGCTGGGAAGCTGTCAAGTGAAAGAGATACAGGGCTGGAGAAGGGAGAATCTGATTGGAGAGGGTCTGTAAGAAGCTGTACCCACATGTATTTCTTGTAGATACAGCAATCAGGAAACTGGAGGGCTCCCTCATCTCTCACATCTTGTATGAGGAGCATACCACAGACTCCCGATCCATTCTCACTACTCTAGCTGGGCACTAATAGATGAATCACAGCCCGGCTTCTGCCTTTTGCCAATGCCATGTTCCCCATTTTAACCGTGTCCCACAATGGCAACAGGTTATTAAGAAGGCAAACGGAATGTTGGCCTTCATTGCTAGAGGGATTGAATTCAAGAGCAGGGAGGTCCTGCTGCAACTATACAGGGTACTGGTGAGACCGGACCTGGGAATACAGTGTGCAGTTCTGGTTTCCATACTTGAGGAAGGATATACTGGCTTTGGAGACCGTGGTTCACCAAGTTGATTCCAGGGATGAAGGGGTTAACTTATGAGGAGAGATTGAGTCTCCTGGGACTATACTCTGGAGTTCAGAAGAATGAAAGGGGATCTTATAGAAACATACAAAATTTTGAAAGGGATAGCTAAGATAGAAGCAGGAAAGTTGTTTCCATTGGTAGATGAGACTAGAACTAGGGGACATTGCCTCAAGATTCAGGGGAGAAGATTTAGGCTGGAGATGAGGAGAAACTGTTTTTCCCAGAGAGTGGCGAGTCTGTGGAATTCTCTGCCCAAGGAGGAAGTTGAGGTTTCCTTACTGAATATACTTAAGAAACAGTTAGATAGGTTTCTACATAGTAAGGGAATTAAGGGCTATGGGGAAAAGGCAGGTAGATGGAGCTGAGTTTATGGACAGATCAGCCATGATCTTATTGAATGGTGGGGCAGGCTCGATGGGCTGGATGGCCTATTCCTGCTCCTGTTTCTTATGTTCTCTGCTTAAACCTAGCTTCAATCTCTGCAGGGAGTCCGGACAGGCTTCACTTGCTTTTTAAATCTGGCACTTAAATTCCACAAGCAATTGTTGCTGTGATTTCACTATCTGCGGAAAACCCTGCAAGACTCCACTTTTCAGTAGTGGGGATTGCCCCCTTTTCCAACTTTCATAATCAGATTTATGATGTGAAATTACTTGGTTGCAGTGCAAAGGCAAAAAAAAAACATTGAATTACAGAAATAAATGAATAGTGATTGTAATGCCATTAGTTTTAAGATGATTATGGAAAAGCATAGGCTGGTCCTTGGGTTGAGATTCTAAATTGTAGAAAGGCCAATTTTGAGAGTATCGGACAGGATCTGTCAAGTATGTTTGGAACTGTCTGTTTTGTCGAGATAGTGCCACTGTACATAAGCAACTCTCTGCGGACTGCAAGGATTTGTACCAGTTTTCCTCTTAAATATACTCCTTTTGAACTGCTTTCGCTGCAACCTGCACTTAAATGTCCTCTTAACAGACTACAAAATCAAATCAATGATCTTCAGCTCTCACATTAGATGGTTAAATGCAGAGCAGTTAAATGCGGAACCTGAAAACACCAGTGCCAAGGTCAAGGCCGAAAACATGGTAGGAGAGGCAGAATTCAAACCAGGTTGAAGCACAGAAGGATGAGGCCTCTCTGCCTACCATCTTGTTAGCAAATGTAGTCCCTTGAAAATAAGAATTGATCTCAGGGCAAGGCTGCTGTATCAGAGGTAGATGAGACAGATCTCAATTTTTTTGTTACATTGAGACTTGGTTAGTAGCGAACTGGCCGTACGTGGCTATCCGACCAGAAGGCTTTATGATTTTCGGAATGGATCAAGACTGGAATTCTGGTGAGGAAAGAAGTGGCGGCATTTGCTTATTAGGCAATTCTTGTTGCTGTTATGTCAACTTCTTGTGCCCTGACTTAGAACCACTAGCGATTTAATGTAGACCATTCTATTTGCCTCGAGAGTTCTCATCCGTGGTCCTGACCTCAGTTTACATGCAGCCAGCAGTCCATTATAAGCAAGCAAAACTGCACAGTGCTGTCTGTAAACAAGCTTCACTTCTGAATGAGCTCAATGCCTTCTATGCTTGCTTTGACCACCAGTGTAGGGAGGAACCACTGCACGCCACCATGTCTGCCCTAGATCATTGGGACAGCAAAGACGTATACATCAGGATGCTCTTTATCAATTACAGCTCAGCATTTAACACCATCATCTTCTTGAAACTAATCAGTAAACTCGAAGACCTGGGCCTCAATACCCCCTTGTGCAATTAGATCCTGGATTTCCTCACTTGTAGACCCCAGTCTGTTTGGATTGGCAAAAACATCTCCTCTACAATCTCCATCAGCACAGGAGCATCACAGGGAGGTGTACTTAGCCCTCTGCTTTACTCGCTTTACACCTCTGACTGTGTGGCTAAGTACAGCTCCAACACCATACATAAGTTTGTTGATTGTACCACTGTTGTGGGCTGTATCAAAGGGGGTGATGAATCAGCATACAGGAGGGAGATTGAAAATTTGGCTGAGTGGTGTAATGACAACAACCTCTCACTCAATGTCAATAAGACCAAGGAACTGATTGTAGACTTCAGGAAAGGGAAAGCAGGGGTCCATGAGCCAGTAATCATCAGAGGATCAGTAACTTTAAATTCCTAGATGTCATTATCTCAGAGGACCAATCCTGGACCCATATAAATATTATTGCAATGAAACCACGACAGCATCTCTACTTCCTCAGGAGTCTGTGGTGATTCGGCATGTCATCGAAAACCTTGGCAAACTTCTATAGATGCGAGGCGGAAAGTGCGCTGACTGGCTGTATTATGGCCTTGTATGAGAACACCAATGCCTTTGGGTGGAAAATCCTACAAAAAGTAGTGGATTCAGCCCAGTACATCATGGGTAAATCTCTCCCAACATTGAGCACATCTACATGAAATGTTGCCGTAGAAAAGCAGCATCCATCATCAAAGATCCTCACTACGCAGGCAATGCTCTTTTCTCGCTATTGGCATCAGGTAGAAGGTGCAGTAGCCTCAGGACTTGCACCACCAGGTTCAAGAACAGTTACTACCCCTCAAACATCAGGCTCTTGAACAAAAGGGACAGCTACACATATAGGGACTCTTATATTGTTATTTGATGCTTATTATTTATTGCTATTTATTTATATCTGAATTTGCACAGTTTGTTTACAGTTAACAGTTCCAGATGGTTATAGTTTACAGTTATTGTTCTCTAGGTTTGCTAAGTATGCCTGCATACAAAGAATCTCAGGGTTGTATGTAACTTGCATGTAATCTGATAATAAATTTCATTTTGAACTTTGAACATTTCTGACAAAGGTGTACTTGATAAGTGGGAGCCTTTGAAAGTGAAATTTTGAGAATACAGAATTTCTATGTTCCTGTCGGTATTAAAGGCAAGGATAATAGGTTTAGGGAACCTTGGTTTTCGAGAGATATTGAGGCCATAGTTGAGAAAAGGAGGAGGTGCTTAGCAGGTAGGAACAGATGAGGTACTTGAGTATAACAAATGCAAGAGGACACTTAACAAAATCAGGAGGGCTGAAAGAAGGGATGCAGTTGGTTTGACAAAGTGAAGGAGAATCCCAAGGGATTCTGCAGATATTTTAAGAGCAAAAGGATAGCAAAGGCCAAAGCTGGTCGCCTGGAAGATCAGAGTGACCATCTATGCATGGAGCTTAAATCTTTTGCACCTGTATTTACTGAGAAGTTGGACGCAGCTTATAGGAGTGAGACAAACAGCAGTGAAGTCTTGGATTCTGTACAAATTACAGAGGAGGAGTTTGCTGCCTTGAGACAAGTTAGGGTGGATAAATCCCCAAGGCCTGACAAGCTGTCCCCTCACACCCTGTGAGGCTATTGCAGAAACTGCAGGGGCCCTATCAGAAATATTTAAAACATCCTTACCACGGGTGACTTGCTGGAGGATTGGAGGGTGGCTAAAGTTGCTCCATTGTTTAAGAAAGGCTCGAAGAATAAGCCAGGAATTTATAGGCCGGTAAGCCTGACATCAGTAGTGGGCAATTTATTGGAAGGTATTCTAAGGAACCAGATATATAAGTAATTGGATAGCCAGGGCCTGAATAGGGGTAGTCAACATGGCTTTGTGTGTGGTAGGTCGTGTCTAATAAATCTTTTTCAAGGTAATTACCAGGAAAGTTGAAGGCAAAGTGGTGGAAGGCACTTCTCTCTGTAACTGGATCCTGGACTATTTGATAGAAAGGCCACAGTCAGTCTGTGTTGGAAGAAACATCTCTAGTTTCATCACGCTGACCACTGGCGCTCCCCAGAACTGCATGCTCAGCTCGCTGCTGTGTATGACTGATTGTTAGATCCAGTTCAATTGAATCATCAAATTCGCTGATGACGCAGCAGTGGTTCGCCTCGTCAACAACAATGAGACGGAGTACTAAGAGGAGATAGAGAGGCTGGTGGAATGCTGTGAGTACAAAACTTCCTCAGTGTGGACAAGACCAAAGATAGAGGCTGACCACTCCTCACTACATATACACAGCTCCCCCTCGGAGAGGGTTAGGAGCACCAGGTTTCTGAGAGTGCACATAGTGGACTATCTTACCAGGTCACTCAACACCACCTCTTTCATCAGGAAATCAGTGGTGCAGGAGCATTATCGGGAGTGTCCTGACCAGCTGCATCACCATCTGGTACGAGAATTGCAAGGCATCTGACCGCAAGTTCCTTCAAAGGATTGCGAGGTCTGCCAAGGGGATTATCGGGGTCTTTCTTCCATCCTTTAAAAATATTTAACATGAGTCCTGCTTATGCAGGGCCTTAACCTTGTCAGTGATTCCTGCCACGTGTCCAACAATCTCTTGCCATCCAACAGGAGGTACCATAGCATTAGGACAAGAACCAATTGGAAAACAACTTCTTCCCCCAGGCCACAAGGCTACTGAACTCCCTGCCACCACCCAGGTCGCATCACGTATGAAGCACCAGTAGAGTTATACTGTTTACTTTCTAACTTGTATCATATATGCACTTTATTATTCATTTAGTTGTGGTAATATGACTGTGTTATGTGTGTGAATTATATGTATTGTGCTGTGCACTTTGGTCCAGAGAAACGTTATGTCTTTTGTCGAGATACATGTGTATGGTTGAATGACAATGAACTTGAACTTAGATGCAGCGTACATGAAACTTAGCAAGGTCTTTGACATGGTCCTGCATGGGAGGTTGGTCATGAAGGTTCAATCACTTGACATTCAAGATGAGGTGGTATATTGGATTAGACATTGGCTTCACAGAAAAAGCCAGAGAGTGGTAGGAGATGGTTGCCTCTCTGACTGGAGTGCTATAACTAGTGGTGTGCCCCAGGGATCGGTGCTGGGTTCATTGTTGTTTGTCATCTTTACCAACAATCTGGATGATATTGTGGTAAACTGGATTAGCAAATCTCGGATGACATCAAGAATGGGGATGTAATGGACAGTGAGGAAGACTATGAAAACTTGCAGCAGGATCTGGACGAGCTGGAAAAATGTGCTGAAAAATGGCAGATGGAATTTAATGCAGACAAGTAAGAGGTATTGCATTTTGGGAGGACAAACCAGGGTAGGACTACGTGATGAGTGGTAGGCACTAAGGAGTGCAGTAGAACAGAGGGATCTGGGAATACATGTCCATAATTCCTTGAAAGTGGCATCACGGGTATATAGGGCTGAAAAGAAAGCTTTTGGCACATTGGCCTTCATAAATCGATGTATTGAGCACAGGATATGGGATGTTGTGTTGAAGTTGTATAAGATGTTGGTGAGGCCTAATTTGGAGTATTGTGGGCAATTTTGGTAATCTGCGTTCAAAAAGGATGTCAGTAAGATTGAAAGAGTACAGAGAAAAGTTACAAGAATGTTATCAGGACTTGAGCTGAGTAATGGGGAAAGATTGAATTAGTTAAGACTTTATTCCCTGGGGTATAGAAGAATGAGGGGAGATTTGATAGAGGTGTACAAAATCATGAGTTTAGATAGGGTAAGTACAAGCAGGCTTTTTCCACTGAGGTTGGGTGAGCTTAAACTAGAGGTCATGGGTTAAGGGCTAAGGGTGAAATGCTTAAGGGTGAGGACTTTCACTCAGAGGGTTGTGAGAGTGTGGAATGAGCTGCCTGAGCAAGTGGTGGATGTAGGTTCGATTACAACATTTAAGAGAACTTTGTATAGGTACATTGATGGGAGGCTGTATGGAGGGCAATGGTCCAGGTACAGGTTGATGGGACTAGGTAGATCACTAGTTCAGCACAGACTAGATGGATCGAAGGGCCTGTTTCTTTACTGTAGTACTCCATGACTAAATACACACTAAGAAGGAAAAATGAGGTAATGTCTGTGGACCATTCAAAAATCTAATGGTGGAGGAAAAGAGCTGTTTCTGAATCGTTGAGTTTGGTTCTTCAAATTCTTGTACCTTCTCCCTGATGGTAGTCGCAAGAAGAGGGCACATCCCAGATGGTGAGGGTAATCAGTGATAGATGTGGCCTTGTCGAGCTACAGCCAGTTGAAGATGTCCTTGAGAGTTGTGCTTGTGGTAGAGCAAGCTGAGTCTGAGCCTCTACAGCCTTTTTCAACTCTGCATTGGAGTCTCCATACCAGGCTCTTTTGCAACCAGTCAGAATGTTCTCACCATACATCATAGACATATGCCTTTGAAATAAAATTCATCAATTCTCTTCAAATTCCTAATAAAGTATAGCCGTTGGCATGCCTTCTTCATGTTTGCACCAATATATTGGACCTAGGATAGGACCTTTGAGATATAGATGCCCAGGAACTTGATGCAGTTGACTCTCTCAGCTGCTGGCACTCGATGACGATTGATGTGTGTTCCCTCACCTCCCCTTCCTGGTCCACAATCAATACTTTGGTCTTAAAAACATTGGGTGTGACATTGTTGTTGCAACACTATTCAACCAGCCACCATATCTCACACCTGTAAGCCTCTTTATCACTTTCTGAAATTCTACCAACAACAGTGATGTTATCTGTGAGTTTCAGGTGGCTTTTGAGCTGAACTTAGCTAAACAGTCATGAATGTAGGAAGAGTAGAGCTGTGAGCTAAACACACATCCTTGAGATTCTCCTGTGTTGATTATCAGTGAGCAGGAGCTGTTATTACTTATCCGCATGGTATGTAGTCTCCCGATGAGGAAATTGAGGATCTAATTTCAGAGGGGGGTATAGAGGCCCAGGTTTTGAAGCTTGGTTAATAGCACTTAGGGAATGGTAGTGTTAAATGCTGAGCTGAAATAGATAAACAGTAGCCTGACATAGGCATTGTGGTTCTCTAGGAGTTCCAAAGCAGAGTGGAGAGTCATTGAGATTGCATCCACTGTTGTGGTGATAGGCAAATTGTAGCAGGGCCAGGTCCTTGATCAGCCAGGAGTTAATTCTAATCATAACAAACAGGTAGACTGGTCAGGGAGGAGATGTGTCCACAAGAGGGAGAGTCCAGGACCAGCCTCAGAATAGAAGGATGTCTGTTCAGTTAGAGGGTAGTGTATCTGTGGAATTCATTGTCACAGGCAGCTGTGGAGTCTTAAGTTATTGAGCATATTTAAAGTAGAAGTTGATAGGTCCTTGACTAATAAAGGCATCAAAGGTTATGGGGAAAAGGCAAGAGATTGGGGCCGAGAGGGAAAATAAATCAGCCATCATGGAATAGCAGAAGACTCGATGAGCTGAATGGCCTAATTCTGCTCCTGTGTCTTGTGGTCTTATACCCAATCTTTCAGTACACCTCATTATGTTAGATGTGATGCTATGCCTTTGGTTATGGAGGAGGCTCTTGCATACCAGAGTGATTGCTGCCCTTTTGAAGCAGTTGTGAACCTCAGACCACAGTAGTGAGAAAACAGGCTCGAATACCCCAGTCGGTGTACATGGAAGCTTGATTTTTAAAAAAAATTTATTTTGAGTTATGGGCTGGAACAGGCCTTTCCAGCCCAACGAACTGCACTGCCCAGCAACCCACCTATTTAATCCTGGTCTAATCACAAGATAATTTAGAATGATCAATTAACATACTAACCATTAATTCTTCTCAAGTTCTCATGTCAGCATGTTTTCCTCAAGGGAATATCTTGCCTGACAAATCTATTGGAATTCTTCGAAGAAATAACAAGCAGGATAGACAAAGGAGAATCAGTTCATACTGTATATTTGGATTTTCACAAGGCCTTTGACAAAGTAACACACATGAGGCTGCTTAAGAAGCTACGAGCCTATGGTATTACAGGGAAGATTCTAGCATGGATAAAGCAGTGGCTGACTGGCAGGAAGCAAAGATTGGAATAAAGGGAGCCTTTTCTGGTTGGCTGCTGGTGACTAGTAATGGTCCAGAAGGGTCTGTGTTAGGATCGATTCATTTTATGTTATGTTAGTGACTTGGATGATGGAATTGATGGCTTGTTGCAAAGTTTGCAGACAATATAAAGATAGGTGATGGGGCAGGTAGTTTTGAGGGAGTACAGAGACTACAGAAAACCTTAGATTAGGAGAATAGGCAAAGAAGTGGCAGATGGAATACAGTATCATGAAGTGTATGGTCATGCACTTTGGTAGAAGAAATGAAAGGGTTAACTTTTTTTGAATGAAGAGACTGAGATGCAAAGGGACTAAGGAAAGATGTGCCAGTGCTTTTATTGAATACATTTTTACAAGTGAATAGTTGTTTGTAAAATAAGTTGATCTAAATAACTTGTTTAATATATTTTAGGTGATGTCACAGCCCAGATTGCTTTACAACCTGCATTGCGATTTAATGGTGGCGGTCATATTAATCACTCTATCTTCTGGACCAATCTGTCTCCAAGTGGAGGAGGGGAGCCTGCTGGTAGGTATTATTTGTGGAAATGTTATAAGCACTTTCACATAATTTAAAATGCTTGTGTTCAAATAGCTAAGCACATTTAGCTTTTAAAATAATGAATTAATAAGTACATTGTTAATTATAATATTACAAATCCATTTATAGAATATGTACTGTATGTAGTGCAATTTTTCCCTTTGATATATTTACAGTCTGAAAGTACTATATATCAGGGGTCCCCAACCTTTTTTGCACCGCGGACCGGTTTAATATTGACATACTCTTGCGGACCAGCCGACCCGGGGTGGGGGGGGGGGGTGTGTTCAAGTAGGGTTAAACTCACCTCTGCATGTCTTTTACAGTTAGGGTTGTCAACTTTCTCACTCCCAAATAAGGGACAAGAGTAGCAGTCAAATCCCGGGACACTTTACCCCAAGAAAGACTACCATGAAGCCTTGTGCGGGCACCTGTGTGCGCATGTGTGACGTGCACATGCGCGTACGTGCTGATTTTTTTTCCCACAAATCGGTTTTGCCTTCATCTTCCTGACTATACTGTACATACATTATTTCTACTTTGTATAGGCTGTGTATTTATCATATCATTCTTGCTTATACTATATGTTAGTGTTATTTTCGGTTTTATGTGTTATTTGGTATGATTTGGTAGGTTATTTTTTGGGTCTGGGAACGCTCCAAAATTTTCCCATATAAATTAATGGTAATTACTTCACTTCACGCCATTTCGGCACGAAAGGTTTCATAGGAACGCTGTACCTTAGCAGGGGAAATACGGGACAAGGGCGGTCCTGTATGGGACAAACCAATTTAGCCCAATATACGGGATGTCCCAGCAAATACGGGACAGTTGGCAACCCTATGTTCAAGTTCAACAGTGCGTGACAGGGAATGAGGAAAGGTGCAGCTGACTCGTATCGTTTCCTCATGGCCCGGTAGTTGGGGACCGCTGCTATATATGACCTGGAACATTTTGGGCAAGAGAACCACTAATGTACCCAAGCTGATGATCTGTAAACCAAAGCTTTGTCCTGTGGTTTAGTCATGTTTTTGGTCACATTGATCTTTTCTTGATGTTAAGAGCTTTCCTGATCAATCAAACCTTTTGTGATTTTTATTCTTCTTTATATCAATCAGAGTCTCCTCGAGATTCTAAATATATGAATGATTTTTTAGATAAGTTAGACTTCCCTCAGATTTCACAGGATATGTCTTTATTAGATACTTCCATTACAATGGATGAGATTAAGAATGTTATTTTTTCTATGAATCTGGGGAAAGCTCCTGGCCCTGATGGGTTTACCGTTGAATTTTATAAATGTTTTGCTTCTTTATTGATTCCTTGGCTCTATAAGGTTTTTGAGGCTTCTTTGAAACTTGGTAAACTTCCGGAATCTTTTAATAGAGCATCAATTTCTTTAATACTAAAGAAGGATAAAGACCCTGCTCAATGTGCATCTTATAGACCAATATCTTTATTAAATGTTGATTCTAAAGTTTTTTCTAAGTTATTAGCAAATAGACTAGAAAAAGTACTTCCTTCTATTATTTCGGAAGACCAAACGGGTTTTATTAAAGGTCGTTACTCTTTTTATAATATTCGTACATTGTTAAATATCGTTTATACTCCCTCACAAAATGTTCCTGAGTGTGTTATTTCTTTAGATGCCGAGAAAGCTTTTGATAGAGTAGAATGGCCTTATTTATTTAAGGTGCTTGAAATGTTTAATTTTAGCTTGAAATTTATATCCTGGATTAAACTGTTATATCACTCCCCTGTAGCCTCGGTTCGTACTAACTCTTTAAACTCACCTTTTTTTCCTCTCTTTCGTGGTACTCGACAAGGCTGTCCTCTTAGTCCCCTATTATTTGATATTGCATTAGAACCTCTTGCAATTGCTATTCGAGAATCTTCAAATATTACTGGGATAACTCGGGGATTAAAGTCCCATAAATTATCACTCTATGCTGATGATTTACTTTTATATATTTCTAATCCTGAGAGATCTATTCCTGCTGTTTTAGAGTTATTAGTACAATTTGGTCTTTTCTCAGGTTATAAATTAAATCTTAGTAAGAGTGAACTTTTTCCGATTAATAAACATCTTCCCTTATATTATAAATTTCCATTTAAATTGATTAATAATTACCTTTCATATCTTGGGATTAAAATTACTTGTAAACATAAAGATTTATTTAAGACTAACTTTTTACCATTAATAGACCATATTACTCAACTTTCATCTAAATGGTTTCCCTTATATTTAACTTGGATTGGTCGTATTAATGCAGTTAAGATGTTTTTTTTGCCAAAATTTTTATATGTGTTTCAGGCATTACCAATTTTCGTTCCTAAATCTTTTTTTGATAAAGTCGACTCTAAAATTTCTTCATTTATTTGGCAGAATAAGAATCCGAGACTGGGTAAAATACATTTACAGAAAGCTAAGAGAGATGGAGGTTTAGCATTACCTAACTTTAGATTTTATTATTGGGCTATTAATATTCGACATATGAAATTTTGGTTACTTGACCGGGACATACTATCTATTCCTAAATGGGTAGCATTGGAATTACAATCTGTTCAGGGTTATACACTTGGTTCTATTTTAGGTTCATCTCTTCCCTTTGATTCGAAACGCCTTAAGCAGGTCTCTAACCCGATTGTTAAATATGCTTTGCGTATTTGGTTTCAATTCAGAAAATTTTTTGATCTTAATCAATTCGGGTTAGCGATTCCTATTTTAGGTAACATATTTTTTCCTCCCTCTTTTACGGATCGCGCTTTTCAAACTTGGAAGACTAAGGGTGTTTTACGGTTTTTGGATTTATTTTTAGATGGTTCCCTTATGTCTTTTGAACAATTATCTAATAAATATAACTTATCAAGAATACATTTTTTTAGATATTTACAAGTTAGAAATTTCCTAAGTACTATACTTTCTTCCTTTCCAATGCTTCCTCCTATATATATTTTAGATTCGATAATTAACCTTAATCCATGTCAGAAAGGTGCATCGGCTATGATTTATAATATTATTATGAAACTTAGGAAAGCTCCATTTGATAAGATTAGGGTAGATTGGGAACAGGAATTGGGGCTTACCATTTCTGTGGATGATTGGGGACAGATTTTACAATTAGTTAATACTTCCTCTATTTGTGCTAAACATTCCCTAATTCAATTTAAAGTGGTTCATAGAGCACATATGTCCAAAGATAAGTTAGCGCGTTTTTACACGCATATTAATCCTTTCTGTGATAGATGTTCGGGGCAGATAGCCTCTTTAACTCATATGTTTTGGTCTTGCCCTACTTTGGAAACTTTTTGGAGAGATATTTTCAATATTATTTCTAAGGTATTAAATATAGATATCTCTCCTCACCCTATTACTGCTATCTTTGGACTACCTAAAATTTCTAGTAATCTTTCCCCTTCAGCCCGTAGAATGATTGCATTTCTTACTTTGATGGCGAAAAGATGTATTTTACAACATTGGAAAGAGCTTAATGCTCCAACTACCTTTTTTTGGTTTTCTCAGACGATTTTATGTTTGAATCTGGAGAAAATTAGAAGTAACTTTTATGATTCTTCATTTAAATTTGAACAGATTTGGGGACCTTTTATTCGATATTTTCATTTAATGTAATATTTACCCTTCTTGTTCTTTTTTCACTGTTTTAATGGAGGTCGGGATTGAGGATGTGATTTTAAGTTTAACTCTGTTTGGTTTCAAGTTAGCCCATTGCTTTGCTTTGCTTTTAGTTAGTTGCACGGTGGGTTTTTTTTTGGGGTTTTTTTTTCTTTTTTTTTCCATTGATATATATAAAATCTAGTATACTATTATGTTATCTTGGTTTCTTATGCTTAAATTACATTGTTTGTAGTATTTTCTTTTTGGTATTGTTATCTTTTGGAATTTTATTATACTTTAACATTGTATTAATGTTTATATGGCTTACCTTTTTTGTATACTTACTCAATAAAAAGATTTAAAAAGAAAGAAAGAGCTTTCCTGATCCTAAATAAGAGAGTTGCCTGTATTTTGTCACCCCACTAAAAGTGTGAGCTTACTGTAGTCCTAGAAATATGGATCAGAGTGTTAGTTTAATGCCTAAAACCACTTCCTTTTCAGCTTAAGGTAGAGTACGGAATTAATCCTCTTCCAGGCATTTATCTCTGCAACTCTGCTAAGCGTTACACTTGTGTTTACTCCATCTCCTTGTTTACCATTTAGGGCCCTAAACTGTCCTTTCAGGTGAGGCAGCCCTTCACATGGAATGCATTGCTATCATTTAATTGTACAGTCTACTCTAGGGGTCCTCAATCTTTTTTGCAGTGCGAACCGGCCGACCCGGGGGGAGGGGGGGGTAGGATTGCCAACAGACAAGAGTAGCAGTCAAATACGTTGTGTTTACCCAGGGAAAGACTACAATGACCATGAAGCCTTGCGCGGGCACCAGTGCGCTTGCGTGACCTGTGCATGCGTGTACTTGCCGATTTTTTTTTTTCCTCTGCAAATCGTTTTTGGCGATTCTGTTCGGGGGGGGTGGGGGTGTTAATCACAACTGGAATATAGGTGATACGTAGCTAGTACACTCAATTTCGTTTCTAAAAGGGTTTATCTCACAAATTTAATATTAAACACACAGCGCATATTTTCCTTGCATGAATATAGTGATAAGTCAATTATCAGGGGAGCTTGAAGTAAGTGTTGAACGAACTTCCAGTAGAAGTGGTAGAGACAGGTTCGATATTATCATTTAAAGAAAAATTGGATAGGTATATGGACAGGAAAGGAATGGAGGGTTATGGGCTGAGTGCAGGTCGGTGGGACTAGGTGAGAGTAGCGTTCGGCATGGACTAGAAGGGCAGAGATGGCCTGTTTCCGTGCTGTAATTGTTATGTGGTTTTATAAGTCAATAGCATCATAACATTTTAAGTAACATTTGGATATTAAACACACAGCACATATTTTCCCCGTATGAACATATAAAATCATTGCAATGCACCAATATCGCTGAATCAGTGGGAGCCCTGGGCTTGTTTTCCTGCAACAAGATGGTCCTATCGAGGGGTGATGGGAGACAGCGACACTCGAACGGGGTTCCTTATGTCCAGTCCATTCCGCAATTTAGTTTTCGTTGCATTCATTGCAGAGATATGTTGGAAATGGGAGCAATGTTTTCAGTGCTTTTGTGGCTATCTCGGGATATTTAGCCTTGACTTTGATCCAGAATGCCCTCAGAGATGTTATGTCAAACATACTTTTCAGCCCGCCGTCATTTGAAAGCTCGAGGAGTTGATCTCCTTGCCGCGCTGACATGGATGACGTGCCGGTAATGACTTCGCATGTGTAATGGCTCAACAGTGGGTGTGACAGGGAATGAGGAAAGGTGAAGCTGACTCATATCGCCAAATCATATCGTTTCCTTGCGGCCCGGTAGCACATACTTTGCGGCCTGGTGGTTGGGGACTGCTGGTCTACTCTACAACAGTGAAACCTGATGCCAATTGGGGAATGTTTTTTTTCCATAGCACTTTCACACCATCACTGTCAAAGCCAGGATCGCCTGGTTGCTGGCAATTTTAATTCCCATTCCCATTCCCTCAGTGATATGTCTCCTCACAGCTTCCTCTCCAGCCAAGTTGAGGCTAGATGCAGATTAAAGGAGCAGCACCTCATTTTCTGTGTTGGTAGTCCCAAATCTGATGGCATGAACTTCAATTTCTCTACTTTCCCGAAGCCACTCCTCCTTGTCTTGATGTATATGTTACAAATATAGCTAATTTTTTTTTCACGTCACCCCTTTTTCCCCTCCCCATTATTACACCTCCCTTTATTCCATGGCCAAGTGAAATAGGAATTGATATGGGAGGTGAGGGGAGTAATGAATTAAAAGTATTATATATGAATGCACGGAGTATAAGAAATAAAGTGGATGAGCTTGAGGCACAGTTGGAAATTGGTAAGTATGATGTTGTGGGAATAACAGAGACATGGCTTCAAGTGGACAGGGCCTGGGAAATGAATATTCAAGGATATATGTCCTATCGAAAGGACAGGCCAATGGGCAGAGGGGGTGGGGTGGCTCTGTTGGTGAGGAATGATATTCAGTCCCTTGCGAGGGGGGACATAGAATCAGGAGACGTAGAGTCAGTATGGATAGAACTGAGAAATTCTAAGGGTAGAAAGACCCTAATGGGAGTTATCTACAGGCCCTCAAACAGTAGTCTGGATGTAGGGTGTAAGTTGAATCAAGAGTTAAAATTGGCATGTCGCAAAGGTAATGCTACAGTTGTTATGGGGGACTTCAACGTGCAGGTAGTCTGGAGGAATCGGGTTGGTACTGGACCCCAAGAAAGGGAGTTTGTGGAGTCCCTCCAAGATGGATTCTTAGAACAGCTTGTACTGGAGCCTACCAGAGAGAACGCAATTCTAGATTTAGTGTTGTGCAATGAACCGGATTCGATCAGGGACCTCGAGGTAAAGGAGCCATTAGGAGGTAGTGACCAGAATATGATAAGTTTTAATCTACAATTTGAGAGGGAGAAGGGAAACTCAGAAGTGTCAGTATTACAGTTGAACAAAGGGAAGTATGGTGCTATGAGAGAGGAGCTGGCCAAAGTTCAATGGAACAATACCCTAGCAGGGATGACAGTGGAACAGCAATGGCAAGTGTTTCTGGGAATAATGTAGAAGGTGCAGGATCAGTTTGTTCCAAAGAGGAAGAAAGATCCTAAGGGGAGTAAGGGGAGGCCGTGGCTGACAAGGGAAGTAATGGACAGTACAAAAATAAAAGAGAAGTATAACATAGCAAAGACGAGTGGAAAGCCAGAGGATTGGGAAACTTTTAAAGAGCAACAGAAGGTAACTAAAGAGGCAATACGCAGAAAAAAAATGAGGTACGAGGGTAAACTAGCCAAGAATATAAAGGAGGATAGTAAAAGCTGCTTTAGGTATGTGAAAAGGAAAAAAATAGTTAAGACCAAAATTGGGCCCTTGAAGACAGAAGCGGGTGAATTTATTATGGGGAACAAGGAAATGGCAGACAAGTTGAACAGGTACTTTGGATCTGTCTTCACTAAGGAAGACACAAACAATCTCCCAGATATAATAGTGGCCAAAGGACCTAGAGTAATGGATGAAGTGAAGGAAATTTATATTAGGCAGGAAATGGTGTTGAATAGGCTGTTGGGTCTGAAGGCTGATAAGTCCCCGGGTCCTGATGGTCTGCATCCCAGGGTACTTAAGGAGGTGGCTTTAGAAATCGTGGACGCATTGGTAATCATTTTCCAATATTCTATAGATTCAGGATCAGTTCCTGTGGATTGGAGGGTGGCTAATGTTGTCCCTCTCTTCAAGAAGGGAGGAAGAGAGAAAACAGGGAATTATAGACTGGTTAGCCTGACGTCGGTGGTGGGAAATATGCTGGAGTCAATTATAAAAGATGAAATTACGACACATCTGGATAGCAGTAACAGGATTGGTCTGAGTCAGCATAGATTTAGGAAGGGGAAATCGTGCTTGATTAATCTTCTGGAATTTTTTGTGGATGTAACTATGAAAATGGACAAGGGAGAGGCAGTGGATATATTGTACCTGGACTTTCAGAAAGCCTTTGATAAAGTCCCACATAGGAGATTAGTGGGCACAATTAGGGCACGTGGTATTGGGGGCAGAGTACTGACATGGATTGAAAATTGGCTGGCTGACAGAAAACAAACAGTAGCGATTAACGGGTCCCTTTTGGAATGGCAGGCGGTGACCAGTGGGGTACCGCAGGGTTCAGTGCTGGGACCGCAGCTGTTTACAATATATATTAATGATTTAGATGAGGGAATTAAAAGTAACATTAGCAAATTTGCCAATGACACAAAGCTGGGTGGCAGTGTGAAATGTGAGGAGGATGTTATGAGAATGCAGGCTGACTTGGGCAGGCTGGGTGAGTGGGCAGATGCATGGCAGATGCAGTTTAGTGTGGATAAATGTGAGGTTATCCACTTTGGTGGTAAGAGCAGGAAGGCAGATTATTATCTAAATGGAGTCAAGTTAGGAAAAGGGGAAGTACAACGAGATCTAGGTGTTCTTGTACATCAGTCACTGAAAGCAAGCATGCAAGTACAGCAGGCAGTGAATAAAGCTAATGGCATGCTGGCCTTCATAACAAGGGGAATTGAGTATAAGAGCAAAGAGGTCCTTCTGCAGCTGTACAGGGCCTTAGTGAGACCACACCTGGAGTACTGTGCAAACACGAGGAATTCTGCAGATGCTGGAAATTTAAGCAACACACATCAAAGTTGCTGGTGAATGCAGCAGGCCAGGCAGCATCTCTAGGAAGAGGTACAGTCGATGTTTCAGGCTGAGACCCTTCGTCAGGACAGGGTCTCGGCCTGAAACGTCGACTGTACCTCTTCCCAGAGATGCTGCCTGGCCTGCTGCGTTCAACTGGAGTACTGTGTGCAGTTTTGGTCTCCAAATTTGAGGGAGGACATTCTTGCTATTGAGGGAGTGCAGCGTAGGTTCACAAGGTTAATTCCCGGGATGGCGGGACTGTCATATGTCGAAAGATTGGAGCGACTGGGCTTGTATACTCTGGAATTTAGAAGGCTGAGAGGGGATCTTATTGAAACATATAAGATTATTAAGGGATTGGACACGCTGGAGGCAGGAAGCATGTTCCCGCTGATGGGTGAGTCCAGAACCAGAGGCCACAGTCTAAGAATTAGGGGTAGGCCATTTAGAACGGAGTTGAGGAAAAACTTTTTCTCTCAGAGAGTGGTGGATATATGGAATGCTCTGCCCCAGAAGGCTGTGAAGCCAAGTTTCTGGATGCTTTCAAGAAGGAGATGGATAGAGCTCTTAAAGATAGCAGAATCAAAGGTTATGGGGATAAGGCAAGAACTGGATACTGATTGTGGATGATCAGCCATGGTCACAGTGAATGGCGGTGCTGGCTCGAAGGGCCGACTGGCCTACACCTGCACGTATTGTCTATTATCTTTTGCTCTCTTTAGCACTTTGTCACTTCCGCCAACCATCTGTCTGCTTCTTGTATCATTCCTACTCTCTCCCTCTCCCGTATGTCCGTCATCCCCCTCACCTGGATTCACCTATCTCCTGCCAACTCTTGCTCCACCCCCTGCTCCTACCTTTTACATGACCCTTTTTCTTTCCAGTCCTGATAAAGTATCTCAAGGTGAAACAGTGACTGTCCATTTCCCTCCATAGATCTTGCCTGTGTTGCTGTGTTCCTCTAGCATTTTCTGTATTCCTATTGAGATTATCCTAAGACCTCCAGTTCATAATAAGACCATAAGACGTAGGAGCAGCATTAGGTCATTCGGCCCATCGAGAGTGCTCAGCCATTCCATCATGGCTGATTTATTGTCCCTCTCAACCCCATTCTCCTGCCTTATTCCTGTAAACTATGATGCCCTTACTAATCAAGAACCTTGCTAACTCCACTTCAACTTTATTTATTTATTGAGATATAGCACGGATTAGGCCCTTACAGCCCTTTGAGCCATGCCACCCAACAATCCCCCAATTTAATCCTGCCGAATCACGGGACAATTTATAGTGACCAATTAACCTACTAACCGGTATGTCTTCGGACTGTGGGAAGAGACCGGAACATCCAGAGGAAGCCCACGCAGTCACGGGGAGAACTGGTGGGAATTGAACCCAGGTTGCCTGTACTGTAAAGCATTGTGCTAATCACTATGCTACCATGCAGCCCAATGACTTTGCCTCTACAGACACCTGTGACACAGACTCACCACCCTCTGGCTAAAGAAATTCCTCCCCAACTCTGTTCTAAAGGGATGTTGTTTTATTCTGAGGATGTGCCCTCTGGTCCTAGACTTCCCCACTATTGGAAACATCCTCTCCACATCCACTCTATCTAAGCCTTTCAATATTTGATAGGTTTCAGTGAGATCCCTCTCATTTGTCTAAATTCCAGCATGTACAGGCCCTCAAATACTCCTCATCCATTAACCCTTTCATTCTTGGAATCATTCCCAAGAACCTCTTCTGGACCCTCTCCAATGCCAGCACATTCTCTGACGGTGGTGTCTGAAAAGAGGGTGCTGTCCAAGTTGCATGCTATCTTGGACAATGTCTCCCATCCAGTACATTATGTACTGGTTGGGCACAGGAGTACATTCAGCCAGAGACTCATTCCACCGAGATGCAACACAGAGCATCATAGGAAGTCTTTCCTGCCTGTGGCCATCAAACTTTACAACTCCTGCCTTGCAGGGTCAGACACCCTGAGCCAATAGGCTTGTCCTGGACTTATTTCCTGGCATAATTTACATATTACTATTTAACTATTTATGGTTTTATTACTATTTAATTATTTATGGTGCAACTGTAACGAAAACCAATTTCCCCCGGGATCAATAAAGTATGACTATGACTTTGTCAACTAAGGGGCCCAAAACTGTTCACAATGCTCCCAAGTGAGGCCTGACCAGTGCCTTATAAAGCCTCAGCATTATACCCTTGCTTTTATATTCTAGTGTGTTGGCCTGTGACCAAATAGTTAAGACGTTGGCCTAGAGATCTGAAGGTCGCTAGTTCGAGCCTCTGCTGAGGCAGCGTGTTGTGTCCTTGAGCAAGGCACTTAACCACACATTGCTCTGCGACGACACTGGTGCCAAGCTGTATCGGTCCTAGTGCCCTTCCCTTGGACAATATCGGTGGTGTGGAGAGGGGAAACTTGCAGCATGGGCAACTGCTGGTCTTCCATACAACCTTGCCCAGGCCTGTGCCCTGGAAACCTTCCAAGGCACAAATCCATGGTCTCACAAGCGTAACGGATGCCTATAAAACTACATTCTAGTCCTCTCGAAATTAATGCTAACATTGCATTTGCCTACTTTACCACCAACCCTGCCTACAAGTTAATGTTTAGGGAATCCTGCATGAGCACTCTCAAGTCTCTTAGCCCCTCCTATTTCTGGCTTTTGAAAATTGTCTGCGCCTTTACTCCTTCTACCAAAGTGCATGACCATATACTTGCCTGAAATCTGAAATACTGTGTTTGCTGTCTTACATATTCAACCATTACCCAAAGATCAATCCCAATTTTGAAAAGGTTCTTGTGCCTTTTGCTGTAGAAATGAACTTCCCCATGTACACATATAATCCACATAAAAGAAGGCATGTGTTGATTACTTGAAATTCAAAAATGCAGGCAGTGAAATGTAATTTGTTATGCGTTGCGATGAATTAGCAAGGGATGATCACATATCATGATCGCATCTGTATTTGAAAGTCAGCAATTTTCTTGATGCCAACTTTGCCTCTCATCTTTTCAGCTGTAGTGTTAGGCACAGTTTGCTTATAAGAGTGAAGAAGTCATGATGCAACTGTAGAAACTTTAGTTGGATTGCTCTTGGAATATTGTATGCAGTTTTGGTCGCCCCATTATAGGAAGGGTGTGGAGACAGTAGAAAGGGTGCGAAGTTCAAAGCAAAATTTATATCAGAGTACATACATATCATCACACAACTTCGAAATTCTTTTTCCTATGGGCAGACTTCTCAAATCTGTAGAACAGTAACTGTAAACAGGATCAGTGAACAACAAACTGTGCAAATGCAAATATAAATAAATAGCAATAAATAATGAGAGCATGAAATAACAAGATCAAGAGCCCTTAAGGTGAGACAATAGAGTGAGTGTAGTTTTCCCCTTTTATTCAAGAGCCTGATGGTTGAGGGGTAGTAGCTGTTCTTGAACCTGGTGGTGAGAGTCCTGGGGCTCCTGTACCTTCTACCTGATGGCAGCAGCAAGAAAAGAGCATGGCCTGGGTGGTGAGGATCTGTGGATGCTGCTTTTCAGGGGAGGTTGACTGGGGTGCTGTCCAGATTTGAGGATTTGAGCTATTAGCAAAGGTTGGACAAACTTGTGTTGTTCTCTAGAGAGTTTGGAGGCCAAGGGAAGATCTGATAGAGGTTTATAAGATTATGAGAGACAGACAGAGACGATGGTCAGAATGTTTTCTCCAGAGTTTTAATGTCCAACTTCAGGGGATATGCTTTTAAGGTTGGGGGCAAATATTTTTATTCAGAGTGTAGGTGTCTGGAAGGAATGGGTTATCAGACATAGTGGAATCAGGCATTTTGTGGAGTTCAAGAGACTTTTAGATAGACATATATGGAGGGGTATGGATAATACAGAGGAAGATGTCATTTAGTATAAATTGGCATTAAGATTGGCACTTTGTGGGCCAGATGGCCTATTGAGTTCTGTTCTGTTCTAGGTTTATCAAAATTAATTATGCAGGTTATTTTATCACTTATGTACATTTTGTATTTTGAAGCTGTAGTTGTGCCCTCTTTCTCTGAGGTTGGGTTCATTGGGAAGAAATGGTGAAAACTACTGGTGATGTTAATCAAATATGAAACATTCTTATTCAATCTTCTAAAATGCCCAAGACATTTGAAATACTAACGTTCCTTAATGTGGCCTTGTAAATTCTTTTGTGAGAAACAACATTGGTGTTAGTGGTTCTTAACTCCAGAACTTTGTTATACAGGACAGCTAATGGAAATCATCAAACGAGACTTTGGCTCCTTTGAGAAATTTAAGGAGATGATGTCCACAATTTCACTGGGGGTTCAAGGCTCAGGATGGGGATGGCTGGGATACAACAAGAATTCGGGAAGGTTACAGCTTGCAGCATGTCCCAATCAAGACCCACTGCAAGGAACAACAGGTTAGTCAAAACATATCGCAGATATATGATGTGAAATGTTTTGTTTTGTGGCCACAGTACGGGGAAGAAACCGTTTCTACATCATTGATAGTGGCTCTTCAGGCTCCTGGACAACCTCCCTGAATACAGTAATAAGAAGAGGGCACATCTTGGATGATGAGGGTCCATAATGATGTACTCTGCCTTCTCGAGGCACCACCTCTCGAGGATGTCCCTGATGGTGGGGAGGGTTGTGCCTGGGATAGAGCTAGTTGAGTCCATAACCCTCTGCACCCTCTAGCGATTTGTACATTGAAGACTCCATACCAGTCAGTATGCTCTCCACTGTACATATATAGAAATTTATTAAGAAATTCATTTTCGTCTCTGTTTTTAAATAGACATCCTTGTATTCTAAGGCTGTGCCCTCTGGTCTTAGACTCCCCCACTATAGAAAACATTCTCTCCATGTCCACTCTATCTGGGCCTTTCAATATTTGATAGATGTCACTGACTTGCAGAACACCACTAGTTACCAACGGCCCCCTTTGTTCCCAGTCTTTGCCTCCTGCCAGCCAGCCAATCTTCTATCCGTGTTAGTATCTTTCCCATAATACCATGGGCTCTTATCTTGTTCCACAGTCTCATGTTTGGCACCTTGTCAAAGCCCTTCTGAAAATTCAAGTAACCAACATCCACTGACTTTCCTTTATGCTGCCTGTTATTTCCTCAAAGGATTACAACATATTTTAACAGCAATATTTTTTCATTAGAACACTTTGCTGATGGACTCCAACATCTTCCCAACACTGAAGTCAAGCTCACTGGCCTGTAGTTTCCTGTCTTTTGCTTCCCTCCCTTCTTGAAGAGTGAAGTAACATTTGCAATTTTCCAGCCCTCCAGAACCATTCCAAAACTTAGTGGTTTTTGAAAGATTACTACTATTGCCTCTACAACCTCTTCAGCCACCTCCTTCAGAACCCTGGACCATCTGGACTAGTTGACTTCAACATTTCAGCTTCCCAAGCACCTTCTCCTTAGTAATAGAAACTGCACTCCCTTCTGCCCCCCTGAACCTTCTCAAATTTCTGGCATTCTGCTGTTGTCTTCCACAGGAAAGACTATGCGAAACTACTACGTCAAAATGCATACTTGTTGAGTTTGTCTGCCATTTCTTTGCCAACCCCACTGACCCCCTTCCCCACCTCCTTTTCCAGTGGTCCGATATCTTTAAGAGACCCAAACCGTGATCACAATCAAGATATCAACTTTACACCTCTATGGTCTTGCTCTCCTCCATCTGCTTATTGAATATCAATGAAAACTCAGTTAGTAACTCTTCCACTTTGGTTGGTTCCAGGCATAAACTCCTTCCTCTGACCTTCAGTGGTCCTACCTTCTCCCTGGCTAGACTCAATGAAATATATCTAGTCAATGTTTTTTCATCAGAACTCTTCACAGATATTGCCTGGCCTGCTGAGTGTTTGCAGTGTGATAGGTTAGTCACTGCTTATCTATTTTTCATCATTACTTGCCCCTGCACAGTTTAAATTGAGAATGCCTAAATGATTGTCGAAGGCTTTATTTGCCGTACAGCAATTCACTGATTTTCTGTTTGTTTGAAGTGCCTGAGTAAATTCTGATTTTCTCTATTGCAGAACGCTGAGTATGACAAAGGAAAGAATGTATTAATTATGTAGATCATAGATAGGAAGGCAGAAGGAAGTGATTTAAAGGAAAAATGTACACCTGGCATTAAGGCAGCGGGTGCTGGGGCCTGCAAGGGAGGGGAGAATGGGGTGAGAGGAAAGTGAAAGGGTATGCGTACATGCCCATGTGCATATTCCCACACAAATGAGGGAGGGAGGGCATGTGGAGAAGAGGGAAGAGAAGCTTGCTGAACAAGGGGAGGAGAAATAGTTGGAAGCAAGATGAAAAAGGCATATTTGTAGGAAAGGGAGGAGAGAGGCCTTGCATGATTTCAAAGAGAAGGCTGCATGTCATAGGGATTGGACAAAGGTGAAAGGAAGGGCATGCTAAAGTGAAAGGAAAGGGTAATACTGTATAGGAAAGAGGTAGGTAACAGGTTGGCGGGAAGTTGGTGAGGATACAGAGCTGGTTGCTGGGGGTAGTGCAGTCAGGGACCTACTGGATGTTTGTGGGGTGTGACAGTACAGGCTGGGTTAGGGGTAGCTGTGAGGGGGCGATGGAGAAGTAAAAACAGGGAAAAAAGACCACTGGGCTCAGTTTACCATCTAAGCAACTATCTAGTCTATATTCCTGCATTAAAAAAAATTAAGAGAAGTGTAACATGAGGGAAAGGGATTGACTCATGTTTGTGTTTCAGGTCTATGCCCTCTACTTGGAATAGATGTGTGGGAGCATGCATACTATCTGCAGTACAAGAATGTCAGGGGTGACTATCTAAAAGCTATCTGGAATGTTATCAACTGGGAGAATGTTGGAGAGAGACTCAAAGCTGCCATGAAATGAATGGTCCTCAATGGAGTCAACGCAGCGAGGAGTCCTGCCATTGCTTGACTGGAAGGTTGTTACTAAACACAGTTTGCACTGTTAAGGATAATGTTTAAATCATTAAAATATTTTAAAAATTCAGTAAGTGTGCTTTGAAGTAAACGACTGCACTAAAGTAAAATATTGTTTGCACATATGATTAACACTCACTTAAAATGATTAAGTCTGTAAAGTTCATTAAGGTGTGTAAAGTTGCCTGATCCACTGACAGAGGATCGAGCTATTGTGTAGTGGGCATTGTGGGGCCCAGAATCTATATCTGCTTCCCTTACTGCAGTCAGTCAATCCCATTCTTCTGCTGTCTCTGAAAACTGAAGAATTATTTTCCTGCCCTGCCTAGATCATTCTGTTTGGAAAGTTGGGATATGTTTCGAATCTGGAGCGTGATGTAAAGCAAACGAGAAAATCTGCAGATGCTGAAAATCGAATTAACACACAAAATGCTGGAAGAACTTAGCAGGTCAGGCAGTATATATGGAAAAGAGTACAGTCGATGTTTTGGGCCAAGACCCTCCAGCAGGATTGAAAAATTAAGATGAGGAGTCAGAGTAAGAAAGTGGGGGGAGGGGAGGAAGAAACAAGGTGATAGGTGAAACCTGGAGGGGGGAGGAATGAAGGAAAGAGCAGGGAATGTGATTGATGAAAGAGATACAGGGCTAGAGAAGGGGGAATCTCTCAAACTTCTAGTAATGTCCCCCCTTCATCACTCCCCATTCTCTCTCTCATCTCCTTACCTACCTATCACCTCCCTCTGGTGTTCCTCCCCATTTTTCTTTCTTCTGTGGCCTTTTGTCCTCTCCTATCAGATTTCCCCCTCTCCCACCCTGTATCTCTTTCACCAATCAACTTCCCAGCTCTTTACTTCACTCGTCCAGCTTTCACTTATCACCTTGTGGTTCTTTCCCACCCCCCACCCCCCCCACTTTCTTGCTGTGACTCAGCTTTTTCTCCCATCCGGCTGAAGGTTCTCAGCCCAGAACGCCAGCTGTACTCTTTTCCATAGATACTACCTGACCTGCTGAGTTCCTCTGGCATTTTGTGAGATGTAAAGCAACTCTTTAGCGATAGCTTCCCATGTCATTTTGTCCATCGCTTTGAATTTCTGTCCCCTTTTCCACAGATATTTGTTAGTGAGTTTCCAGTAGTTTCCGTTTCCATTGTTGGATGCTTTGAGGTGTTGCATCTAAGCCTCTTCATCAGAACTGTAAAAGAAAGAAAACAAATAGTTTTTTTCAATTGCAGAGAGGACTAGGGAGGGATACGAAGGATAATGGGAATATTCGATGAGACCAAATGGGTAATGTGACAAGTAGAGTGTGACTGTGCTTCATTATGTTACGTGTTGTGAACAGTCTGGCTGTACTAACAGTCAGGTTACCTTAACAAAAACCAAGGCTAAATCATAAGTGGATAATGAGTAAAGATGGCCTGTTCAGATACAGAATAAAAAGAAGAAATTATTAAAGTTGAGGAATTCAGTATCAGCTTTAATCTGTTCAAATAGAAGATGAGGTGTTGTTCCTTGAGCTTGCATTGGGCCTTGCTGTAACAGTGCAGGAGACCACAGATTGGTAAGAATGTGATGGAGAATTAAAGGAGGCAGCTATGTGCGGGTGCTCCACAAAGTGATCCCCAAATTGATGTTTCTCCTCCCCACTGTAGAGCTGCAAACACCTAACGCTGTTCCCTTGATCAGAAGTGTAAATGAAAATCTGGTTCACCTGGAACATGTGTTTAGACCTTTGGATGCTGGAAAGGGAAGAGTCCTGATGGTTGAAGTGCCGACTGTTTATTCATTTCCATAGGTGATGCCTGACATCCTGAGTTCCTTCAATATCTTGTGTGTGTTACTGAGGTGAAAGGACAGATGTCCCACCTCTTGTGGGACAGAGAATAATTGATGGGGACTGTTATAAGTTCAGTGCAGCACATGCTAAAACAAGACAGTGACTATCTGATGGTGATGATGCATCTTTATTTATCACAAGGCATTCAAGCAACTCCAACATTCACTACATAGTTCAAAAATTACTTAACTCTTTTACTTAACATCTCTTCTAGTTACAGAACTCACAACCTGTGTACATCAGTAAAAGTAAAAGAGAAGGCATGCAATATGGCAAAGATTTATGGGAATCTGAGAATCAGCAAGCCTTTCAAAGCCAACAGAGGACACCTTTTAAGAAAGTTATAAGCAGGGAAAAGGAAAAATACGAGGATAAATTAGCCAATAATACCTTGATGTAGTTTTCGATGCATAAAGGGTAAGAGAGAGGTTAGAGTGGACATTGCATTGTTGGAAAATGACACTGGAGAAATAATAATGGGGAACAGGGAAAAGACAGAATGGCTAAATAAGCACTTTGCCTCAGTCTTCACAGTGGAGGATGCCAGCAATGTGTTAGAAATTCATGAAAGGGGAAGAGCTGAGTGTAAATACTAAGGTGAAAGCGCTGGGGAAACTGAAAGGCCTAAATCACCTGCTACACTCCAGAGTTATGAAAGAGGTCACTGAAGAGATTATGGAGGCATAAGTAATAACCTTACTGGAGTTGGAGAGGATCCCAGAGTACTGCAAAATTGCTAATGCGACACACCCATTTAATAAAGGAGGGAAATAAAAGTCAAAATTATAGGCTGGTTATCTTGGTCCTTGCGGCTGATAAGATTTTAGAATTGATTTTAGAGTACTTAGAAATGTATGACGAAATAGGGAAAAGTCAGCATAGCCATATTAAGGGTTCAGAGGTTCATTTATTATCAAGGCACGTATCCATATACAACTCTGAAATTTGTCTTCTCCAGATAACCACGAAACAAAGTAAGAACATGAAAGTTGTTGAGAGAGAAACATCAAACCCACCCTCCCCCCAAAAAGTGGCATCCACATCATCAACCCCCAAAACTCCCCTCCCGCAACACAAAATGGAACAGAGACAATCCCCAAAAAACAACCCCTCCCCTGCACTACAAGACAAACAGAACATCAACACTCAAGCACTTGCCCCTCAAACAACAGAACGGAAAATGAATTGGTGATTTAAAAAAAAAAGCACAATATAAAAACCATAAGTCTGAAAAAAAATCCACAGTTCATAAGCGCGATAGTCCAATCCATAAAACCACTGTACCATCCTACAATATCACCAACATTCATTGAAGGCGAGGGTCACCACATGAGGCAGAGAGGCCTACCCCCCTGCCACAGTGAGTCATACAGCAATAGGCCACTCACAGATTCTTTCTCCGGCAGCAATCAAAAGGGAGATCTTTCCAGACAAATCTGTTGGAATTCTTTGAGAAGTAACAAGCAAATTAGACAAAGGAGAGTCAGTGGATGCCATTAACATGGATCTTCAGAAGGCTTTGACAAGGTGCTGTATACAAGGTTGCTAAACAAGATAAGGGCCCATGGTGCTAGAGACAAGGTACTAGCTTGGATAGAAGATTCACACCTGGCAGAAGCCAGAGAGTGGAGATAAAGGGGTTCTTTTCAGGGTGGCTGCTAGTGACTAGTGAAATTCAGGGGTTGGTGTCAGGACTACAACTTGTCACTTTAATGATCTGGATGAAGAAGTAATTACATGGCCAAGTCTACAAATTATATCAAGATAGGTAGAGAAATGGGTCATGTTGCAGATGCAGGGAGCCTGCAGAAGGACTGGAATACAGAATCTGGGAGTGTGTGCTTATGCAGTTTGGTAGGAAGTGCACTTTGTGGAGCACACAGTGACCACAGTCTATTAGCTTTAGAATATTTATGGAAAAAGACAGAACAGGCCCACAGGTTAAAGTTCTGAACTGGAACTGTGCCAACTTTGAGGGCATTGGGCAGGATCTAGCTGGGGTTGACTGGGCAACTCTATTTAAAGGGAAACAAACATTTGGCAAGTAAGAGACTTTTTTTAAAGAGTTATAGCAACAGTCAAGAGGCAGCATATTCCTGTTGGGGTGAAGGGTGGATATAACAAGCTCAGTGAACTGCAGCTGACAAAAGGTATCTGGTGAGGCTCTGCTGAGGAAAGAGAAGAAGCATGCATTGCATTTAGGCAGCTGAGTCCAAATGAATCCCTCAACAAATATAGAAAGCTTAAGAGCAAGCTTCAGACAGAAATCAGGAGAGCAAAATGAGAGTATGAATTGAATATAGCAGACAAGGTTAAAGATTATCATAAGAGAACCTCCCAAGAGGTTCTTCAGTTAACAGTAAAAGGGTGACTAGGGAGAGAGCAGGTCATCTTAAAGATCCTCAGGGCTGCCTATGTGTAGAGTGGCAGGAGATGGCTGAGATTTTTACTGTCTTGGTGTTTATCAAGGTGACTATCAAGATGCTAAAGAAATGAGGTAGTAAATGGTGAGGTCTTGTAATATGTGCATATTATGAAGAAAGTGATATTTGTGGTCTTGAAGTATATTAAGGTCCGTAAATCCCCAGGAGCTGCCCAAGCACTGGGACTGGAGGACCTGAGTTACAAGGAAACATTGAATAGGTTAGAATTGTATTCCCCAGAATGCAGAAGATTGAGGGGAGATTTGATAAAGGTATACAAAATTATGAGGGGTATAGATAGTGGAAAAAAGCCTGCTTGCATTTACCCTGAGGTTTGGTAAGAGAATGACTAGAAGTCATTGGTTAAGAGTGAAAGATGAAATGTTTAATGGGAACATGAGGGGAAACTTCCTCACTTAGAGGATAGTGAGTGGGAATGAGCTTCCAGCGCAAGTGTTGATGTGTTTTTAATTTCAACGTTTAAGAGAAGTTTGCATCGGTATATATATGGGAGGGGTCCAGTGCAGGTCAATGGAACTAGATAGTTTAAATGGTTTGGCAGAGAGTAGATGGGCCAAACCAAACCAGCAGATGGCCAAAAGGCCTGTTCTGTGCTGTAGTTTTATATGGCTCTTAAGTGCACTCCCCCCTGCCCCCCCCCGCACCTTTATGGGAGGCCAGAGAAGAAATGTTAGCCTCTGGCAAAATTCCATAAGACTGGAGGGTGACTAATGTTCTGTTGTTCAAGAAGGGTAGCAAGGGTGTACGAGGGAACCAAGACCTGACTTCAGTTGTAGGGAAGTCACTAGAGAGGATTCTGGGGAACAAGATCTACCAACACTTGGTTAGTCAAGGCCTGATTGGGAATAGCATGGTTTTATGCTGGGGAAGTCACGTCTGATGAATCTTTGGGAGTTAACTGAGGTGATAAATGAAGGGATGGCAGTGGATGTTGTCTACATGTATGAACTTTATTAAGGCCTTTGACAAAGTCCCACTTGGAAGGTTAGGTCACATAAGATTCAGGGACAGTAAGCGAGGTGGATTCAGAATTCAGAATTGGCTCAATGATAGCAAGCAGAGAGTGACGGTTGAAGTTTGATTCTCTGATTGGAAGCCTGGATGATTGCGACCTGTTATTCATTATTTATGTAAATGACTTGGATGTGAAAGTACATAACATGATTAGCAAGTTTGCTGATGATATTAAATTGATAGTGAAGCTGGTTGCAGTGAATTGTAAAGAGATCTTGATCTATTAAGGAGATGGACTGAAGAATGGCAAATGGAATTCAACTTGGGTAAGGGTGAGATAATACATTTTGGACTTTCAAACCTGGATAAGATTTGTATATTGAATGGCAGGGCATGGACAAGTGTTGTGGAACAGAGGGGCTCAGTTCACTGTAAGCCACCATGTAATTAGGGTGGTGAAGAAGGCATTTTAGTTTGCTGGCCTTCGTCAGTCAGGGCATCATATTTAAAAGTAGGGGCATTATGCAATTAAACAGTCCTTGGTGAGTCTGTACTTGGAGTATCATGTTCAGTTTTGGTCACCCTGTTATGGGAAAGACATTGTCAAGCTGGAGAGAGTATAGGAGAGATTTTTGAGGATGCTACCTGTACTAGAGGGCCTGAGTTATAGGGAGAGGTTGCCACGCCAGATCTTTATTCCTTGGAGCATAGGAGAATGAGGAATGGCTTCACAGAAGTTTAGAAAACCATTAAGATATAGAGAAGGTAGGTGGTCACAGTCTTCCCCCAAGGTTGGGAGTCTAAAACTAGAGGAACAGCTACAAGATAAGAGGGGAGACATTTAAAAGAGACCCGAGAGGTAATTTCTTTACTCAGAGGGTAGAGAGTACTTGGAATGAGCTGCCAGAGGAAGTGATGAGGTGAATACAATTGCAACAACTAAGAGGCATCTGGATAGTTAAGTGGATGGGAGCAGCTTGCAGAGTTATGGGCCAAACATGGACAACTGAGACTAGCAGAAAGGATGTTGGGCTGACTGGCCTGTTTCTGTACTGCAGTTGCCCCCAATTGTTTTTAACCCAGCACTTCCCACCAATGTATTTTCATACTTGCCAGTGCCCCCCTAAAGGGTGAGTATCTGGTTCACTGCACTGAAGCCTCTTTCAACAAGGCAGGAGGATGGAAAGGCAATGAAGAACAGTTTGGCTCTTCTCCAAAGACCAGGAAACTTTGTATGACAATGTAGCCACGTACCATAAAAGCTGACTTTTTTTGAAAAGTATTTTTGCATCTTCATCATTCTGAATTTCGATAATTTCTACTTGTAAGGTCTCTTCCTGTTCTTCCACCTTGCAAAGAAATGGGTTAATTACCCAGTCTGCAATTTCCAGATCGTTCACATCCTTAAATTGATTGTGAAAAACCTTAAATGACTGCAGGTGTAAGCAGTACTCTTGCAAATCACTATCACAAGAGAGTGCTGTACTTCCTGTACAGGGAAACTGTGAGAACATTCTTCTCCCAATGTTTTGCTTATATATTTCAAATTTTCCAATAAAAGTAGACTGTACACTTTTTGCCTGGATTAAATTGAAATTCTCACCCTGCAGTTTCATATTTAGAATGTTCATTTTATCATACAGATCAGCTAGGTATGCCTCATCTCCACATCTTGTTTCCCAAGCTCTTGTTGACTTTGAGCAAAAATTCAACCACAGTGTCAAAAAGATCAAAGAAACATTTTAAAGAGCAGCCTTTTGACACACTACACACTTCAATGTGGAGAAGCAAGTGTTCAAACTCTCCATCGCTATGTTGGCATTACTGGCAAAATATTTGCTATTTAATGGATGAGCTTCAATTTTGTTGATAGCAGATATTAATAGAGTCATGCTTGGAAAATATCACTGGCTGAGGTTTTTGGCCGCGAGATGTGATGATGAATTACACAATGGATAGCAAACAGGCTTGAAATTTCTTTTTTCATAAATGCCACTAAACCACTGACCTGTCATATATGGTGTTCTGTCTGCTGCACAAGAAATCATGTTGCTAATCGGAATATCTTATCCTCAAGCATTTTGAGCTTCATGTAGATTGATCCTCCATCGATACTTGTTTTTAACTTCTTTCAAAAGAGAATTTCTTCATAAACTTTGCTGCTAGCAATGCCTCATTGTCTCGCACAGTTGATAATCCAGTTGTCTCCCAAATTCTGTTTTTTGTAACTCTGTGCGTAGTTGGTACTCCGGTGTTCACTCATTTTGTCAATACCACAAGATATTGGAGCAGAAATAGGCCATTTGGCCCATCACATCTGTTCTGCCATTTCATCATGGCAGATACAATTTTCCTCCCAGCCTCAATCTCCTGCCTTCTCCCAATACCCCCTTCATGCCCTGACCAATCAAGAATCTATGAACCTCCACCTCTATTCTGAGGCTGTGTCCTCAGGTCTTAGACTTAGACTCTTCCACCAGCATGACGGAAACCCATGAATAGCATGCTAAAGTTTGATGGTAATGGTACTGTGTAATGAAGGCTGGTTGCTGAAAGTAGATGATTAGTTTAGTAGTGTAGAACAGAAAAGTTATTGGGGGAAAATAGATGGGGAGGGATTTAAATTAAAGCAGAGTCAGTAAGCTCCAGAATTTCGATGGCATTTCAAACTGAGAAAGATTGCATACAGCATCTGAAGGCAGTCACCCCCAGTTTGGATGGGGAATGGATACAAATGAGCTGGGTCCTTTCAGCAGTCGGGCCTTTGATCGACTGGACACTTCGGAAGGGGGTGCCACTGAGGAGAGGGTCCTGCAGTTATTGAAATGGAGACCTCCTCAACCCCTTCCTGTACAGTGATGAGAGGGCCTGTAAGCCTGATGCACATAGCTTGTTGGAGCCCCTGGAGAAAGTTTTAGCCAACAGAGAATGAAGGAGTAAAGATGAGGAACATGTTTAAGCTGCAACTGGCCAGCAGGTATACAAATGAAGCTGCATTTCTACAGAATGTTGTTCAAATTTCTGGAACAATCTCTCTGCTTAGCATTTGTAGGTAGATGGAGAAGCACATAAAATAATTGGGTGGTAGTGGAGAATGCCAGGGCTGAGCATTTTTGCTGCCCTATTTGAATAGATTCTCCTTAAGGTTGGCCTTCCCTGGTACAAATTTATTTTTGTTTAGGAGGGCCAAGAGGAGGGACTGTTAGAGCAATTTTTGGGTTTAGGATGTATACATTTAGCAATTTATTTTGGCTACCAGTCTTCACATCTGAGTAAGTATTGTGGACTTACTTTGGGGTGCTGCTCTGAACAATGGATTCCTAAAAGCAGTGATTTCCACTCCTGACACCAAATGTTGTTATGTGAATGAAGTCACAGGATAAAACTACTGTTAGATACAAAGCAGCAAAACAAGGTACAGCAGGCATCATATGCAGACGCCTTTGATGGAAAGGTCTGCTGGCCCAATGTGGGGCTTGATACTTTATGTGCCAAACATCAAAGGACAACTCCACATTTACAATGTATGGACAATGCTTTCTTTGAAACTACATACAACCTTCGTACCTCCTGATTCGCATCCACACTACAGACATCCAAATGAATTTTAATAAGCATTGTCTGGACTGGGAATCACCGCTTTTTGGAATCCATTGTTCAGAGCTGCACTCCAAATTAAATCCACAATACGTATTCGGATCTGAAGACTGGTAGCCAAAGTCAGTTGTTAAATGTATATGTCCTAAGTCTAACAATGTATCTTAAGAGACTTCTGGTATCCTCTAATATTATTGGCTAGCTTACTTTTGTGTTCTACTTTTACCTTCTTAATGTCTTTTTAGTTGCCTTCTGTTGGTACTTGAAAGCTTCCCAATCTTCTAAGTTCCCACTAATTTTTCCTTTATTATATGCCCTCTCTTTGGCTTTTATGCTGGCTTTGAATTCTCTTGTTAGCCACAGTTGCATCATCTTTCCTTTAGAATACTTCTTCCTCTTTGGGATGTATATATCCTGTGCCTTACAAATTGCTTCCAGAAATTCCAGCCATTGCTGCTCTGCCATCATACCTGTCAGTGTTCTTTTCCAATCAATTCTGACCAACTTCTCTATCATAGCTCTGTAATTCCCTTTACTGATATATCTGACTCCTCCTCAAATTGCAGGGTGAATTCAATCATGTGACCACTTTCCCCTAAGGATTCTTTACCTTAAGCTCTCTAATCAGTTCTGGTTCATTGCACAACACCCAGTCCAGAATAGCGGATCCTCCGGTGGGCTCAACCAGGAGCTGCTCTGAAAAGCCATTTTGTAGGCACTGTAGAAACTTCCCCACTTGGAACCCAGCACCAATCTACCTGCATATTGAAATCCCCATGACTATTGTAACATTGCCCTTTTGGCATGCATTTTCCATCTCCCATTGTAATTTGTAGGTCACATCCTTGCTACTGTTGGGGGTCTGTATACAACACCCATCAGGCTCCTTTTACCCTTGCAGTTCCTTAGATCTATCCACAATGATTCAACTCCTTCCAACTCTATGTCACTGCTTTTTAATGATTTGATTTCATTTTTTAGCAACAGAGCAACACTGCCCCCTCTGCCTTCCTGCCTATCCTTCCAGTACAATGTATATCCTTGGACAGTCAGCTCCAGCTATAATCTTTCAGCCATGATTCAGTGATGCCTAAAATATCATACCTGGCAATCTGCAACTGTGCAGCAGGTTCGTCAACCTTATTCCATATACTGCATGCATTCAGATACAACACCTTCAGTCCTGTATTCACTCTTTTCGATTGAGTCCACTTTTACATTGCAACTTATTCTGTTGACTGCAATTTTGCCCCATCAACAGCCTCTCTATCTATTGCCTCTGTTTGTAAGCCAGCTACCTCATCTTCAGCTCTATTATCCACCTTTCCTACGATACCGCTTGTATTTTAATATAGGCAGCTTTAGATACCAGTCTCACCATGCTCAACTTTTTGATTCCTAACTTTGTCAGAGGTCTTACCAGTGTCTGCCTCCAGAACCTCTCCAATAACTGTTCTAGCACTCTGGTTCCCAGCCCCCTGCAACTCTAGTTTAAACCCCACCGTGCAGCATTAACAAACCTCCCTGCTAGGATGTTAGGCCCCTCCAGTTGAGGTGCAAACTATCCCTTTTGTACAAGTCCCACCTTTGCTGGAAGAGAGCCCAACAATCCAAAAATCTTCTGCCCTCCCTCCTACACTAACTCCTTAGCCACATATTAAACTGTACAACTTTCCTAGTTCTCACCTCACTAGCACGTGGCACAGGTAGTAATCCTGAGATCACAACCCTGGAAGTAGAGAGCTACAGAGTTATTACTCAGAGGAATTGATTTCAAAATACTGTTATCCATTCTGAGAACAGTGGTAAGCACTTCAGATACAGCAGGCATTATTAATCTTTCACCAGTTGTATGAAATTTTCCACACTTTGCCATCATTTTAGAAAGAAGCAATGAGACCACTATCATGGTCATTTTTAGCCTTCTTGGCAATGACTCGAGCGTGCAATGCTTTTCAAATGCTTCCTTCATCTTCTGGAGCAGAGTAATACCACAAGTAGCCTTTTCAGGGTGTATTTTATGGAATGTTCCTGCGATCTTGATGGTTTCCTGGATTCATTAGACAGTACAGTGTTACCAGTAAAACACATGGGACATCACTGATCTGATGGGAACGGAATGAAACCGTACTGCAGGTATGTAACATCGTATTGGAACACTTTCTGTAGTTTCTGTTTCTTAGCAGGATTAGAATTCAAGGCTTCACCATCTTCAGACTCACGCGATTGCACCGTGTGTATTTATCCATTATTAATGGGGATAAATTAAACTAAAAAATGATCACAAACTGGGAATGCCTATCAGATGTTGACGATAGCAGCAAGTTGACCAGGGATGGAATGATGGTACCGGTATGCAAAGGAACAGCAAGGCAAAGATGACAATCACAACAGCGAAGGATTCAGATTGGAATCTGAATGTTAGTTGGGATGGAGCTGGTGTTCGGCAAGCTACCTTTATACTATTCCAGTTAGCGCGATTGACCAATCAAGTCCCCATAATCCCCGAAGATGGTTCTTGACCGTACATATGAAGCTGAGGTTGCTTTGAACACCTCAAGAGGATTGCTCAGGGTTGGCAGGTTTACTGGCTGTATTTACTGTTTGGTTCTGGCCAGCGCTGTGTCGTTAGTCGACCTGTTTTTGGTAGATCTGTAGAGAAAACTGAGACAGTATACTTGACTTACCAACTGTTAAATTGCATGAACTCATTCTGTGCCAAGCGTCAAGGGGCACTGTTGTGCACCCTGGTTGCTAATTTATCTATCCTCAATGATGTCTGTTTGGTTGGTAAGGTTGGATGCGATTACGGAGTTTCAGACATGTGACGAGTGCTCACTGCCTGCAGAGCTATGGTTCTTCCTGTGTTCCAGTGCCTCATCCTTTCTTTTTAAAGAACTGTCTGCTCTACTACCGGTGGGTCAGGTCTCGTGCCTCAAGTTAGGGTGTCGTTTACTGCCCCTCCCACCCAAAGAATGTTGGACGCTTCCTTAGGACACCTAACCGCCCCGTTGGGAATCACTGATGTACTGTATTACTGTATGCATCTATGCTTAAGGATAAAGGTAGGGACTATTTTCAAAATGGGGAGCAAATTAAAAAATTGGAGGTACTAAAAGACTTCAGGATTCCATAAGTCATAGGAGCAGAATTGGGCCATTTAGTCCATCGAGTCTGGTCTGCCGTTCAATCACGGCTGATTTATTTTCCCTCTCAGTCCATTCTCTTGCTTTCTCCCCCTCAAGGTTAACTTGCAAGCTGAGTTGGTAGTAAAGAAGTAAATGCAATGCTAGCATTGATTTAAAGCTGACCAGAACAAAAATTCAAGGGAGTACTGTCGAGGCTTTATAAATGCTGTTTCACAACATTTGGAATAGTGTAACGAATGTCTGAGGAAGGATGTGCTGGCCAAACAGATTTTCTAGAGGAGGTTCAAAAGATTGACCCCAGGTATGAAAGAATTAAAATACAAGGAGTGTTTACTGCTTTCATGTCTACTTGATGGAGTTCGGAGGATGGGGGGGGGGGTGGTGGGGGCTCAGTGAAACCGAATACTGAAGCAAGACCTTTGATAGGGTCCTGTATGGGAGGTTTGTCAAGAAGGCTCAGTCACTTGGCATTCAGGATGAGTTAGTAAATTGGATTCAACATTGGTTCTGTGGGATAAGCCAGAGTGTGGTAGTAGATGGTTGCCTCTCTTACTGGAGTTCTTTACCTTGATCTGTGCTGCAGCCATCAGTGCTGGGTCTGATGATAAAGTAGTAAACTGGATCAGCAAGTCTGTGGATGACACCAAGATTGGGAGTGTAGTGGACAGCGAGGAAGACTAAAAGAAGCTTCAGCAGGATCTAGACCAGCTGGAAAAATGGGCTGAAAAATGGCAGATGGAATTTAATGCAGTTAAGTGTGAGGTGTTGCACTTTGGGAGGACAAACCATAGGATTTATACAGTGAATGGTGGGGCACTGGAGAGTGCAGTAGAACTGGGAATAGAGATCCATAAATCCATAAGACCATAAGACAAAAGGAGCAGAAATTGACCATTCGGCCCATCGAGGCTGCTCCACCATTTTATCATGAGCTGATCCATTCTCCCATTTAGTCCCACTCCCCCACCTTCTCACCATAACCTTTGATGCCCTGGCTACTCAGATACCTATCAATCTCTGCCTTAAATACGCACAATGACTTGGCCTCCACTGCTGCCCGTGGCAACAAATTCCATAGATTCACCACCCTCTGACTAAAAAAAATTCTTCGCATTTCTGTTCTGAATGGGCGCTCTTCAATCCTTAAGTCATGCCCTCTCATACTAGACTCCCCCATCATGGGAAACAACTTTGCCACATCCACTCTGTCCATGCCTTTCAACATTCGAAATGTTTCTATGAGGTCTCCCCTCATTCTTCTAAACTCCAAGGAATGCAGTCCAAGAGTGGACAAACGTTCCTCATATGTTAACCCTCTCATTCCCAGAATCATTCCAGTGAATCTTCTCTGTACCCTCTCCAACGTCAGCACATCCTTTCTTAAATAAGGAGACCAAAACTGCCCACAGTACTCCAAGTGAGGTCTCACCAGTGCCTTATAGAGCCTCAACATCACATCCCTGCTCCTATACTCTATTCCTCTAGAAATTAATGCCAACATTGCATTCGCCTTCTTCACTACTGATTCAACCTGGAGGTTAACTTTAAGGGTATCCTGTACGAGGACCCCTAAGTCCTGTTGCATCTCCGAACTTTGAATTCTTTCCCCATTTAAATAATAGTCTGCCCGTTTATTTTTTCTGCCAAAGTGCATAACCATACACTTTCCAACATTGTACTTCATTTGCCACTTCTCTGCCCATTCTTCCAATCTATCCAAGTCTCTCTGCAGACTCTCCGTTTCCTCAGCACTACCGGCTCCTCCACCTATCTTCGTATCGTCAGCAATCTTAGCCACAAAGCCATCTATTCCATAATCCAAATTGTTGATGTACAATTAATGTAAAAAGAAGCGGCCCCAACATGGACCCCTGTGGAACACCACTGGTAACCGGCAGCCAACCAGAATAGGATCCCTTTATTCCCACTCTCTGTTCCCAGCCAATCAGCCAACGCTCTATCCACGTATGTAACTTTCCCGTAATTCCATGGGGTCTTATCTTGTTAAGTAGCCTCATGTGTGGCACCTTGTCAAAGGCCTTCTGAAAATCCAAATATACAACATCCACTGCATCTCCCTTGTCTAGCCTACTGGTAATTTCCCCAAATAATTGTAATAGGTTTGTCAGGTGGGATTTTCCTTTAAGGAATCCATGCTGAGTTCGGCCTATCTTGTAATGTGCCTCCAGGTACTCTGTAACCTCATCCTTGACAATGGACTCCAACAACTTCCCAACCACCGATGTCAAGCTAACAGGTCTATAATTTCCTTTTTGCTTCCTTGCCCCCTTCTTAAATAGTGGAGTGACATTTGCAATCTTCCAGTCCTTCGGAACCATGCCAGAATCTATCGACTTTTGAAAGATCATCGCTAATGCCTCTGCAATCTCCACAGCTACTTCCTTCAGAACACGAAGGTGCATT